>NC_091471.1:55433736-55802486 GCF_036971445.1 Narcine bancroftii | reverse complement strand
ACCAGTTTCCAACAATGTGAGCTGCTTGACACTTTAATATCAGGCTCCAAACAGCCTTCGGAGATCGGTGGCCCTAGGGTTCGGGGCTGAAGAGGACATCAGATACGAGCCACAATCAAACGGAACCGCCTGACTACTGCTACTCGTTCGCTGCTGAAGGCAGCGCTTCTCATAGACTGCTACTCGTTCGCTGCTGAAGGCAGCGCTTCTCATAGACTGCTACTTGTTCGCTGCTGAAGGCAGCGCCTCTCACAGACTTCGTCGGGACAACACTTACAAAGGTCGTGTGCTTCAAAGACACTGCTTCAATATTTCAACGTATGGGATGGACTAGACTCTTTACTGAGAACTGGAGCCTGATACTCCAAACCCTAATAAGCAGCTGGACTCACTCCCCTGACCTTCATGGTGCTCCCCTACCTAAAGACTTTACACAGACATTACAATTTGGTTATTGACCAGCTGGGTAAAACTACACCTTACACTTGAAAGATCAGTGTTACTGATCTAAAAGAAAAGTGAGGAGAGGTGGGGGGGGGGATCAGTCACACTGACACTAGTAACCAAAGATCAGTAACACTGATCATGGTGAAAGATCAGTATTACTGATCTAAAAGAAAAGTGAGGATTGTGAGAGATGGGAAAATTGATCTAAAATTATGAACATGGAAGAAACTAAAGTTCATCAGTAAAATGGCTGAAACCAGTTCAAACAGGATAAGTTTGGGGCTTAGGATGCAGGAAAGCAGAGTCAGCACGATTAACATAAGAATCTTCTATCCTTTGTGACAAGACCATAGGACTAAGATAAGGAATGGTAAGGTACAATAGAATGTAGGAAGTTGAGGTAGTCTGGATCAGATAAGGGTCTCCTAGCCCTGGACAGAAGTACCAAGTCATACATTTCTAATTAGCTAACCATACACAGATTTATACATATGAAATTAGCCAACCCTAGATAGAATGAGTCAACTCTGCATATTAAGAGACTGTAGCCCAGAGAATCAGGAAGGTGTGAATAAGGACAATGACATGATGGGGCACCCACAGGATACCCCCTGGTCCTCCAAGTGTACTGAAACTGCACGTAGGCAGGAAGAATTACCTATGCCAAACCCATCCAGGGGGCAGAAGAATGTAAGGGGGAGGGCATTCTGATACTGAAATTGACTGTATAAAAGTTGGGTGAGCCCCAGTATGTGTGTGTATTCCCAGGGTAAGGGGAAGCACCCAACTTTGCATTGTTGTAGTAATAAATGTTCTTTGTTCTCAATTTTTGTCTCGAGCAATTTCTTTAAAGGTACTTTAATTCCTAACACCAGCAAAGACAAGTTTTCGATGTTTATGTGCAAGCCTTTCCAATATCGAGTCATCTTTTACCGTTCCCATAATATTTTGCCTAATTTCGTCCTCAGCTCGGAGGGTAAGGAGCTCGCGGATCTCTTTATCACCCCCTCCCCCAAATTCACAAACATAGTAACCATTTAATGCAGACTCCTGCCTGCTGCTTTGTATTTTCAAATTTCCCACTGATAGGTAGCACACATAATGCATCATCACATCATATTCCTTACCCGAATTGGTCCCAGAATGCTGGGATTTTCTTTCACACAGACAGAGTTCTAGAGCTGTTACTACATCTACTGCAGGAAAAAAACCCAGGACTAGAATAACACCTCCCTCCCCCATTCCTTATTGGTGCCTTTTACACAGAAGGTGGAGCATAAAAAAAACCACAAATATCCTGGAATGAACTGGCTGTTCTGTTTTATTAGATAGAATTTGCGTGCTTTTACCAGTGACACACAAAGGATCAAAACTCAAAATCTCTGTTTCCTTACATGAGTTTAGACAGCATACAGGCAGTGCAGTAATTAAAGAGTCAGGAATTCCAACACATGTCATCAAAACGAGCTATTCATTAGCCCGTTGTACATGGAATGTCTGCAGTTAACTTTAGACTACAGGCATTCAGAGAAAGTTAGTAGGGGTCTAGGAGGTAAAATATCAGAATGGTAATGGTATTCTCATTCCCATTCCAACCTTTTTACATAGCATGTGTTTCAGTAAAATGGCAATCATTTCCTGAATGCAGCAGCAATGTAAAAAAAATATATGCGTAAAAGGCACCATTGACTGAAAGCCTAAAAGCAATTCTAATCTCACACCCCTCAAAAAAGCATGACAAACCCTAAGGGCTACAGTAAAATCTACTTCAACCACGATATTGTACTGAATACTAATTGGGTAATTTTCAAGAAATTGGGCCAGAAACTCTATTATCCAATGTGAAAATAAATGACATTGATATTAAAAAAAGAAGCAATTGTTATATTTATGAAGGAATGCATTAATTCATTGTTAAGTTTAACAATCATTATTTCTCCGGTAACTATTCATAAAGATACAGTAACAAATGTTAAAATAATAACATGACTGAAGAAGCCTGGAAGTCAGAACTAGGCAGGCAGATGTCTAGTCAAAGGTCTGCAAAATTCAAGACAGATCAAAGGCATACAACATTAAAAAAATCCTTTTTGACAGTCCTCCCCTGCCAACTACCAACAATAAAAGCTTATGAAACGTGCGTGCAGTTCAATTTATTATTGCCAGTTATGCACAAAACAGTTATACACAGAACAGTTAATTTTTTACGCATTTGCATTAATGATTTCACTTCACCAAAGTACAATCAAATTTATCATTTGAGTTGATTGTATTTTGTTTTATATTTATATCCCAATGTTAGTTAAAATATAGAAAAATCTGTGCTAGAGATCTTAAAATCTTAACATCACAGGTTCAAAGTGGTCACAGTATTAACATTTTGTACAAAGACCCAAATGGTTGATTTAACGTGGCGAACATTATTCTTTAGTTGCTTAACCATTCACCTCATTTTTTCTGTTGTAAGATATTCCTCAAAACCACCCCAAAAACGGAGACAAATTTGTTGCAACACACAAATAATTTTTTATGAATTGCTTCTATAATATTATGTAAACATTTGATATACCAATCTTGCACAAAAATTCTGAACAAAATTTGTAAATAAAATGATAAATGGACTTGTCCACTTGTGAAAATTTAGAATTTGTATCTTTCAGCACACTGACATATGCTAATGGATTCCAGCCTCTCATGTGAATGTGGGCCCATTAAATCCAGACTCCATTTTTATGTAATGGATTAACCCACATTCTTTAAGAATGAGGACAAAACATTGTGACATGCTTAATACTACCACTGCCAGCCTGTCCACTCAGATTTCTTCCAATTTAAAGTACTGCTGATTGCATCTTGTAATAGGCTGCCAAAGGACAAATCTATGCACAGTGGTGGAGCAGGGAATAGAATGAATTATGCATTAGGACTGCTGGTATTCAGACTCAACTTTGAAAAGTTTAGTATTTTCAACACAATGTGATTTATTCAAATACATTTAAAAGAGACAATGACTGATTCAGAGGTATTCATCACTTCTGTACAGCTTATGTTTAGTAATGAAAGTTTCCTTCCAGTTCACACCTCCACATATATCCAATTTAATCCTCTTCATGCAAATACTGTTGGTGTGCATTCACATACATTTCATTCAAATGGACTAGATTTTATTTAGAGATAAATGGTTTATAGCTCATGTGCATCCAAGTAAAAGATGCATATAAATAAATGTTAAATGACAAGAAACAATGTATAGGTTATGGCCAAACAATATATATATGCAACAGAGCATTACATAGCACTAACACATTCTCCTTAAGTGCAAATCAATTTACTTACACTAGGCAAGACTTCCACTCAACTACTGCCTGTCAAACTTCACTCAACTTCTGCCCACTAAATCTACTGTCGTGTGGTGTGACCTTTGACAACCAAGCTGGCTTCCAGCTGATTGTTGGGACCTTAAACAGCTGAACCAATCACAAATGACAGCCGCCCCCCCCCCCCCCCCCCCGCCACCAACCCGACCATGGAATCACCATGAAAGCTGGGATGAACACCTGCCAAAGCTGTCAATGGGAATGAAAATTTGTGAACATCTCTGACATTGGCAAACATTTAAAAAGTGAATATTACTAAAAGCATTACACTTCTTACAAAATTAAAACACTGCAAACATTGAAGAACTGTTCAATACACTTAATGAATGCAATGAAATCAAAATAATGTACAAGCTGTTCTTGCACTGAATTCTCACATTTAATTGTCTCCATTCAAGGGCATCTTGTGCTGCAGCAATCAGATTTCCCCGTGCAGGAAATCTACAGCAACTTACACCAATTTTGGTCTCCACAAGGAATCCAACAGAGAGGTATAATTAGTAAGCAACTGGCTGTCAGAATCTCACTGAACTGTCAGTATTTCGCTTGTAGGATTGACCCATAAGTAAATAAAAATGTTGCTCTACCTCAAATCGTCATGAGGCTGATGTTACTGTGTTAAAAAACATCTTTTTCACATTTGCCTCACAGATCCAAGTACCTGCATCTATTTCTGACCTCTTGAGGTGTGTGGTGTTTGCATGTTTACCATGTGACTCTATGGGTTTCCTCCAAATTCTCTTGTTTCCTTCCTGGTATCAAAGACATGCCTTCTGCTGTTTTCAAGGACAGTATTTTTTTTCTGCTGTTACCAATTTCTTCAATAGCTATGTCACTGGAAAAAAGATGATGCCTTTGTACTGCTTTTATCAACTCTATTCTACATTATGTTTTTATACTTCCTCTACACCCTGCACTATTTAACTTACTGTAACATTATTGTTTCTAAATTTGTTATCATTGCACTACTTGGTGTACACGTTGAATTGCCTGGAGAATACACAAAACAAAGGTTTTTTTTGCTGCTTATCCATAGAAGTGACAATAAAAACTTCAAATCAATGATTACAAGTTAGTGTAGGTGAACTGCAAAATCTATCTAAAGGTTATTGATGCACATGTGTGAGAATAGGTTTCCTGGAGACAGGGAAATTAGAGAGAGAATGAGAATTGTTTCCTGGAAGCCAGCAAGAACCTGATGAAACTGAACTCCTCTTTCGAGGTAACTGTTTTGTTTCTTGGCAACATCAATGTAGATCTTTCATGTATAATCACATCTCTCAGCTCATGTAGTAACTAGAATGCTTTAAACCACAAAAGCTATGATGTAATTAGTCTAATATGCTATTTGTTCATAACTTCCTTGCTTTTATATTCTGTACATCACCCATTAAAGGAAAACATCCATTTTCTTTTCAAAAAACTCATCATCCATATATCTTAAAGGATCTTTGAATTGAGTCATTTCTTTAACAAAGTACCTTTTCAGATGTGGAAGGTATGAATTTTGGTGCATTTGTATATTGTACAACATACATGATAATAAACTTGCATTAACTCACATTCAACAATTATTCTTCTCCATAATACAATTTTTTTTCATGTATCTCTTGTTTTCCATTTTACTTCAAATGATTATCGACAGAATGCTTATATGATCTGTCAATAAGCATATCTTTACCATATCGCTGCATTGTATATTCATATTTTATTACTCAATCTTTATTTTAGGCCAGCTATCCACTTTCCATTTTTTTTTACATTAATGAACAAAACATGAAGTAAATGCTCATATCCAAAAAAAAACTAAAAAGATGAAATTAATGATTAAGTATTATTTGGAACAGTTGAAATGTGTTTGTACTCAGCATATGTTCTAGTAACAGTGACACAATTACAGAGATAACAGTTTTCCAACATAATCTGCTATTCAATGGCAAGATAATCGTTTATCCAACTGAATCCTGTTTGAGCAGCTTAACATTTTACATGTGTTAAAATATTGAGAATCCAAAGAAAATGATCAGTTTACACTGCTCAAGATATCAAGATGAAAGAATAAGGAATTTGGTTCTCGGTCCTTCTTCTAAACTGATGCTTTGGGGTCCAGGATGATTCCTTTCTTTTGTGGATCCATGACTTTTGAGTGGCTGCTGAGGTCAATATAGAAAAGACAGACTCTTCTGGGGCAGAAGATGACTGTGTAAACTACAATCACAATGTATGTAGATCTTCTTGTTTAATTGACAGGATTTAGTCTGTGGTTCTCTGCTTTTGCTGCATGGACTTAAGATTCTCAATGGCATCTGAAATGCTGCTGCTTCACTTCCGTTTGGTCATAAGTCAAGGTTTCCAATTAAGGTTTCCAAGAGACAGTGACCATTCTTGAATCTTTTTCTTTGCCCATTTGCTAATTGTTTCCATAGTGTCTGCTCTGAAAGACTGGTGTCAGGCACAAAAGCAATATCATTTGAACGGAGCCAAATATGTGCAATTAGCTTATCAAGGCCAGGAAGTGTCAGCTTGCTGGCTCCAGATCTTTTAACACATACACACTGCTTGTAGATGAAGTCTAGAAGCAGAGCAAGGATTACTGGTGTCCAGCAGACCATGAGTATGAATCAAGTTTTAGGTCTAGATCCTCAACTACTCCTGACTATTTTGAGATTAATTCATATCAACCTATTGGTTTTTACTCAGCATCAACATCAGTCAAAGACAATATTTAACTAGTTCATGTGAAATAAAATGGAAGATATGTATCAAAAACAGTTGAGAGGAACTCAGCATCCATGGAGCAAAATGCTTAGTCAATGTTTTGGGTTGGGATACTTGATTCAGTCATTTCACTCCATGGATGTTGCCTAACCCATTGAGTTCCTCCACCTTCTTATTGTTTGCTCATAGATTCCAGCATTTGGAGTTCTTGCAATTCGATGGAAATTTCTCTATGCAAAAGGTAATAGAAATCTGTAATCATTTTGACTCCAAAAATCATTTTGGATAATTTGTATGAATGGAAAATGGAAATTGGTGAATTTCTCTGGGACCTGGCATAAATTAGATGAACTGAATGGTCTCCATGTCACAAGGAAAACATGAAAAATGTTATTAAAGGAAGGACTTAGTCTCGCATTACAAAAAATTTTGTCTAACTTTTCAAACAAAACATGTAAAAAAAGATGACATTGGTGAAAGTGGTTGTGAAATTCTCTTTGCTAAAATAATGAATTGGTTAATAGGGTCCTCCAAAGAGGACACATGGTTCTCATAATGCTTGTCCACACTGTTTCATGTGGAATAATTCTGAAGAATACAGTAACGTGTTTCAGCCAACTCACAAAAATTAATATCCATGGTGGCCTTCATTAGAATAGGCAACAAAAATAACATTGTCAGCAAAAACACAATACATATTCAAGATCAACTTTATTGTCACATTTACTGAGGTACTGAGAGAATAGTCCAGCCAGTCAGCCCATACATAAAGCATTAGACCATATTACATGGGATCAGAAATAGGCTATTCAGCCAATCGAGTCTGTCCCACCATTTAATCATGAGCTGATCCATTTTCTCAATCAGCCCCACTGCCAAGCCTCCTCCCAATAACCAGTGATACCCTGGGTAATCTAGAATTTAACAATAAATACACCTAATGACTTGGCTTCCACAAATATCCACAACTCCATAGAATTACCAGTCCCTGGCTGAAGAAATTCCTCCTCATCACTGATCTAAGCAGATACTCTTCAATACTGTGGTGCCCTCTTCTCCTAGACTCTCCCACCATGGGAAGCTACCTTTCTACATCTATTTTGTCGATGCCTTTCAACATTAGAAATGTTTCAATGAGATTCCCCCTCATTCTAATGAGTACAGTCCAAGAGCTGTCAAATGCTCCTCATTTGATAACCCTTTCATTCCCAGAATCATCCTTATGAATCTCCACTGAACCCTCTCCAACATCAGCACATCCTTTCTTAAGTGAGGAACCAAAAACTGCTCATAATGCTTCAAATGAGGCCTCACTACTGCCTGTTAAATCTTCAAGATCACGTCACTGTTCTTATATTCTATTCTTGTTGAAATATACCCCAGGATTGTATTTGCTTTCTTCACCACCATCTCAACAAGGTTACCTTCAGACCATCCTGCATGGCACTCCCAGGTCCCTTTGCATTTGGGAATTTTCAATTTTCTCCCTATTTAGAAAATAATTTCCCGATTTATTTTTTCTATCAAAGATCATGATCATACATTTCTGACAATGTATTTCATTTGCCACATGTTTACCCATTCTTGCTATCTATCTAAGGTCTTCTGCAGCCTCCCTGTTTCTTCAACACTACTTGCTCCTCCACGTTCCTTTATGTTATCTGCAAAGTTGACCACAAAATCATTAATTCCATAATCAAAATCATTAATATACAACATGAAATGAAGCTGCCCAACACCGATCCCTCTGGAACACCACTAGCAACTGACAGTCAACCAGAATATGATCCCTGCATTTTGACTCTGCTTCTTGCTAATCAGCCTATGTTCTACCTACGCAGTATGTTACCCGTTATACCATGGATTCTTATCTTACTAAGTAGCCTCATGTGTGGGACCTTTTCAAAGGGTTTCTGAAAATCTATACACATAACATCTACTGCATGTCCTTTAGTCCTTTAGTTGTCCTGCTTGTTATTTTTTCAAAGAATTCCAATAGGTTTGTCAAGCAAGATTTTCCCTGAAGGAAACCATGCTGCCTTTATGCCTCTTATCATGTACCTCCAATTAATCCAAAATCTTTCTAACCAATGATGTCAGGCTCACCAGAGTTATGAACTAACAACCTTTTTAATTATTTTGTTTAGGACTAAAGGGAGTTTATTAGTACTAACAAAGGAAAAGCAATGAAAAATTCATCAGATAATGATAAATTTAAAATAATAGTTTTTATTAAACTACCAATAGCATAACATTTCTTACTTATCGCTAAACTTAATTCTAAATTTAACCCCACTATTTGCAAATGTTAAATGTGTGTGTGTGTGTGTGTGTGTGTGTGTGTGTGTGTGTGTGTAATTAAAGTTCCACTCTGTCAGGTGTCTTTACTCACATTTCTTTTGATGAGATGTCTTGTGAGATTTTCTTTAAATAGAAGTGACCATCTTTTGAACCATCATTGTACTTCCTGTGAAAAGGAGATTAGAATCTACTCTCTTTTTAAACAAGACAGCAAATGTGGCTATTTTCTTCCACAATAATTTACAAACCCAGACAAGGGTTAAACAAAATGGCCATACAAAAATGGACCTCATAGAATCCTGCCCTCTTTTCCAAAGAGATGGAAAAGTGGTCTTCCTTATTTCAAAAGACACTTATTCTGTTCCCCTTTTGACAGGAGTAACAAACAACAGCATCTATTCTGATTACTGTAATTCAACTCTGTGTGTGTGTGTGTGTGTGTGTGTGTGTGTGTGTGTGTGTGTGTGTGTGTGTGTGTGTGTGTGTGTGTGTGTGTGTGTGTTTGTGTGTGTGTGTTTATATATCAAAATGTGTGAAAACAATAATATATTTCTCCAAATCATATGACAATTACATCATCAATAAGGTCAATCCTAATTCTTGGAAATCACATGATTATCAATTTTATTTCTACCAAAATTCTGTTCCTTTTTCAAAACCACTCCATATCCATAACAACCTCTGACCTCATCTTTGTTCAAGAGACTTAAGTGGTTTTGTTTAAAAACAGATGGCTTCCTCAGCAGTTCTTATTGAGCACTAGATAATTCTGTTTTTAATAAAGCAAACACTTCATTGTTCTTGAATAATTCAGAACCACTTCAGATCCATTAGTTCTGTCTTTCCAAGATTCTGTGACTCCGAGAATGAACTCTCTTCTCTGAGTACAATGGTTCTCTGTAAATGTACTGTGACCTGTGTGTGATCCTGTACCAGCCCACAACTATCTTACTAAGAATACATATACAACATTTTAACTCTATAGTTTACTTTTCAAAGCCATTTTTATAAGAAATATAACAACCTTATCCTAAATATTGCTATTAACATAGTTCCATAACACCAGTCTTTAATGTCCTTTCTGCTGCTTCCCTCCCTTCCTGAATTGTAGGCTGACATTTGCAATTTTCCAGTCCTCCAGTATCATGCAAAAATTATTGTATGATATTTTTCCATTTTTCATTTCATTTTATAGTGTGGGACTGTCCCTTTAAGAGAACAGATTTAACAAACTGCTTGCAGGATTTGAAGTGATGGTGAAACTAGCAGCAAGTTTTAAACATCATGTTCCTTTTACTGGATATATTTGTATAATCCCTGAAGCCCTGGAGAAGCCAAGTCCAGAGACTAAGTGACCAGCTTATTGAAAGGAAAGTGCACCTTTTGTTGGGAAGGCCATTGTAAGGAAGCAGCAAGCTCTTTAACCTCATCTATCGGATTGAGAAACCCACTTGTCCTCATTGTGTGGTTTTAGACAAATTATCACAGTTCCTCCAATTAGTATAGTGGGATGAGAGATCACTTCGACTGACCCACAATAAGGGTTTTAAAGTTGCAGAAGAAATACTTAACTCTACTCGGCTGACCTACGAAAGTTGCAGAAGAAATATGCACTCTACTCAAATGACCAACAAAAAGAGTTATAAAGTAGCAGAAGAAAAATTACACTCTACTCAATGACCTACGAAAAGGGTTCTAACTACAGAAGAAGATACTCATCTAAAAAGGACATATCTCTGAAGCACTTCAACAAGGGTGTCATGAGTAATCAACATTCTGCCACCCCTGATCTCTTTCGGAAACTGCAAATTCAACTTAAGGCCTGTGTGCCTCACCCATCTTAAAGCCTGCATGTTGCATTCATCTAAGGTCAGTTTGCCTCAATAATCTAAAGCCTGCGTGTTGCATCAATTTCAACCCCATTTATCATCACTGAACTTTGAAATGCCTTCTGAGAATTGAGCCTTGAGCTGTAGTGGTCTGGGGTATTCCACACGCCCTAATATATTTGTGCATAGTTAGAATTCAACTTAGATAATTGTATATAAATTTAGTTAAGTTGAAATAAGTTAGTTAAATTAGATTAGGTGTTATATAAGAGTTGTTTTATAATTAAAAATATTATTTTAAATATAATACTGTCTAGAACAATGGTTCTCAACCTTCTTCTTTCCACTGACATACCACTTAATGAATTTTCTGTGCCATAGGTGCTCTGTGATTAGTAAGGGATTGCTTAAGGTGGTATGTGGGTGCAAAGAAAACATTTGAAATATTTTAATTGTACCTAATTGACTCGTTAAGTGTACAATTTCACAACTCCAAAGGAAATAGACCAATGACAATTTTTCTCAAGCAAAATACTTCAGTCATAATTGGGTCTAGAGCAGTGATTCTCAACCTTCCCTTCCTATCACATACCACCTTAAGCAATCCCTTACTAATCACAGAGCACTGATGGCATAGGGATTATTGAAAGTGGTATTTGACGGGAAATAAAAAGGTTGAGGACCACTAGTCTAGACTAATTTTTATTGCTGCTCAAGTGTACATAATAATTGATTCCTGAAAAATTATTACTAATGCCTCCATAATCTCTACTTCTTTCAGAATCTGAGGGTGCCATCCATCTGATCTGGCATAATTATCTACACTTAAGCCATTCAGCTTTCTGTAAACTTCAATAGGAACTGTACTCACTTCTCTTCCTTAATACCCTTTTACACTGATAATGTCTTCCGCAGTGAAGATTGATGCTAAATACTTACTTAGTACTTCTGCCATCTCCTTTTCTCCCATCATTATTTCTCCGTTGTCATTTTCTCATGGTCCTATATTTACTCTCACTTCTCTTTTACTCTTCATATACGTGAAGAATTTTTTTGTACCCTCTGGTAATATTTGAAAGCCTATTCATATTTCCTCATTTTCCTCCTTATGCAAATTTTGCAAGATTTAAAAAAAATCCCAATCTATAGTCCTTCTAATTTTTGCTTCCTTTTATGTCCTGTCTTTGGCTTTTATGTTGGCTTTGCCACAGTTGTGACATTTTTCCATTTGAATTATTTCCTACGGTTTAGTATGTATTTATCCAGCACCTTCCTCATTTCTTGCCGAAACTCCATTAATTTCTGCTCAGCCATATTCTTTACTTATGGCCCCTTCCAAACTACTTTGGCCAGTTCCTCTATCATTTCCTTTACTTCACTGACACATCTGTCTTTTGTTTCTCCTTGTTAAATCTCAATTTGTTGTGAACCATATTGTGATCACTGGCCCTTATAGTTCCTTTACTCTCAGCTCTCTAATCACCTTTGGTCCATTATCTAATCCAACACACTCAATCCCCTAGTGGGTTCCTCAACAAGGTGATCTAAAAACCATCTCATAGGCATTCTACAAATTCTCTCGATCAAGATCCAGTCCCAATCTAGTTTACCCAGTGTATAGTGGTAAAGCAAACAGTGCAGAGTCTTGAGTTACAAAGCTAAAGAGAAAAATCCATTGTATAGATGGATCAAGTTTAGGAGCAGAGGTAGGCCATTCGCCCCATCATGTTCACTCCACCATACCACCATGAGCAGATCCATCTTCCCACACAGTCATGCTCCCATGTCTTCTCAAGGTTCAAGATTCCTTTTATTTTCTTGAAACAATGGATTAAAAATGCAACTCATCCTATATACTCATGCAATAGATGATCCCTTGTAATAGTCAACAACCCCACCCTACCTGCATTTTTTGGCCCAAAATTCATGTGTTTTCCATTTGACCCATGTAAATATCAACCCCCCCTCCCCTATTTTTGGCCTGACCACCCACCTAACCGAGCTCCTAACGCGCCAGCCACCTGCCCATCCAAGTTCCCAAAATCCCAATTGCGGATCCTTACCCTGTCACCCTGACCGTCCACCCATTGGAGCTTCAGATGGCCTGACCACAGATGCTCGACCCAGCCACCAGAACTGAAGAGCTCCCAACACCCTGGCCACAAACTCTATCCTAGCCACTGGCTGCCCACCTAACTAATCTATCGATGCTCTGAATGCAGACTTACCATCCGGTCGTGGCTTTCTGAGCTCCCAATGCATTAAACAACACAGATACTTACCACAGTCAAATATAGTATCCACCTGTAGCTTTTTATACAATATAGCTAACGAATTTGGTGGTTGTGTTACATAGATTAAAACATCATCCACAAAAAGACTTATTTTATATTCTTCTTTATTTACCATTATTCTCTTAATTCTATCTTCCTGTCTCATCCATTGTGCTAATGGTTCATTTGCTAAACAAAATAATGCAGGGGTTAGAGGACAGCCTTGTCTTGCCAATCTAGTTAAAGGAATAGGCAAAGAAAATTGTCTATTAGTTATCACTCTGGCCAGTGGATTACTATTTAAAGCCTTAGTCCAATTAATAAACGTTGGTCCAAACTGAAACATTTGTGAAACTTTAAACAAATAATCCCATTCTAATCTGTCAAATGCTTTTTTCTGCATCCAAAGATAGAACCAATGCTGGCTCTAATTATTTTTGAGCACCTCCAACACCCTCCAAATTTGATCCAACAAATTGGTCCAACAAACTCAACTATTACACAAGTATATCCGGTACATGATATAATTGAACTTTTGACTACTATAAGGCAAACAAAGAGTTGCCATGAGCCAGCTCCCTGGAAATAGAAGCCAAAGAGAGTCCCTTCAAAGATGCTGAGTATCTGTGCATTCACTGCCAGCACTCCCACAGCCTCTGCAGCTGCACAGACCCCTGTTTGATTCATCAGCGACCTTAGCTCTAGGCACAATCAAACGTTTTCAGCACTCGAGGTCCTTCAGGAGCCCATCTTCTCCTAGGAAACCTCTTGAAACACTGCTCCAATACCTGGTTCCCATAAGCCCGTGGCCACCAGCCTGAAAACTGGCGGGTTCCTCCGACCTTGTCGCTCGCAGCCTGTGCGAGTCCCTTAGGTGCTGACCATCTTGCTGGTTTGTCCATCCAGGTCATAGTCCTGTATGGCATCTTCTCAACAGAGGCAGTTATCCCCATTTCTGATGCACTGAGCTGATCTCTGCTCTCTGGAGTCTGCAACCACTTGTGGCTGCTGCCAAGCATTGGGCATGGACCATGCAGTTGCAGGAGTTTACTTACAAACACCTTCGGTCCCTATAAAAGGCCATTTAAAGCTTGTACTGAGCCACCAGCATCAGGACCAGAAGTTAGAACTCTTTGGTGCTGCTCTGTGTCTCCGATCTCTGATCTCTATTCTCCCAGATGTACACCAGCGGCAGCACTGCCATTACAGCAGCTCCAGCAGCACAGCCATTCATTGGTCTTGCAATGGAATACTCCCCATAGCCTTTGATAGCCTGACTATTCAGATACCTATCAGTGTTTGCCTTAAATAAACCCAATGACTTGGCCTTGGTAGCAAATTCCAGAGGTTCACCACATGTGAATCCTCCACATGTCTGTTTTAAATGGACACCCTTCAATCCTGAAGTTGTGCCCTCTTATCCAAGACTTTCCTATCATGGGAAACAACTTTACCACATTTACTCTGTCTAGGCTTTTCATCATTCAAAATGCTTTTATTAGCCCCCCACCTCATTCTTCTGATCTACAAGGAGTTTAGTCCAAGAGGTGTCAATATTCCTCATATGCTAATCTCTTAATTCCAGGAATCATACTTGTGAATCTTCTTTGAACCCTCCCCATTGCCAGCACATAATTTCCTAACTGTGCCCTGTGCCCGGTGTTATTTTGTTTAGCCCTGTCTCACCATTGCCTTATAAAGCCTCAACACAACTCTTTTCTTATAACCTATTCCTCTATATGTAAATGCCAATATTGCATTTGCCTTCTTCATCACCAACCTGGGGATTAATTTTTATGTATTCCGCACAAGGACTCCCAAGTCCCTTTGTACCTCTGACTTTTGAATTTTCTCCCTATCCGAATAATAATCTGCCCTTTCTACCAAAGTGCACAAATATAAACTTTGCAACATTATATTTCATTTGCTAGTTCTTTGCTCATTCTAACCTATCTCTCTGCAGCCTTTCCATTTCCTTCTCATTTCCTGGCCCTCCACTTATCTTTGTAGCATTTCCAAACTTAGCCACAAAGCCATTCATCCCTTAATTCGAATCATTTACATACAAAGAAAAATGAAGTGGCCTAACACTGATGCCTGCAGAATACCACTTGTAACCGGTAGCCAACCACAATGAGATTCCATTATTACTACTCTCTGCTTCCTTCTAGTCAAACATTGACCTACCCATGCTAGTATCTTATCTGTAAATTGATGGGCTCTCATCTTGTTTAGCAGCCTCATGTGTAGGTCAAAGGCCTTTTGAAAAACAAAATATATAACCTTTATTGCCCCACCTTTATTTTACCTGCTGTGGTTTCCACAAAATATTGCAGTGGGTTTGTCAGGCAAGATTTTCCCTTGAGGAAACCATATTGACTTTAGCCTGTCTTGTCATGCCCCTCCCAGTACTCTATAACCTCACCCTTGACAATTGAGGATAGAAAAAATACATTACAAGAATTGAATTCTCAACATTGACTACAAATTAAAGTTCTATTGCACAAACAACACCCCCTCCCCCTTTTTAATGCTTGATTCTTTCACAGAGGCCTTCCAATGCATCAAGACACCAAACTAACTGAATTTATGCATTCTTTCTCCTTGAAGATTGTCTGTGCAATAGTTCCAGCTACAAATTATACCCAATAATTCCATTTTGTCCTTCATCTTAAGAAGGTGAGGGGGAATATTGATCTACCTTTTGGTGAGCACTTTGTGTACCGCCACATTGAATCCACTCCTGGGAAAGAAAGTGCAGCGATGTTATAAGTATCTGCTGCAACTGGGAGGAGCAGTGGAAGGTCACAAGGGAACAAAGCATAATGAATATCAGGTATACTCTGAAGAGTAGTAATTCTGTAACCTTATTGATTTACCATCTCAGAGAAAAAAAATATGTACTGATTTGTAGACAGTGCAAAGTTGTGGCTACACCTCCACAGAATTGCTTGTGGTCTTATTAACTGCTTTATACTTGTACAATCGTTCCCATGCTCACTGAACCTTCCCCCGGCAAACCAACTCAAAGTTTTGAGATACAAGTCAAATGCAAATTGAAATGTTAATTTAAGTATAGATAGGCAGGACAAGCAAAGAGAAGCAAAAATCTGGAATCTATTTCTCAGAGCTTTAAGGTCAAAATAAGTTGCTAACTAGCAGTGCAGACACATGCCTCTGGTTTAACATGGGTGGGGAGCAAACAGCTGTGGAATCTGCAGTCATCTGAAAATGTCATCACACATACAGTGGTTAACAAAAATGGGTACAAAATATTGATCAATAAAATTATCTCATTAAAGACATATTTTAATACTATTATCTAAGACTATTATCTATTTGAAACAATGTAGCTGCTATTAAGTCCAACAATTGCATTTTCCATATTAATTCCTTCATATTTTTACAAAGGGTATATTAGCTGTAGGCTTGCTCATAAATATTACTAACCTATTGGATTGAATTCTGTTTCTTAGCAAAATTATTTTAAGATTCATTATGTTTGTGTTGAAATAGCACTGTGCAATATTTCAGGAATTGTGGAGTTGATTATTATAAAAGAAGTGCTCATTGTTGTCATCACATCAAATATTTTGTATTTTTCCAGTTCATTCTATACAAGAAGAAGAAGAACTTCTTCACAGCTTTGATTGAGCTATTGGCAATGAGCAAGCAGATATGAACTGCAAAGCTAATCAGAGTGCCAAATAATCAGAGTGCCAAATAATGCCAAACAAGTGCACATTACTACCATTGAGTTTTGAAAGCCAAGCACTGTTCACTACTCATTCAGTATGAATACCTTTCATCTCTAAATTGTGAATGTACATTTAACGGAAAATAGTTTCATGCCAGTCCTCATTGTGTCCAATTGTATTGTTGATTAAAAACAGAAAAGTGTTTCTCTTCTCACAGATGGAGCCTGATCTGCTGGAATGAAGGAGTAAACTAATAATAATTAAATAGATTGAATCCTGCTATATCAGATGTATACTTTAGATGTAAATGTGAGATTGGATCTTTTTTGTTTTCTATTTGCAGTGTCCTAAAGTTAAATATTTCTGGTTGGAAGTCAGTAACGTTTTGAAACTAAATACAGGGGTTAAGTTCCCACTAGATCCGATTTTATTTTTATTGACTAAAATTAAGGTTATAAGACCTAAATTAAAATTTACTATGTATCATATTGAATTTGTACAAGTTGCTTTCGCAGTTTCTAGGAAATGTATAGCAGTATCATGGAAGTCAGAAACAGATTTAGATATGGAAAGGTGGCACACAGAACTTCGTAGCTGTGTACCACTTGTGAAGATTATTTACAGTTTACAAAAATAATATCATATATTATAGAAAATTTGACACCCATATTTACAAAATGTGTGTTTGTATGTTTAATAGACTCTCTGAAGACCTCATTTCTTGCTAACCTCCAATATTAGACTTTATGATATAAATGCTTTATTTCCTTGGCATTCTCCAGTCCATAATTTAATAAAGTTTAACCAGTACTTTTCTAATTTGACCCTCCTGTTGATATTGACTGAAATACAGTCATAACTAACAGTTTCATAAGCCTAACTTTTAAAGCTTTTGTTAAAGGGCTTCAGCTCAAAGCATCAGACATTCTTTTTCTCCCATTGATGCTGCTTGATCCACTCAGGTCCACCAAAACATCGTATTTAATTTCAAATTCCACCATCTGTATTCCCTGTCTGTCTGCAAACGAAGAGATTATAATTGTAAACACCACTGTTAGTCAATATGTGATTAGTGTGTTTCAATCAAAGGGATACTGGTGGGGACTCTTGAAGTTTCTATTTTCTAACTTGAAATGTAAATTCATTGTGAGTATGCAATTTCATTTAAACTTCCTATTCACCAGAAGGTCATATAAATGTTAACCCATTACCACTATTCTTTGGCTTGGCTTCGCGGACGAAGATTTATGGAGGGGGTAAAAGTCCACGTCAGCTACAGGCTCGTTTGTGGCTGACAAGTCCGATGCGGGACAGGCAGTCACGGTTGCAGCGGCTGCAGGGGAAAATTGGTTGGTTGGGGTTGGGTGTTGGGTTTTTCCTCCTTTGCCTTTTGTCAGTGAGGTGGGCTCTGCGGTCTTCTTCAAAGGAGGTTGCTGCCCGCCAAACTGTGAGGCGCCAAGATGCACGGTTTGAGGCGATATCAGCCCACTGGCGGTGGTCAATGTGGCAGGCACCAAGAGATTTCTTTAGGCAGTCCTTGTACCTTTTCTTTGGTGCACCTCTGTCACGGTGGCCAGTGGAGAGCTCGCCATATAACACGATCTTGGGAAGGCGATGGTCCTCCATTCTGGAGATGTGACCCATCCAGCGCAGCTGGATCTTCAGCAGCGTGGACTCGATGCTGTCGACCTCTGCCATCTCGAGTACTTCGACGTTAGGGATGAAAGCGCTCCAATGGATGTTGAGGATGGAGCGGAGACAACGCTGGTGGAAGCGTTCTAGGAGCCGTAGGTGATGCCGGTAGAGGACCCATGATTCGGAGCCGAACAGGAGTGTGGGTATGACAACGGCTCTGTATACGCTTATCTATTGAAATTGTGTGTAATTACATTGACTGTATAAGCATAGAATGCTACAGCACACAAAACAGGCTATTCGGTCCTTCTAGACTGTGCCAAACATTATTCCACTAGTCGCAATAACTTGCTCCCATTCCATAATCCTCCATATCTCTCCACTCCATGTATTTATCTAATTTATTCTTAAAACTTAAGATCAAGCCTGCATTCATCATATCAGATGGCAGCTCATTCCACACTCCCACCATTCTTTGAGAGAAGAAGTTCTTCCTCGTGTTTCCTCTAAAGTTTTCCCCTTTCATCCTAAACCCACATCTTCTTGTATTTATCTCCACCAATCTAAGAGGAAAAAGCCTATCGCATCCACCCTGACTATACCTCTCATAATCTTGTAAATCTCTTATCAAATCTCCCTTCATTCTTCTTCATTCAAAGAAATAAAGTCCTAACCTGTTTAATCTTTCCCTGTAACTCAACTCCTGAAGACCCGGCAACATCTTAGTAAATCTTCTCTGCACTCTTTCAATCTTATTGATATCCTTCCTGTCGTTTGGCAACCAGAACTGCACACAATATTCCAAATATGGCCTTACCAATTTCTTATATAAATTCAACATAACATTCCAACTCCTATTCTCAATGCTTGGATTTATAAATGCCAAGATGCCAAAAGTGTTTTTTACGTCCCCGTCCACCTATGGCACCACCTTCGGGGAACAATGTATCTGTATTCCCAGATCTCCTTGTTCCTCTGGACTGCTCTCAATGCCCTATCATTTACTGTGTATGTCCTGTCTTGGTTTGTTCTTCTAAAATGCAACACCACACACTTGTCTGCATTAAACTCCATCTGCCATTTACTGGCCCATGCTCCCAGTTGGTCCCAATTTGTCTGCAAGTTTTGAAAATCTTCCTCACTGTCCACTACATCACCTATCTTTGTGTCATCAGAAAACTTGCTGATCAAATTTAACACATTATCATCCAGATCATTTATATAGACAATAAACAATAATGTTGCCAACACTAGTGGCACACCACTAGTCACAGGCCTTCAGTCTGAGAAGCAACCATACACTACCATTCTGTTTTCTCCCACACAACCCATTTCAAATCCAGTTTACAACCTCTCCATGGATGCCTAGTGTCTTAATCTTCTGAACTAACCTCCCGTGTGGACCTTGCCAAAAGCCTTACTATAGTCCATGTAGACAACATCCACAGCCTTCTTGGTAACTTCCTCAAGAAAACTCTACAAGATTCATTAAGCACATCCTACCATGAACAAAGATATAGTGACTGTCCTTAATCAGCCTGTAGCTTTGCAAATAACTTTATATCCTATCTCTCAGAACTCCTTCCAATAATTCACCTGTAGTGATATGACCACCAGCCTACTGCAGGGGAAAATCTCTGTACCTGCAAGAAGATCACTTAAGGGGCTGACTTCACCTGGCCAGCTGTCAATCAGATGTGGTGAATAGTCTCCACTTGGCCGGATGTCAATCAGCTGACCTGAATATAAACCTGAACCGGATCCTCCTGAGCCAATCACACTGGAGCCACCAAGCATGAACTGGTGTTCAGGCTTTTACTGGAATAAAGCCTGTTGTACAGTCTTTTGAGTTTTGTGCTTTCTTGCTGCTATCTCAACGCACCACAATTTATTCCAGAAAAAATTTTAAAGAGAGATCATGGAGAAGTTTCTGATGATCAGGAGCCTGGAGATCGACCCGCCAGGCATGTTTTGAGATCTGGAAGCATGTGATTGAGGTAATCATCCTGACACAGACTGAAGTGATCAACAGCAACCAGAAATGCAGCTGGACCATGAACTTTTCAGGCCATCAAGGACAAGCATGAACCTGCAATGGCTGTCCTGGAGAGCATGTACAAGCCCCCGACAAACATGATCTACATCCGGTACCTGCTCAGCATCAGGTCCCAGCAGCGAGGTGAGACAGAAGATGGCTATGTAGGAGCCTTGCGTGAACCGAGACAGGGTGACCGAAGGAGAAGTGGAGCGTCTGATTCGGGATGCCTGTGTGCAAGGGCTGTGTTCGAGGAGCACATGACAGAACTGCAGGAGGAAAACATTGCCTCATATACCAGGACAATGGAGGTGGTCCACTTGCTGGAAGCTGCAGCTCATCATGCAGAGGTCTTCAATGCCTAACTCCCACAACCCCAGCCTGGCAGATGCAAATGACCGCCGTCGCCGAAGGACCCTACATGGAGGAGACAATCGCAGCTGCCAGCTTAGCTCATTCCTGTAAGTACTGCAAGTTCCAGTATGGGTCAGAAAGGCGAACACGCAAAGGTTGCCCAGCAACAAACTTGATTTGCTCCCAATGTGGAAAGAAAGGCCGCTTCGATAAAGTGTGCCATTCCAGGCCTGTCGTGAGCGCTGCGGCCCTCTGCAACCAGCTGGGATCCCTCCCGAATGCCGCCACGTGCGAGGACCAGGCAATGCCATTACCCCGCCACCTGCCCTCACTACTGACGTCACTTCTGGCCCAGCTACTGACCCACACTGCCATCTTCCACCAGATGACATCCATCCACACTAAAGACATCACTTCCGCTCACTTGGATAATGTTACTGGCAGCTTCACTGCCGGTCAGGTTGCATGACCGCACCAATACCATGTGCGTCCACTGGGCACCGCCATCTTGGGCCAGCCAGACCCCGACTGCCGCAATGCGTGTGCCACATCAATGGCGGCGATCTCTGTACCTGCAGGAAGATGACCTAAGGGACTGACTCCACCTGGCTGGCTGTCTATCAGCTGACATGAATATAAACCTGAGCCAGCCCCTCCTGAGCCAGTCACACAAGGAACCACCAAGGCATGAACTGGTGTTCAGACCAAGGAAGACATAACTAATCTATAGGAAATTATTGAGGATCGGAGATCTATTGTGACAGAGGGACTAAAGGAAATAATTGAAAGTTGAGAAGTTGTATTAGTTAAATTGCAGGGATTAAAGGCAGATAAATCTCCAGGGCCGGGTAATCTGCATCCAGGAGTGCTGAAGGAAGTAGCTCAGGAAATAATGGATGTGTTGGTGATAATATTTCAAATCTCTTTGGATACTGGATTAGTTCCTGAGGATTGGAGGGTGGCCAACGTAACCCCATTCTTTAAGAAGGGAGGGAGAGAGAAATCGGGAACTACAGACCAGTTAGCCTGACATCAGTAGTAGGGAAGGAGTTAGAATTGGTTATTAAAGATGCAATTGCAGTACATTTGGAAAGTAGTGGTATCATCGCACAGAGTCAGCATGGTTTTGTGAAGGGGAAATCATATCTGACAAATCTAATAGAGTTTTTTGATGATGTAACCAGTAAAGTGGATAGGGGAGAACCAGTGGATGTGGTATATCTGGACTTTAGTAAGGCATTTAATAGGGTTCCGCACAGAAGACTAGTTTATAAACTTAAAGAGCATGGTATAGGAGGTACGGTATTAAGGTGGATAGAGAATTGGTTGAGGGACAGGAAGCAAAGAGTAGAAATAAATGGGTTCTTTTCAGAATGGCAGCCAGTGATGAGTGGAGTACTGCAGGGCTCAGTGCTGGGGCCGCAGTTGTTTACGATGTATATCAATTACTTAGATGTGGGAATAGATAGCAGTATCTCAAAATTTGCAGACAATACAAAGTTGGGTGGCAGGTTAGCTGTGTGGAGGATGCTAGGAGAGTGCAGGGTGATTTGAACAAGATAGGCGAGTGGGCCAGGACGTGGAAGATGCAGTATGATGTGAATAAATGCAAGGTTATCCACTTTGGAGGTATGAACAGAAAAGAAGATTATTATTTAAATAGTATCTGTTTAGGAAAAGGGGAGATTCAGCAAAACTTGGATGTTGCTGTGCATCAGTCGTTGAAAGTGGGCGTGCAGGTGCAGCAGGCGGTGAGGAGGGTGAATGATATGTTGGCGTTCATAGTGAGAGAATTTGAGTACAGGTGTAGGGAGATCCTGCTGCAGCTGTACAGGGCCTTGGTGAGACCACACTTGGAGTACTGCATGCAGTTTTGGTCGCCTTATCTGAGGAAGGATATCCTTGACTTGGAGGGGGTACAGAGAAGGTTCACTAGGCTGATACCGGGGATGGAGGGACTTGCATATGAAGAAAGTTTGGATAGACTAGGCTTGTATTCTCTGGAATTTAGAAGATTGAGGGGGGATCTTATAGAAACTTACAAAATCCTTAAGGGTTTACACAGACTAGACGCAGGAAGGTTGTTTCCAATGCTGGGAAAAACCAGAACCAGGGGCCATTGTTTAAGGATAAGAGGGATTTTTTTTAGGACAGAGATGAGGAAAAATGTCTTCTCTCCGAGAGTGGTAAATTTGTGGAATTCTTTGTCACAGGAAGTAGTTAAGGCTGGTTTCCTGTCAATATTTAAGTGTAGGTTAGATTTGGCCCTTGTGGCCAAGGGGATTAGGGGGTATGGGGAGAAGGCTAGAACTGGGAAATCAATGTTTCACACTGCAAAATAACCTGATTTTTGCTGCAGATGGCACAGAGTACATGAACTACAACTGCACCTGTCAAATAACTTGAATATGTCTTCGTAGGAATTGTAGCACTTCCATACAACTAAACAGAGCTAACTATATATAAAGGATGTCTATATTTGACTTCTAAATTCTACAATAATTAAGTGTATATACAAACAAATGGAAACTGTAAAGTACAACTCCACACATCCGTAACATTGAAAATACAATTTTTCATCTGAAAGTTGAGTGTGAAAATTCTTGCGCAAACCTGGAGGAAAAAACATGGGCTCATAACTCTTTCTGCTTCTTCTAAGCAAATATATTTAAACCTACGATGAATTAGCTGATGAATTAGCTGCTAATATATTATCATACAAACTTGCAAGTGTTTGAATACGTGTCATATAAAAGAGTTTTGTGTTCGATTTTAATCTTCATGCTAGAAGCAAGAGTGAGTGCTTCACACAGCAGCATGTTTCAATGTCAGAAGTTGTTAATAAAGATTTAATACTCCTTTAGATTTAAAGATGATTTGTTTGTTGAGAAATAATATTTCAGAATTTGCAATGTCAATTCCAATCTTTCTAAACATTTTTCATAATAGATATATCAGATTAAAGTGTAGACTTATTTCAAAATTCATATTGGAAAAATTAGGAAGCAAGCTATACTCTATTTGTTTAGCAGAAAAGAATTTGCAAGACAAACAAAGGAAAGTCGACTACCTCTTGATGTTGCATTAAACTGAGAGCACTGGGATTGAAGAGTATTCTAGGATTCATCTGGGAATGGTTCTGTAAATCTGGCAACATTTGAACTTTTATGGAAAGGTTGTTGGTTTTGTATACATGGCCTTTAATAAGGCCTTTGACAAGGTCCTATAATGGCAAGTTGTTCAGGAAGGTTTAGACATTTGGTATTCATGGTAAGCTAGTCAACTGCATTCCACATTGGCTATATGGTGGAAACCAGAGAGTAGTGGTGGATGATTGCTTCTTAGACTGGAGACCTGTGTCCACTGGTGTGCCTCAGGGATCAGAACTGGAACCATTGCTATTCATCATCTACATCAATGTTCTGGATGATAATTTGGTAAATTGAATTAGCATGTTTGCTATGACTCGAGGTGTTGTAGATAGTGAGGAAGGCTTTCAATACTTGCAGAGGGAACTGGACTGGCTGGAAAAAAATGACCAAAAAATGGCAGATGGAAGTTAATGTAGACAAGTGTGAATTGTTGCATTTTGGAAGGTCAAATCAAGGTAGAACATACACAGAAAATGTGAGGGCACTGAGGAGTGCAGTAGAACAAAGGGATCTGGGAATACAGACACATAATTCCCTGAAAGTGGTGCCACAGGTAGATAGGGTTGTAAAGAGAGCAGTTGGGATATTGATGTTCATAAATCAAAATTTTGAGAATAGAAGTTGGGATGTTATGGTAAAGTTGTATAAAACATCGGTGAGGCCAAATTTGGAGTATTGTGTACAGTTATGGTCACCTATTTGCAGGAAATTTATCAATAAAATTGAAACACTCCAGAGAAGGTTTATGAGGATATCGCTGGGGCTTCAGGAATTGAGTCATAGGGAAGGTTAAATAGGTTAGGATTTTATTCCCTGGAGCAAAGAAGAATGAGGGGAGATTACATGGAGCTAAACAAAATTTTGAGAGGTTTAGATTTTTTTTCCCACTGAGGTTAGGTGAGATATAAATCAGGGTGAAGCAGGGAAAAAATTAGGGGGTACATAAGGTAGAGCTTCTTCTCACAGAGAATAGTGGGGATGTAGAACAAGCTAAAGTGATGAATGCAGGCTCAATTTTAACATTTAAGAAGAATTTGGACAGGTAGATGGATGGGAAGGATATGAAGGGCTATGAACTTGGTGCATGTTAATAGGATTGGGCAGAATAATAGTTTTCCACAGACTAGAAGGGCCAAATGGCCTGTTTTCACTGGTTCTACACATTTACATGAATTAAAGATAATTGCTCATACAGGACTTCCCATGATTCTTGATGGAATTTTTTAGGTTCAAATTCTCTTGAGATTCATACAATATTGGTGAAAAGTTGGCTTCATAAATTCAAGTATGTGCTCCATTCAAATCGAGTCCAAATTCTTTATTTCTTATATTACTTAGAAGGAAGATCTCTGATTTTTTTTTGGTATGTTGCTTTATGTGATTTTATTTAATATCTGGTTTAGATCTTCCCAAAAATTTTTCACTTTCTCACATGTCCAAATTGCATGTATTGTTGTTCCCGTTTCCTTTTTACAGCGAAAACATCTATCTGATACTGTTGGGTCCCATTTATTTAACTTTTGGGGTGTGATGTATAGCCTGTGTAACCAATTATATTGTATCATGTGTAACCTCATGTTTATTGTATTTTTCATAGTTCCGGAGCATAGCTTTTCCCATGTTTCATTCTTTATCTTTATGTTTAGATCTTGTTCCCATTTTTGTTTAGGTTTACAGTTTGTTTCCTCGTTCTCCTTTTCTTGCAGTTTGATGTACATGTTTGTTATAAATTTTTAAATTATCATTGTGTCTGTAATCACATATTCAAAATTGCTTCCTTCTGGTAATCTCAGACTGTTTCTCAATTTGTCCTTCAAGTAGGTTTTCAGTTGGTGGTATGCCAACCTTGTATCGTGAGTTATATTATATTTGTCCTTCATTTGTTCAAAAGATAATAATTTATTTCCCGAAAAACAATTTTCTGTTCTTTTGATCCCTTTTCTCTCCCATTCTCTGAAGGAAAGGTTAGCCCTAGCTGTAGCAAAAAAATGTATTATGTCAACCTGGAAATTTGAAGACAACTTGAGAATACAACAATGGTACATAGAAATAAATAAATGTATTCCATTAGTAAAAATAACATATAATTTAAGAAATAACATCACAATATTCAAACAAATATGGGAACCATACATGAAATACAATAGAGAAATCCACCTAAAATGACAGAAGGAGAAGACAACGAAATGAACTGACTCAGTATATAAAAGTAAAAGACAAAAATTTCTTGTTTATTTTTATTAAGTGACGACATTGTTTAACGGGTTTAATGTATCTTATCGATTGAACTTTGAATAAATGGGAAGGGGGAGGGAGGGAGGGAAGGGAGGGGAAAAAAGGGGAGATAATTACACTATATATTCAAGAGAAAAATGTCTGTATGTATTTTGGTCAGTCTGGTTCATAGTGTAAAAAATAAAAAAATTTAAAAAAAATTCAAGTATGGATTGATTGAGCCAAATTGTTTGTAACAGTGCTACAAATTCTCAGTAATAATTTTCCCGACATGGAAACATGGAAATTGGCAATATTTGACAATTGGAATATTTGACGAGCGGAAGTTGATCTCAGCAGGAATCAGTACCTTTCAATATAGAGAACCCTGGAAAGCAAAAGTATTCAAGGAAATTCCTATTGAATGAAGACATGAAATAATTGAAATATGGTCTGCTTTTTTTTGTGTCATGACTGATTATTTTGTTCTTGCTGAAATAGGGCAATAATTTTGCACCTTTGCCCAGACTACCACTCATTTACAATCATCACTCAATAAAATTAATATAGGAAATAATGATCAATGTGACATTTGGCACATTATTTTTATGTCTTTTACATTTTATGGCAATTCCTGCAGTAAAAATTATCATTAACTAATATAGTTCACTTATAACCATATACAGCACAGAACAGGCCAGTTTGGTCCTTCTAGTCCATGTCGGAACAAATCCCCACCCTCCTCGTCCCACTGACCAACACCTGGTCCATACCCCTCCAATCCTCTCCCCTCCATGTAATTATCCAGTCTTTCCTTAAATGAAATTATAATTTCAATCTCAACAGACATATCTATGATACTTTAAACAGGAGCTTTGCTCTTTTCATTTATTTGTAAGTGTCAATGCTCATAAAAGTATTTCCAATCACACTGAAATCATTGGAAACAAAATGAAATGGATTTGCTGGGTGACTCTTTTGATGTGGAGCGAAAGTTCAG
The DNA here is from genome assembly GCF_036971445.1 of Narcine bancroftii. Lineage (NCBI taxonomy): Eukaryota > Metazoa > Chordata > Chondrichthyes > Torpediniformes > Narcinidae > Narcine > Narcine bancroftii. Next base: position 55,775,453 of record NC_091471.1, on the reverse strand, counting down.
GTCTGAAATAGTTGTTTTCCATTCAATCCAGCTTGACATACGTGCAGAAAAAGAGATATTTCAAGGGAAAACCAGGATCCTGTTAAATTCTTTTTTACATCAAAGCCTCTTATTTTATTAAGGTGAGAAATGTAAACATTAAGGACAAAGCATTTGTCTCCAGTGTCCTTGGGAAGATAATAGTGTACTGTCTTTTTGAACCTTGGCAAGAAACCAAAGGTATTTGGTTAAGTTTTTTCCAGGATTTATGCCTATTCATGAAGAAGTGTCAAAACTTTACCCCTGAGATGGAAAATACTTTATATTAGAGCCAATGATGTTCTGTTCAGATAACTTGTCGTGTTTAAAGAAGTACAAAAAGTTGTCTAGACTTGTTGGCAAACCTTTTGCTCTCAACCAAGCCATTTCAGGTTGTACGCTGGTCAGTTAAATTGTTGTTCGTTAGATTTTCGACACAAAATACCTTCTACCTTTATCTGAACAAAACAGGTAGTGCAAAATTATGCATTGAAAGCAAGGTATCTTCAGACAGATGGCAATGAACAACCATAATAGTGTAAATCTTCCTTTACTAGAAGGCTTGTTCTGATTTTCTTTGCTACTGCAGGATTACAGAGAGATTTTGGAGACAGCAAACCAAAAGTGACAATAATAGAAATGTATTACGGTATTAATAAGAAGGACACAGTGGCAAAAGTCTCCTTACAGTTCTGTAATAATAGCAGAAACTGCAAATACGAATATATGTATGGAGAACGTTTCAACAAGGAAAATAGAAAATCTTGTCACACAATCCCTCATTCCAGACTTTCTCACTCCTTATTACAGAACAATTCATTCATCTGAAATTGATGTGAAAAAAACAATGAAAAGATGAAATTGTCTGAGCAATTTGTATTCAGGCCTTCCCTCTAGCCATGCACACTACAGTTTCATCCATCTCTGTACTTAATAGGGTACTAACCTTGTGAGGACCAATGGCAGCATTTTTTTCCCTTTCTGAGAATATTAACTTGGATTTATTTTAGAACTGTAGGATTCATTCAGAATTGTCAACATATTTTATTTTAATAGAATCAAGTTTATGATGCATTTTTCTCTAAGAAAATACAGAAGCCTTATCACAGTCTTTGGCTTGGAGCAGAGATCATTAAAAGCCAAATGCAATTCTTTGAGAAATGAACGCGAGTGTTGGAAATCCAAAAAAAAAGGATTTATACACAGAATTTCCATGCAGAAATTTGGCAGGGGATTGGGGCCATTACTACCTACTGGTATACAATGATATTTACAGCAAGAGATTAACAAATCCCAGGAGAAATTATTTCCTGATTGCTCACATAACTTCTATTGTGCCCTCTGCAATGATGAATAACATGATGGATAAGCTAGATGCGAGAAAATAACTTTCATTTTCGCATGTCATCTTGGACCTGATGTACTGCTAAATGTGCAGTAGTGGGGCTCAGGAAATGAAAATGCTGCTTGCACTTGAAGCACAATGTACCTCAACATGTACCAGTCATATTTCTCCTTTAAACATTGTAACTATATCTTTTTTTTTATTTCATTTGCACTCTTTCACTTCAACCTGCTGACCGAACTCTCAGCTATATTTCCATTTCCATACCATTTGCACACTTCGACAGTAATCTTTAGATGAGCTATTGACTTGAGCAATAGTGTTCATATTGGCTGTGATATACAGTTTTGTGGACATTTCTTTGAAAACTTCCCAGTTTTCTTTCCTGCATCAGCTGTGAATAGTATTAGTTTAGTAGCTTTTATTTAGCCATCTAAATTCCCACCTGGTCACAAATTGATTAGAATTTCAATCATAAATGTGAGAAGGTGAGAGTCTGGGAACTGAATTAACCCTCATTCTTTCCTAAAAGTCTACATAGACAATTTTCTGGAAGAGTATGATGAAGCGCAGTCAACCATGTTTGACATTATTTTTCCAATACTAGCTGTGGTTCTATTGTTTATGTCCTCCCTTGTGAAACATTTCCAAGTTGCATTCTAGAAACTAACATTCAATTTGGGTCGTGAAAGAGTCCTCACCGTCACGCTTGTGACTTTTGGATGAGTTGCCAAATTAGGTCCTTGCCTACTCACTTGGATGGATGCAAAAACATCTCATGGCACCATTCTAAAGAATAATAGTCACCCTTGTTAAAAAAAAAGATCCTACAAGTTTTAAAAATCAAATAAGGCCATGAAAGCATTTTGAGATAACAACAAATTCTATACATTAGCATTAAACAGCAAATTTTAGCAAATTAAAACACAGCATTTGACTTCAGAAAAATCAGCTAGAGAATGATTGAGGTAAATTACAGAACCTCTAAAATCATGCAAAGGGATTGTGATATACAATTAACCCACATTTGTTGAGTGCATGGAAAGCAAAGTGCCAACTTCAAGCTTCCTGCTTATTATAATAATTACAGCATATGCAGCCAGCACTAACTGCAGTGTTAATTGGCTTGATGTATCAGCAGGAGTCCCAAAATTATAACCTCCCCATGCTAATTAAAGCTGGTCTGCAATGCTTATGACATGAACAGATGCTGGCAGTCCTTCAGGAAGGAACTTGACATGGGAAATTGTGATAAAGAATATTTTCTCAGGTTTTCAAACACTGCACTTGATGCTTTGTTGGAGATGGTGGTATGTTGAAAAAAATATCCTGGGCCTGAGCTTGCTCAGAAATATTAGTAATTTGGCAGCAAAACTGCATTCACTCCTCTGCATGGAGGCAAATTAAGTTTGGGATTCCCAAGCATATACAGAAGTCTCAAACCTGCTGTCTAACAACTTTGGAGGAGTCATGTGACTGAGAAAAAACACTGCTGTATTTCCTTAGCACTTATGTTGGAGAGTTTACACAGTGAACCTACAATAGAGAGCAATCTCTGTGGAGAGCTTAAAAATATAGAAGTACGATTGCGACACAAGCAGCTATCAACATCTCAGGGCTGCAGTGGAATCTGAAACTGTGACTTTTGATGCTCAGTGTTTTTAGGGTCTTCCAGTAGTTCAACAGTTTGTTCTTGATTAAGATACTAGAAAAGCTGAAAAGAAACTTTCTAATATTAACAAGTTTTGGAGCTGGTATCAGAATAACTAAGGCTGGTAAATGCAGAGCATTTTGTAGGTGGCACACACAATGCACCAGTGCAGGGGGGTGGAGGGAATGAATGTTGGGTGGATGGTGGATTGGATGTTTTGAATTGAATTATCATGAATTTTCTGGGATTGTTGGACCTGAATTTATCCAAACAAACCAATTATTATTCCTTTACATCTGAAACATTTGAATTTCAAATGGTTGGCATACTATAGATAGTCAGCAATTCACCAGGACACCCAGCCTCTGAAACAATATTTATGCATTTAGTTTGGTTAAGTTTCTAGTGAATGACAACACTCTAGGATGTAGACAGCAATGAAGTTCGAGGATAAATAGTTAGATCTTCACTTGTTGAGACGATAATAGCTTGATACCTGTATGTTGCAGCTTTTATTTGGTTTTTTTAACTTAATTTCAAAAATTCTCAGGATTTTCTTCATGTAGATGGTGTTGCTTCATTTGTGGAAGAATTCCAATTGAAATTGAACATTGTACAATCATAAACAAAATCTTACTACCAAACTTATGAGTTAAGGAAGATCGTTGATTAAGTACCTGAATATGGCTGGGGCAAGGACTGAACTGATTAACTTTCACCTTCTTCCATTATACACAAATGAAATGACTAAAAGCTTCCAAAGTTTCAGTGCTTTTGAATAGAGACATTTCTTCCTATGTCAGAACTGAGTGGATAACCATTAATTTTAACATAGTCAACCCTAGTTCAATATACCCAAGCCTGGAAAAATATCATTGTTACATTTACAATGTCAACATTTCCATGATGTCTCCTTTCATTTAAAAAAAAACCCAAGGGAGTATAAACACAGTCTGCATAATTCCTTCTTTAAAACAATTCCAATGGTCCCAAGATCCAATCTGCTCAAGTATTGATAGAGCTGTACTCTTCTCGACAATTATAGAGCAATCTATCAATTTTTTAACCTGTGCCATGCATACTGAGGAAAGATGTGGTGGATTCAGGTGCTGACTTACCTCAATATTAAGTTTTTGACTTGCTTGAGTGACAATAAAATTTATCCACTTGTAGCAAAAGCAGAAAATTGTAAATATTGCAGAACAGCCCGCATCTGAGGCAAAAAAATGAAGACTGACTCATTAGAATTGGGAATAATTGATAAATATGCAAGTCTTAAGGGATGAGAAGAAGAGAAGAAGATGAATGTGAAAGTTAGTGATCAATAGGACAGCAGGAGAGATTGAAAGATAATAGATGTTATGGTACAAAAGATAAGAGATAATAATAGGAAATACAATTTCACTCTGAAGGGGAAGGAATTCAAAATAATTGTCAGAATTATGAGAGCTGCTCAAAGGGAAAGCTGGAAATTTGACAGAAACATACTAAGCATTTGAAATCATTGATCATAATGTTGATTTCAGAAGACCATAATGTGCTGAACTAAAAGGTGAGGTAAGCTGCAGCATTAACTGAGCTCCACCAAATCACGGAGGATGTGAAGATTTAATGTGATGGGTGAATGATATCCAAGGCTGTGCTAGTGAAGTAAATGCAGATGTTCCTGAAAGCCATCATTTGATCTAAGTTAGGATGGCCCTGACATACATTGTGACCAGAGAATAAATTACAAAAATTGTAAATTAATGTTTTTTTTGTGGTGTTTAAACATAAGTTCATATTTTTTTTTAAAATTAGACGTACAGCACTGTAACAGGCCATTTGAGTCCGTGTCACCTATTTTACACCCCAGTTAACCTACACCCCAGTACATTTTTGAAGGGTGGGAGGAAACTGGAGACCCTGGAGAAAACCCACATAGACATGGGGAGAATGTACAAACTCCACATAGACAGCGTGAGATTCAAATCCAGGTCCAGACCTGATCACTGGTGCTGTAAAGGCATTGTGCTAACTGCTACGCCAACCGTGCTGCCCAAATGCATGAAAAGAAACTTGTTTTGAACTGGGCCAAATAGGAAACATGGATGAAGTTCCAGTAACATTCGATGTGCCATCCAACAAGAGAGTGAATGTCAAAGGGGCAAAAATGGTAACAGCAAAAACCTCAGATTATGAAAAGGTACACTTTACAAGTGTAATGCTATGAGCCCAGAGGACCCCCAAACCCAGCAGCAATAGATATTCCACAAGACAAATGGTTACTTAAACAAAGTTGATTTTAATTATCTTTAAACATGAAAACAGAATCACATTTTAATTTATCACAATTGACTTAACTAATCTAACTTAACCCACTTTTAATTCTAAGTGCATGTGTATGTAATGTGTAAGTTCAGAAAAGTTCTTTGGTTCACAGTCCAATCTCACCTCTCATTCCTCTAAGTTCACTGGTTGCAGGCAATTCTTTATGTTGTGCACAGAATTTTACATTTATGGAATTCACCAGGCTTTAGTGCTTGAAAGATAAATGGTTACCATTCAGGAAGGTTCTTGTTGCTTTTCAGAGAGAGATGTATTGTTCCAGGGCACCCACAACTGATTCCTTTTTTAATCAGCTACTTCAGTGCCTTGCTGATGAAACTTGCCCCCTCAGGGATCTCCTCTTTCTTTCAGGTCACCACAGAGTTCTTTTTGTTTCCCTTATTTCAAGTGAAACATTAGACAGCCAGTCCTCTCCACTAGCATGACCACAAGAGTTGTGGTTGACCAGGCTGAACCAAGCACTCACAATCCATCTTCCAAATGGGGTTTTTCCACAAGCTTGCCAGCTTGTCCTGTTCCAGTTCCAGTTGCTGCTGCTGAACTGTAAAACTGTAGAACTGATCTCTCTCTCAGAGTGAAAAAAAGCTTGTTTGACTCTCTCTACTTGAAAAACCCCATGACTCTCCTAGAACAGCAAGTTCCACTCCAGACTGATTGGGGCTCTGACAAGTTTTTTCATCTGTTGCCTTTTTGTAAACAACAATCCATTAGTGAAGTCCCTTGGGCACTCTCCAAAGCTCCTACAAAAGTTCTGGGGCCAATAAGTCTATCATGAGCAGTATTTTAAATAACATCTGTTTTAAAGTGTTTGTATGTGACCTACATTAAAAACCCTATCCCAATTGATCTCCCAAAAACATATATATTCTGTGACAAGTAGTTCTGGCCTTTTGTGCTAATGGCACAAAACTACCACTGGTTTTAATAGAGGAAATGTCAAGGGTAAGTTTAAAAAAAATACACAGAGTGGTGGGTGCATGGAATGTGTAAAGCCTAAAATGACAAGTGATACAAGGCAGTGCATTCCATTACACTCTGCCATGCTATGTACAGGCAAACCAACTGCTTTTGAGTGTCTTCCCTCTGCATTGTCCCAAAAGCCAGAGTATTTCTCGTGTTCCTCTGGTCATGTGTGCACTGGGATCATGATGGCTCATATTACTCAGACACAATTTTTAAATATTTATTATGGTGGCTTAATTGAGGCCGACAGAGGAATTTTCCATGAATAAAAGCATCATGACTATGGCCAATATTCCAGGCACAGATCTGCAGGACTTGTTTCCTTTGGACAAACAGAAAAGACATATATCTGAAAACCTGCTTTCAGTTCCAGTACCTGACAGAGTGGACACATAGTGTCTGCTAAAAAATATGCAGACAGCTCGTGCCACTCTCCACTATGACAAAGGACATACTGTGGATTTTGTATATTTGAACTTTCAAGAGGCCTTTGACAAGGTGCCACATGAGCAGCAGCCTAACAAGATAAGAGCCATTAGAATTGCAGGAAAGATACAAGCATTGGTTGATCAGCAGGAAATGGGAGTGGGAATAAATCGATCCTATTCTAGTTGGCTTCTGGTTATCAGTAGTGTACCACAGAGATCAGTGTCAGGGCCAGTTTTTTTTATGTTGTATGTTAATGATTGGATTGCAGAATAAATGACTATGTAGCTAGGTTTGCAGATCATGCCTTTGCACAGGGAGGGGGGTGGGGGCGATAGTAAGGCGAGTGAGAGGAGGTTAGTGTTGGGAGGATAAAAAAGGGTATGTTAGAAATGGAAGAACAAAATAAAGGAAGGCAGACACCCATTTTATGGATGTTAAAACTAGTGACTGTTGGCATTATTTTTGGATATAATTTTAAATTGCATTCCCACAGAATGTTTGATGGCTCTTGGAGTGTCATGTTGGAGTTCAGGAAAATGACATCATAGAAGCATTTCAAATGTTGAAAAGTGTAGACAGAGTTGACGTGGCAAAGTTATTTCCCATAGTAGGGGAGTCAAGGACAAGGGGTCACAACATCAGGATTGAAGAGCGCCTATTAAAACAGATACGTGAAGGAATTCTTTTAGCCAGAAAGTGATGAACCAGGAATTTGCTGCCAAGTCCAGTTGTGGAGGCCACATCGTTGGGTGTATTTAAGGCGGATATTGATAGGTATCTGAATAGTCAGGGTATCAAAGATTATGGGGAGAAGGCCAAGGAGTGGGGCTGAGTGGGAGAATGGATCAGCTTATTGATAGAATGGTAGAGTGCACTCAACAGGCCAAACAGCTGATTTCTGCTCCTATATCTCATGGTCTATGAGGAACCTTATGCTAATGCTAAAGCCTGACATTTTCTCTAGCTGCAACTACAGGAGAATGAAACTTGGAAGGCACAATGGCTAGCAAGCTGAAATGCTGTATGTATCTGCCACTCCAGCCTGGAAGAAAACAGATACATAACATCAATCTGGGGTTCATCTTAACAGTCAGAAAGATTATAATTCTTATCTTATTCTGTCACAGAAATTCTGACAGAATGGTTTCAAATCCCAGCAGATTTCCTGATGAAACTTAACACCACTCATACATTGTCCTTCACTCAGAGTTAGGTAGAATTAATCCTTGCCTATCGTGGCCTATCAACTGTTCTTCTCTATCTTCTTCCTTGTTCTTTTGACAATTTGTCATGTTATATGTGGCCCCTGTTTATTCTCCAAGCCATGTTTCATGTCAAGGGGATTGCCTTGTGTTTCACCAAAGGGGTTGTATCCTTTGATGTTCCTCAGCACTTGACCTATTGTTTTCCGATTTTTAATATATTTGCAGCAATTAACACACACTTGAAGAATTATGCCATGAGTTGGAATTTGCAAAAAAATAAACTTCAAGAAAGCACTGGAGGGAAATCCTTCCTGATGCTTAATACATGTCCAGCTGAGCAAGCTTTAAAGGGAGTATTATTTGGAAAGCTATAACCAAACAAAAATTGCTTTCAAATGAGTACTGCACATTGATTAACATCATAATAAGCCTGTTTGTATGTGTATAATAGAAAATGGTGCATCTGCATGAATGTTTTACATGGAATTTACAGAGGAAATATGTGACACTCATTGCATGCCATTATGTTTTATAAACAGCAAATGTCTTGTCAAAACAATGGGTCCAACACAGCTCACCTTTGACGCTAATAAACCAATGCCCAGTACTTCGGTTTTAAATAACATTTTCATTACATCTTCCAGGCTTTTTCTCTTCAATATACTGCACCAGGGCTTTGCAAAATGAAGAATTAAGTAAAGAGAATGTTATGAAAATCAGTGTATACCCACTGAGGCACTGCATTCACTTTAAGGAAATCCTTTCTGGCATTATTAATGGGAGTGGCAAGAGCCTGTATGCAAATTCATGGATTAAAAAAAATTAATTGGAGAAGCAGCTGAAACATAAAGAAAAAATAAAATTCTCTGCATTGCCTTTCCTTCACAATTGGCTCATGATTCTATCCAAAATGAAAGAGGTTAGTGCAATAAATAATATGAAATTTTGTGATCAGGAGATCATAAGGTTTGATTAGTTCAGCAAAGTCTTCATTTGTTTTACCACTTAAAATAACAGTTAAAGATGCCACAAGAAACTGTGGCCATGACAGGAAAAAAATGAATTATGCATCAAAATTCAACTGGATCAAAGCAAGCAGTTCCATAGATGACTGACTATAGAAGATGAATAATAAACTTTAACGGTGAGATTTATTATTGGTGTGTTGTCCTCACTGACTAATTTTCCTCCAAGTTCTCTATCAAACGATCAAAATTGATCCCATTGATTTGGAAAGAATAAGAGAAATTCCTGGAGATTCTCTGACCAATGTCTGGAGGCCACCATTAGATCCAGAATTTCCTTTTTTTTTACAAGGTAATTTTGATTAGAGGGAGAGGGTAGATTAGATTTAGTTTTTATATTTTTTTTGTTTGTTTTCTTCTTTGTTTCTTTTTATTAATTTTTATTTGGCTTATATGGGTTTAACATGTTTAGCATAGATTAATTCAATGACTTGTTTCTCATGTGGATCAAGGAACTGTCTAACGTAGTTCCATCATTTTTTAAAATAAATAACAGAAAATGAGAGGAAAGGATTTGTTTTATTTTTTTTTATTGTGCTTAACATATAAACTTACATACAATTTTTTTAAAGGAAAACACCTAATAAGTCATCTCACATATATATACAAGTACAAAAAAGAAGAAAAAATTGATGGAACTACATTAGACAGTTCCTTGATCCACATAAGAAACAAGTCATTGAAATAATCTATGCTAAACATGTTAAACCCATATAAGCCAAATAAAAATTAATAAAAAGAAACAAAGAAGAAAACAAGCAAAAAAAACCTAGAAACTAAATCTAATCTACCCTCTCCCTCTAATCAAAATTACCTTGTAAAAAGAAAAGGAAATTGTGGATCTAATGGTGACCTCCAGACATTGGACAGAGAATCTCCAGAACATTCAAAATTCTTAATTCTTCCAATCATGATTCTATGAATGGGCCCAATATCTTTTAAATTGAAACTTTCTATCTTTAATGCTGTATGGATTTTTCTCCAAGCTTATATAGAACATTACATCATGTAACTACTATGTATAGGTAGGTGAAAAGTCATCTTTCCATTTCAATAAAATTGCTTGTCTAGTTATCAGCATGGTAAAGCATAAAACTTTCTCCTGAGATGCAAACAGAGGAATATCTGGCTCAGGAGAAAAAAAAAACAAAGCAATTAATGGATACAGTTCTATATTAATCTTAAAAATTGTGATTAAAGTCTGGAAAATGTATTTCCAAACTTTCTCTAAATTTGGGCACTCCCAAAACATATGGATCAGTGAATCTTCATAAATTTTACACTTCTCACATCATGGATCAATACCTGCATAAAAACGAGATCATTTAAGTTTGGACATATATATTCTATATACCACCTTAAATTGAAATAAGCAATGCCTTGCACAAAATAAAGAATCATTAATCAAACTGAGAGTAGAGTACAAATCTTCATCTGAAATCTCATTTCCAATCATTCTTAATCCCAACTATAGAGATTGATCTTAAATCCAATCAATCATTATAAATATATGGTATTAATCCACTGTGGAAAAAAAACGCTAGTTAAAAAAAAAAATCAAGAATATTAGTACTTGAGATTCGTGGATTAGTTTTTTAAAAAAATGATGCCTGGTAATTCATTTCCCTTTAGTTGCATGAAATCCACTAATTTGTCATGATAATGCACTGTACTCTGCCTCCAAAATTCATGCAGTTTACTTCAGTAGAATGGATCCCGCAGCTGAAAGGCAACATACAGTGCGTCAGACAGGGGATGAATTTCCAGGAAAACAATTTTTTTTTCTGGATTATATGATAGGCTTTCAATCATTCAGATATTATACAAATCATTCCTTTCAATTTAAGCTTTCAAATGTTTGATTTATCACAAGATGCTTGTGTTAGCAGCAAAGACAAGGTAGTCAAGCATCTCTAATAACTAAATTTAAACTTAAAATGGCAGGCTCAGTCAACATCACAATGTTGCAGATTCATGTCCTGATCTAGGAGACCAAAAAAATTGTTTGGGCTGATACTTCATGGCAGAACTTACTGACAGTATGCAGTCGTTTTCAAACAGAGTTGGAAGAGAAAGGGTCATGGAAACAGAGGTTGATGTTAATGCCATCTAGTTGGACGGTGTCCTGACAGAATATGAGGTGTTGATTCTCCAATTTGTGGGTGGTTTCAGTTTGGCAGGGCATGAGACCATGGACAGACATGTCAATATGGGAATGGGTAGGGGATTGAAATGGGTTGCCACTTGGAGATTTCCACTACTGCAGCAGACAGAGTGAAGGTGCTCAATGAAGAAATCACCCAGGTTGTGTCCAGACTCTCCAATATAGAAGATGGCACAATGGGAACACTTGATGAAGAGATGACCCCTGTAGATTCACAAGTGAAATGTTGCTTCTCTTGCAAGCTTGCAAAGACCCAAATGGCAGTGAGAGAGGAGAAGAGGGTGTGTGTAGTATTTCCTATAGACATAGAGGTAGGTATCAAGAGGGAAGATTGGTGAGAGGGGATGAGTGGACAAAGGAATCATGGAGGGAGTGGTCCCTGCCGAAAGCAGAGAGAGGTGAGGGGAAGAGGAGTCTGGTGGAGGGATCACATTGTAGGTGATGTAAATGACAGAGAATTATATGTTGGATGTGAAGGCTAGTGGGGTAGTAGTTGAGGACAAGGCATTCCTGTCCTTGTTGCATCTGGAGGCATAGGGACCCAGGGCAGATATGCAGGAAATGGAGGATATGCAGGTATCTACAATCACATTGTCTGCAGAAGTTCTTGTTTCAATCTGCTCTGATGAAGTACTTTGAGGTTGGTTATGGAGCAGATCAATTCCAGTCTCAGGATTGACCTGGACTTCATTTCACCAATCCTTACAACAGGTTATTGGTAGATGCCATCTCACTTACCTTCTATTCTGCATCAACTGGACCACAAGAACACTTATGTCAGGTTGTTCATTGACTACAGGTTGGCATTCAACACAATTATACCAACAAAACATATGACTAAACTAAGGGATCTGCAATTGTTAACTTCCTCATTGGCAGACTGCAATCAGTACAGAAGCTTGAAAGCCAGCACATCTAAGTTCAAGAGCAGTTTCTTTCCAATGGCCATCAAGCTGTTGAACCTCCCCTGGTTGCATTCATCTGGAACTGCTCTAACATTACAAAATGAACCACCTGCACTATTATCAAGCCACTTTTTCTTGCATTTTTGTAATTTCCCATATTTATTTACCATCTATCTTTTGTATTGATAATCACTTTCTAATTTAATTGAACGTATAATATTGTGTTTGTACTTTTAAAAAATTTACAAAGTAACTGCTCGGCTGCAACAAGTAAAAAGTAAAAGTAAAGTGTACTTGCTTATTGAGCAATATTTAAGATAATAAGCTTCACATTTTGGATTTATTGTCAGAGTAAATTCATGGCAGTATAAACAACAGTGAGATTCTTTTTTCCTGTGGGCGAGGTAGAAATAAATTGTACTCAACGTGCACATGTAAACAAATAAAGAAATGTAAACAAACTGACTGTGCAATACAGAGAGAGAAAAAATCTATAGTACATAGTCCTTAAATAAATTTCTGATTTAGTTTGTAGTTGAGAAGTCTGATGGTGGAGGAGTAGCAACTGTTCCTGAACCTGGTGGTGTGAGTTTTGATTACTTCTTTCCTGACAGTAGCCTCTTTTCTCATGGTAATAGAGAAAACAGCATTTGCTTGGTGATGTAGATCCTTGATCTCCAACAGCAGCGTTCCATGTAGGTATTCTCAATGGTGGGGAGGGTTTTGCCTGTGATGTCCTGGGCTCTGGCCACTATGTTTCCAGAGCTTTACGCTCAGGTATTGGTGTCTCTATAGCAGACCATGATCTAGCCGATCAGAATACTTCCCACTGCACATCTGTAGAAATTTGTCAGAGTTTCCAATGTCATACGAAATCTTCACAAACTACTGAGGAAGTAGAGATGCTGAAGTCCTTTATTCATGATGTCATTAGTGTGTTGAGTCCAAGAAAGATCTTCCAAGATAGTGATTCCCAATAACTTTAATTTGCTTACTCTCTCCATCCCTGATCCCCCAATGATCGTGCATCTCTGGTTTTCCCTTCCTGAAGTCAACAATCAGCTCCTTGGTTTTAGAGGCATGAATATGTGGTTGTTGTTGGTGCACCATTCAGCCAAGTTTTCCATCCTCCTCCTGCATGCTTAATTATTGCTCCTTTTTATACAACCCACTCTCATGATATAATCAGTGAATTTGTAGATGTTACTGTTGTCATACCAAGCCACACAGTCATAGATGTAAAATGATTCGAGCAGGGGGCTAAGAACACAGGCCTGTGGTGCTCCGGTACTGATGGGAATTGTGGAAGAGATGTTCTTACCAATCCTCACTGATTGTGGTCTGGAGGTGGGAAATCCAGGATCCAATTACACGGTGGTTTGTTGAGTCCCAGGTCTTGGAATTTACTGATCAATTTTGAAGGGATGATGGTGTTTAAATGCTGAACTTTAGTCAATAGAGGCCACCCTGATGAATGTATCTTTATTGACTAGGTGTTCCAGGGCTTTGTGTAGACTCAGTGAAATGGCATCTGCTGTAGACCTGTTGCTATGATAGACAAATTAGAATGGATCCTTATCGCCACTCAGATAAGAGCTGATGTACTTCAAGACGCCTTTCAAAATATTTCCTCACAGTCAATGTGAGTGCTACTGGTTGATAATCATTTAGGCAGGTTACTCCACACTTTTTGGGCATCGGTATGATTGAGATACTGAAGATATCTGTGGATTGGATACCTTTGTAAGTTGATCAGCAGAGATCTTAGAACTTGGCTAGGAACTCCATCCAGGCCAAATGCTTTCTTTGCATCCCCTCTCCTGAAGGCAGCACGCACATCATCCTCAGATTCAGATAGGGTGGGATCGCCAGGGGACATAGTGGTGAGGAGGGGTGGTTCTTTGCTGTTACTGTTCTCAAATTGGGTGTAGAAGGCATTGAGTTCCTCTGGAAGAGAAGCTTTGCCATCAGCTACTTTACCAGGTTATGGCATTCAGGCCCTGCCACAGCTGTCGGGTGTCCCTTGTTGTCTCCACTTTCATCCAGAATCTTCTCTTTGCTCAGGAGATAGCCTTCTGCAAGTCATATGTGCACTTGTTAATGCCTGCAATCTGGCTCTCAGCAGGTTTCAGATTTTTATTGTTCATCCAGGGTTTCTGTTTGGGGAAAACCCTGAATGATTTGGTGGGGACATACTCATCCACAGTCTGCTGGAGTGAGATGTTGAAGATATCCATGAATACATTGGTAAGGCCTACATAGTCAACTGAAGCCATGCTGTTAATTTGCTACATGTTCACATAATAACACCTTGCATGCTGTTATATAAAAAAATATCTGCAGATACTGGGTGAAATGTACTGGAGAGACACGGCCCAATCCCCAATCATAATTACCCTTTAATTTCTATAGATGCTGTATGACCTATTGAGTTTCTCCTGCACATTTTGTGCTGCATACTGACTGGCACCATACAAATGCACCAGTGGCCTCTATGAGTGAGCACATGAAAACAATGGAATTTTTTCAAAGTACACAATGCATACATGGAACAGAAGGTAGCATTTAGATAAAATTCAAGTATATCTTATATTGTATGTGGGAATATATTTATAGTTCTGCTTCTTAAATTGTTTAAAGTGACCCCATCTTATCTTGAGGAACTTTGCCAAAATAACTCCCTAATTCCAGTGGACTGGAGTTCACTATCCAATATGTGTTCAGAATATCTGAGTGTTGAATAGAATCACCAGAGCTCAACCATTCCATTTGTAGGTGATTTGGTTGATGTGGAATTTCAGGGCTCAATGGTAAGATCATACGACCAACAAGAGATGTGCAATCCAGTGAAGAAACCAAGCTTTCTGTAACTCCCTGAATCATGCAGGAGAATCACCTTTCATGTGTTGATATTCAAGTTCACGTTTCACTGGAGATTGCAGGGCCAAGGATTAAATAAAAATCAGTAAAATTCACAAAGGTTGCACAGAAAGGGAAATTCCACCCACAGCTATTGAGGTTTAAATTGCTATTGAAGAAGTTTGGCTGGTAACTCGACCCTGCATTTCTGGTGGCTCAGTCACCATTGATAACAATAACTATATGCAGGGTAACTTTCCAATTTGTGCCATGGAAATTAGTTTAAAAATATTGAGGCTTTAATTGACTGAGGGAACATTTGGTGAGGCTGCCTCACAGTGTCAGTGATCCAGCTTCTATTCCAGCCTCAGAATCTGTCTGTGTGGAGTTATTTCTATGTCCGCATGAGTTTCCTATGAATCGTCCCGTGTCCACCCTCATCTCAAAGGTATTCAGATTGCTTAACTGACTAGGTTAATGGTCAAAAGAATCCAAGGGTAGGGATTATGAGACAGAATAAATTACTGGGATACCAAGATAAATAATGATATACAAATCGTGAGATTGAAGCCCTCGGAATCAGAATGGATATTCTGGGCTGAATGGCTGATTTTCTTGTTACAAATGTAAGCAAAAATGGAGAAAACAAAGAGAAGATAATCTTGAAAATCAAGAACCACTGATACTACAGTATCTCTAGCCTCTTTTAAATTGCAGCACCTGGGTAGCACTCCTGAGACTCAGGACCAATTACTGTGGCAAAGGTTCTGGAAGCACCTTTTAAATTGCAGGGGGGGGGGGGGCTCTACCAATTAAATCACCAATTAGGCGATTTAAGGGGGATCCTGCCCCCTCAATGAAGAATCACATACTCACTATAAGTTCCACCAGATGTTCAGATGCTGGTGCACAGACAGCATGCACTGACATCACCAGAATAAGTGGATTGGCCATCTTCATTTTCAATTCATCTGTAGATGTGACCTAGGTAAGTTTAACTGGGTTCCCTGACTATCTCTGAGGTAGGTCAGGGAGCTGGTTGGATTCTGATGGGGTTCACTGGGTCAGACACTTTCTAACTGCCGCATAACTGGGGCAGTAACTGGGCAAATTACCCGGTTAACCCCATTTTACATGGCAGTTTGAAAGGGATTTCTGCACCTTTGGTAAAGGAACTTTCAAGCTCAGTTTGCCTAAACAATCACCGTCACACACATTGCAACACTAAAGACGAGATGACATAGATTATCTTGAGAACACAAGAAGATAAGATATAATTACCAGATTTAGTTGACAATTTCCTAGAAATCTATCTACAAATAGTAAATGTAAGTTCAGTGTTTTAATCTGTTTCCTATTTTCTCATTATATAGGTTGGCTATTTAGCCTAACAAGTCTATTTTGGCCCTGAGACCAATTGTATCAGTCCCATTCTACCATTTATTTCCTTGTAATTTATGGTCTCTTCTATGCCCACCAACTATTCTGATTCTCCCACCATTCACCTACAGCAGGGGTAATTTACAGTCTCCAATTAACCTACTAATCAACATATCTTTGGGATGTGCGAGAAATAAGGACCACTTGGTGAATCAAGAAAAAAAATTGCCAACTCCACAAAGACAGCAGCAGAGATCAGAGTTGTTGAATTCACAAGACAACAACACAACCAAATAACTGCTTTTAAAGTCTGTTTTGAAATTCAGTTCCAAAGAATAGAATAGAATTAATTTCTTAAGCAGAACATACACATACAACTATATGGCTATATTTCAGCTGCTGATCAGGGTTGAATATCGAACCATTCCAATATTATTTCTGATTTACAACATCCATAGCATTATGCTTTTGTTTGATATATTATCATAACTTCTTTTCAAAAGACCAAATATAAGCTAAATAAAATGTTATAATTAATATAGTCTTCACTCCATCACGATATAGGTCATTTATCCCTCAGAGCCAAGAGCTTTGAGTTCTTCATCTCAGTAAGAATGTGAGGAAGTTTGTAATTGAAAACCCTCCAGCTTATGAAAGAAAACAGAGCGGGTCCTCAACTCCATTAAAGCTTTTGAATTATGGTTGCAATTGTGCTGAAGGGGGATGGTAATTTATTAGGGCTAAGTAATTAAATTATGCTTAACGGATGCTTGTGAACCCTTTGTGAGCATAAACCTGACATCTGTAAAAGTACCATTGTGTGTTCCAATATGAGAAAAGATGCATAATAAGTTTCCTCTCCTCCATCATTTCAACATGTTGTGTGGGGATAAGGGAACTAAATCGCCTTGGGGCCCAAATGAATAGACAAAATAACTAAATTTAAACTGGATCCTTGACTTTCTCATTGGAAGACTGCAGTCAGTACAAATTGGAAATAATGTCTCCTCCTCACTGATCACCTATACAGGCACTCCCCAAGGATGCGTGCTAACCCCACTACTCTACTCACTATACATCCATGATTGTGTGGCCAGCGCAATTTCAATGCCATCTACAAGTATGCCCATGACAGCACAGATGTTGGAGGAATTACAAATGGAAATGTGGAAGCATACACAAACGGCAACGAGGGAGATAGATCAGCTCGTTGAATGGTGTAACAACAACAATCTTGTGCTCACATCAGCAAAACCAAGGACTTTTTAAAAAGAACTTTATTTAAAGACTTTAATCAAAATACAGTTAAACATAACAAAGAAAAGTGAAGAACACATTTTTATATATATAAAAAAAACCCATCCACCCTCCCTCCCCTTCAGCCAGCTTCCTTAAGGGGAGCCAAATATAAAAACAATGCAGTTAATATAAAGAATATTTCAAAGTATTTCCAAATTCATATACTCCAAATAAGGAGACCACATTTTAACAAAAAATGAATAATTATCATGTAAATTACATGTAATGTTTTCCATAATAAATCAAGTTCTCAATTCATTATGCCAGCGTGTTATATTAATCTCCATATTATCTTTCCAAGTACTAGCTACACATTTTCATGCTACAGACAACACTAGATGTACAAAAGCAATTTGAAATGTATCCAACCCTAGACCTTTCAAAGAAACCATATATCCCAACAAAAAAATCGATGGGTCTAATGGCAATTTAATATTAATTTTTTTTTCCAAAACCTATCTAATTCCTTCCCAAAATGTTTGTTCTTTAACACAAGACCAGACAGCATGTAAAAAAGTTCCAATACATCATCCACATCTAAAACAAGATTCTGAATTACTAAACCCATATTTTTTAAATTTCTCTGGAGTCAAATATAACTGATGCAAAAAATTATAATTAACCATTCCATAACGTACATTTGTCACTTTAGTTACACTATCATGGCACATAGCCTCCCAATTATCTTCGGGAAAAATATGTTAAATCACTTTCCCATTTAAGTCTAGATTTCTCCCAATTCGGTTTATTCATCGCATCTTGTAACAATTGGTACATACTCGAAATATAATCTTTCTTAGGTACAGAAGAAATCAAAGACTCAAATTTCATCAACATGGGTAGATTCATCTCTTTACCATAATTATCTTTCATCAAAGCTCTAAGTTGATAATACACAAATAAAGAGTTTACAGATGTATCAAATTTCTCCCTCAGTCGGTTAAAGGAAAGAAACTGGTTTTCATCAAAACAGTCCTGAACTATCTTAATACCCTTAGAATTCCATCTCTTTAAATGATTATTAAATATTGAAGAATGAATAAGCTGATTATGATAAAACAGAGTTTGGATTGATAATTTACCCTTTGATCCTAAAACCATATTTTGTTTAACCCATAACCTTAAAAAATGTTTTAGTACTGGCATATTACATTCCCGCAATAAATTCCCATTCCACTTAAATATAAACTTGTGCATCTCAACTTCAGATATATAAGCCATTTCCACCTTTGACCAACTCGGAGGTTGATCCATATCCATCAATCTACTAACAAAACTCAACTGAGCTGCTTCATAATAATTTCGAAAATGAGGCAACTGCAATCCACCTAATGCATGTTTCCATGTAAGTTTATGCAAAACTACTCATGCTAATTTTCCCTTCCATAAAAACTCCCATACTGCTCTATTTAGATCCCGAAAAATAACCCTTTGAAAGTAAACATGGTATCGACTGAAACAAATATTGAATTCGAGGAAAAATATTCATTTTAATGCAATTTACTCGACCAATTAATGTTAAGGGCAGATCTTTCCATTTAGTCAAATCCATTTTAATCCTTTTTAATAAAGGAATATAATTTGATTTATATAAAGATTGATAATCTGCATTTACTACCACCCCTAAATATTTAATTATATCGGATCACTTTAATTTTACTCACTATGCACCTATGACTGTGTGGCCAGCACAATTTCAATGCCATCTACAAGTTTGCCCATGACAGCACAGATGTTGGCAGAATTACAAATGGAAATGAGGAAGCATACACAAATGGCAACGAGGGTGATAGGTCAGCTCGTTGAATGGTGTAACAACAATAACCTTGTGCTCACATCAGCAAAACCAAAGACTTGATTGTGGACTTCATGAGGAAGTCAGGGGAACACGAGGGCTCAAATTCAAATTCAAATTCCTTGGTGTCAACATCTCCAAGGATCTCTCCTGGAGCCTCCACGTTGATCCAATCACAAAGAAGGCTTGCCAGAAGCTATACTTTGTGAAGTGTCTGAATAGATTCGATATGTCACTGAAGTCTCTTGAAAACCTCAACAGATGTACTGTGAAGAGCATTCTGGCTGGTTGCATTGTATTGGAGGAACCAACTCTCAGGACAAGAATAAACTCCAGAGGGTTGTTAATTCTGCCTGTGACATCACAGGCACCAGACTTCACTCCATCGAAGACATGTACATGAGGTGGTGTCTTAAAAAAGCAGCCTCTAGCTTCAAAGACTCCCCCTCTAGGCCATGACCTCTTCACCCTGCTACCATCAGGAAAAAGGTGCAGGAGCCTAAAGATGGGCACTCAACAGCACAGGGATAGGTTCTTCCTCACTTCGATCAGATTCCTGAATAATCAATGAACCAAAGATACTGCCTTACTTTTTGTGCTCTCTTATTGTTACTGTTCTTTTATTTATAAATCTCATTGTATTTATTTATTTAATAGTAATGACATAAGATGGTTATAATATGTATATTTGCACTATGATTCTTCCGCAAAACACTGAATTTCATGACTTGTTAATGACAATAAATCCTGATTCTGACATTCCCTAGAGAAATTTGGTCTTTCTAGTATTAACAATGCAGCACCAGATGCAATTAAATATGATGTTTTATGCGCACATAGCTTTAAATGACACGGGCTTCATATGAAGTTCTGTTTTTAGCCCTCCCAATTTTTACTTCCAACAATGTGATATGATGAACAAAATGTAATATTTTCACTCTGCCTCATCTTGTCAATGAGTTGGATTGAAATTAATTCCAGTTTTAGGCAATTGTCATTCACAAATCTAGAGTGTAACTTTATTCCAACCACAAAGATTCAAAGAAAACAACTAAATCCTAACATGCAAAACAAATACTGCCCAAATAATAACTATAAATATTGCTAAACTAATCTATGAGCACAAACTCGCAACAATGAAGCTAAACTACTGGTGCACCTCCTATTTACAGGTCCAGATTTCCTGAAAAATGAGAGTAATCTTGAGAATAATGTACAGAAACCAGTGGATCATCTCACAATTACATGAAAAAGCAATAGTTCTGCACGCTGGGAATTGCCATTGGATTACAATGGCAGACCGTGGATTTCCTGGAATTCTCGAGCAGTTGTGACTCCAGACATTTTAATGGAGAGGAACACTAGCGAGGTTAGAATAGTTTTGAACTCATTGACGTTGGAAAAATATTTACATTAATTCAAGTTATACATCTTTTCAGTCTTTTACGTCTTACATATTTTAAAATGAAAACCATATTAATCATGAACGACTTTTTAATAAGTTAGACAAGTGAGATAATATATGTGAACATATGCAAAATTTTACACAAATAAACACCATTCAATCAGCTGCAAATGAGCCAGCCTTCTCAGAGAACTGACAATTTATTCATTCCAATCTTTTTAATTTAATATCATACATTAATCCATTTCTTTTATGAGAAGAATTGCTATTCTACGGCTTATGCTGACTATCAAGCAGAATTTTAAAAAAACTCATCAGTTTTGACCATCACAAAATACCTTCTGCACTTTCATATAGTCTATACATCCTTTTGAAAATAATGGATCCAAAATTGGGTACGATATTTGAGCTGGAACCTAACTGATGAGGTGTGTTAGCTTGATATTGCCTCGGTGCATAGAATATTTATGCATTATTCTTAAATTGACAATGTGCATGAATATTACCACAGTCCATCATAATATTCTTCTTCAATGTATTATTTGTTCACTGTTCTCTACCTGGACTGCTTGCGATGTTGTCACCAAATCTATTACATTTTGTGTAAATCATTTTTAAGATATGAAATTGGGTCATATCCTGGGGGCTAAAATTTGAAACATACATTTATCCTGCACTCGCATTGGCAAAACAGCACAGCTCCTTCACTTGAAATGTAGCCTTATTTGCTCATTCAGCAAGGTCAATGCCTAAAAAAAACCCAAAATGTCAGCAAGGAAATGTACTAAACATGTTAGGGGATGATGCATCAGGTGAGACAGTTTATCATGATATTTCCATTCTTACACATCACAGTTGGAATCCACACTCACTTTTTATATGAATTATACATTTTGAAAGATGAAATCTGTGTCATGAGGATGGATTCAAAATAGTCTTGGTGATTCACTTGTTTAGAATCTTCAAATCTTGTAGAACATCCCTGAAGAGTTTCAGCAATGGCACACACCATCAGGAACAATAAGCATTGGATCGCCTGGTTTGGGGTACTTGCATAAAATGTGGTGTTCATTCATAGGATGAAGGTAGGATGAAAGAAGCAAATAGCAAAAAGAAAATCTCAGGGAACAAGAACCGCCAAAACTACACCACCTTGAAAGAAAGTTTTGAGCTCAGATTGGTCTAATTAGTCACCATTGCAATTATAAAGAGAACGAGTAACACAAGCTTGACTCCTGTTGGGTGAGATGGGCAGTGAATTTGAGAAATAATTGCACAGAATACCATGGTGGAAAAAAAAAAGTGACCACCAAGTTGCAGGAGGAATTTGTCCCCAATGAATATTATTAGTTTTGTAGTGATATGGGGAATCATAACAAATGATCACTTTGAGCAGCTCTATCATTTCCAACACTGTACAGTGGTAAATGAATGACAAGTGGTGTTTACTATTTAAACAGCGAAAAATAACATGCTATTCTACAAAGAGACCTGGGAGTCATTTGTTTTATTTAATCTGCACTCAGGAAATCTATTTGAAACCATAGATGTCCTAATGCTTGCCGAGGAGAATAATAAGTGAGGCTGGTTGTCCAACAGTAGAAGTGTTACTCTAATAACAATAGACCAACAATAGGTTTTCGAGAAGAAATTGCATATTCGTGTAACTATCTCCAAATGACTCAGGGCATAAGAAATCTGTCTGCTCAAGTTAAGAAAACAAAGACTGGCTGCAGTTTTCCAGTGCATCTCACTAGCGCACCACTTTCCAGTTTTCCAGTGCATCTCACTCGCACACTATTTTCCAGTTTTCCAGTGCATCTCACTAGCGCACCACTGTCCAGTTTTCCAGTGCATCTCACTAGTGCACTACTTTCCAGTTTTCCAGTGCATCTCATTAGTGCACAACTGTCCAGTTTTCCAGTGCATCTCACTAGCACACCACTTTCCAGTTTTCCAGTGCATCTCACTAGTGCACCACTTTCCAGTTTTCCAGTGCATCTCATTAGTGCACAACTGTCCAGTTTTCCAGTGCATCTCACTAGCACACCACTTTCCAGTTTTCCAGTGCATCTCACTAGTGCACCACTTTCCAGTTTTCCAGTGCATCTCACTAGCGCACCACTGTCCAGTTTTCCAGTGCATCTCACTAGCACACCACTGTCCAGTTTTCCAGTGCATCTCACTAGCGCACCACTGTCCAGTTTTCCAGTGCATCTCACTAGCACACTACTTTCTTTACTTTCTTACTGCACTCTTGAGCAAGAAACACTGTGAATGGAATGCTGTAAATTTCCGTATTTGACAGCATATAATACCCACTTTTTTCCCTTAAAATATCACTCAAATATCACTCAATAAAAGACCCCCCCTCCCCAACTGATATGCATAGGTAATATTTTGGTGACTCTGTTGAGTGATCATCATTAATGCTAGTGCTGTCATCTTGCCTTATGCACCCAAATCCAAATGCATGGTTTTGCTGCGTGGCTCTGGTATCAAGGAGGGATTCCCCACTGTCCACCTGATATTGCTGCCATGGCCCAGTATCAGGGAGGGAGGGATCACCCCAGGGCCCAAGGTGCCACTTGATGGGCCCCCTTGTGCTGCTGCCTCTAATCCAAAACCCCACTGAGGGCCACTGCTGCCCCTAACCCCCTGAGCACCACCTCCCCTAACCCTCCCCCAAGCACTGCAGTCACCACTGCTACTGCCGCTATCTTAGACAGACAAGGAACACTCAACACAGATTTGTGCGTGGAAGGTCATGTTTGACCAATCGTTGAATTTTTTGAATAGATGACTAGAAATGTTAATGAGGGTAGAGCAGTGGATGCTGTCTATATGGACTTCAGCAAGGTCTTCGATAAGGTTCTGCATGGGAGGTTAGTTAGGAAGGCAAAGTCCCTGGGTATTAATTTTGGAGATAGTCAAATGGATTCAACAGTGGCTGGAAGGAAGGTGCCAGAGAATAGTAGTAGATAATAGTTTGTCAGGATGGAGTCCAGAGACAAGCGGTGTACCTCAGGGTTTGGTATTGGGACCATTGCTGTTTGTCATATATATTAATGATCTGGAGGATCGGGCGGTAAATTGGATGAGTAAATATGTAGATGATATGAGGTAAAATAGGGGGCATTGTGGATGATGAAGAGGGTTTTCAAAGATTGCAAAGGGATTTAAACTGCTTAGAGGAGTGGGCAGAAAGATGGCAGATGGAGTTTAATGCTGATAAGTGTGAGGTGCTTCATTTTGGAAAGAATAATCAAAGCAAGACATATGTGGTAAATGGGAGGGAATTGATGAATGCAGTAGAGCAGAAAGGACTAGGAATAACGGTGCATTGTTCCCCGAAGGTAGGAGCGCATGTGGATAGGATGGTGAAGAAGGCCTTTAGCATGTTTGCCTATATAAATCAGTGCATAAAATATAAGAGTTGAGAAGTAATGATAAAACTGTACAAGGCATTGGTGAGGCCAAATTTAGAGTACTGTGTGCAGTTCTGGTCACCGATTTATAGTAAGGATATTAACAAGATAGAGAGAGTGCAGAGAAGATTTACAAAAATTTTGCCTGGGTTTCAGCATCTGGAATACAAGGAGAGATTGAACAAATTAGGTCTTTATTCCTTGGAACCTCGAAGGCTGAGAGAGGATTTGATAGAGGTGTTTAAGATAACGAGAGGGATAGATAGAGTTGATGTGGAAAGGCTTTTCCCATTTAGAGAAGGAGAGATGGATACAAGAGGTCATGGGTTGAGAATTGATGGGCAAAGGTTTAGGAGTAACATGAGGGGGGACTTCTTTACTCAGAGAGTGGTTACTGTGTGGAATGGGCTTCCGGGAAAGGTAGTGGAGGCAGGGTCAATTTTGTCATTTAAGAAAGAGTTGAATAAGTATATGGATGGGAGGGGGATGGAGGGATATGGGCAGAGTGCTGGAAAGTGGGATTAGAGGAGGGTACTTGGATCAGTGCGGACTAGAAGGGCCCAATTGGCCTGTTTCCATGTTGTAATTGTTATATGGTTATATGGTTATAACTGTTTCTTCCACGCTTAACTACCCCCCACGAGCGCCAATTCCCCTAACCCTAATCCACTGAGCATTGCTGCCGCTGCTACTACCACTATCCCAGGCATACTGTTTCTTCCATGCTTGGTACTCATCATCCCTCCTGGTCCTATTGTTTGCTCTCAATTACCGGTATACAATGCCAAATGCAACATGGCAGCCATCAAGGCCAGGTCTCGCAAGACCTGCTTATCCATAAATAAACTAAAACATGTACATGGTAAGGGGACATACACCCATAGGGCTTACATGCTGTCAAATACGGTAAACAAAAGTTGCAGTCAGCAGTGAATTTGTATGAGAAGGTCTGCCCCAGGATATTTTGATATGAAATTACATTTACAGGATTGCAGCAATGGTTTACCACACATGAGGCAACCTGTTATTGAAGCTTCCAAACAAGAGCAAACACAAAGCAAACAGAATGACTTTAAAATATGGTTTTAAGCATTTATAGAAAAGTAAATTAAAAAAAAAAAATCAGATGAGATTTTGAAATAATTTTACATGAATAAGGGTTTACCTGCATATGAAACCAATATTTTAGGGATGCAGATGCTTTTAGATCACACTTAAAGCTTTCTAGGTTATTTTAAAAGCTTATTTACAGCTCATTCAACAAAGTGTAATATTTTCAAGGATTTCTACAATATTTGATAAATAGTTGAGATTCCTGATAGGTCACTGAATCTGCTACTATACTTAAGCTTTTGTCACTGAGCTAGGTGAGATAAAAACTAGAGGTGATAGATAAATGGTGAATGGTGATGTTTAAAATGTGTGTTGGGGGGACTCTTCATGCAGAGAGTGGTGGGAGTGTGGAATGCAGGCTCAATCTTGACACAAGAAAAATTTGGACAAGTATATGGGCGGGAGGCATATGGAGGGATATCGTCCGGGTCCAGATTAGTGCAACTAGGCAGAAAAAGAGTTTGGCACAGACTAGAAGGGTCAAAGGGATCTTTCTGTACTGAAGTGTTCTATGGTTCTATGGAGAAGATTTCAAATGTAAAGGAAAACGAAATTAGAGACAACCATTGGATCTCTGCTTCTCAAAGTTAAAGTTCAAATTTATCATCAAATTACATTGATGACATCTCACCTCATTTATAGATTTCTTAGAAATCCATATCAGACTCTTGGTACAAATAGCAGGTCAATAATGATATTTTGTAATTTACCATTATATTATTAATTGAATTAAAACATTGTATCGAGACATTATTCCTCACATCCTTTGCTCTTCTCAAAATAAAAGTTACCAGAAATCCCATAACCTGGTGAAGGCTCTCTTCTACACCTCGGCTACCTTTTAGCAAAACCAAAATTTGTAGCAACTGCTTTAAAGGGATGGATGCAGGGATCAGTTGGATGCCTTGCTAGAGGTCAGAAAGTCTGGTTGGCATTTACAATACAGCCTTTCAGTGTTGTGGGCTTGGGGGCGAAAGAGTAAGTGGTGGCATTTCAAGAAGTTTCTGGATGAGTATGGAATTGACGATGGCAAAGGGATTAACCCCACTGGGAAGAAACTCTGCTCACTGAGGTTGCAAAGACAATGCAGAACACAGAGTTATCATTCTAATGTTACAAATAACATTTTGTGCTGTGTACACAAACAAAACCTCTGAAAACTTATTCACAACTGTTTATCTTCACATTGTTACTGCACATAAAAATCTGTTTTGATGACTGTATTTATCACTGAGATCTGTTCAAATGGATCACAAGCATTTTGCGCAGTAGACATGAAAAAAACTTCTGACAACTTATCCACTACTGTTTATCTTCATGTTATCACTACACATAAAAATAACTGTTTTGCTAAAGGTAAAGGTTCTATTATTATCACGTAATATTACATTTAGAATGTGACATACATGAAATTTGTTAACTTTTGTCTACCGAAAAGCAGATGGTGTCGCCAATTTATTCAGCACCCCTCACAGAAATCTACAGCACCTGGTTTTCCTAGGTGGTCCCCTCCAAGTACTGACCAGTCCTGTGCCTGCTTAATTTCTGAGATCAGACAATCCCAGGCATTTTCAGGTGTTGTTTGTAATGATGACACTAAGACCTGTTTTCTAATTTTTTTTTTCATTAAAAAACAAATGGTTGGTTCCATTAGTTTTTTTCTTGCTTGTCCTCTTGCTCCAGAAATTTCTTTCCCTGCTTCCCACAATGTTGAAGGATGCACTTAGTCAAGCACTGGGGATTAATCCACCATTGTTTTAAGATGTCCAATACCTCTTCCTGTGTAATGTAAAATACACTTCAGTATATCAATCTTTTTTTACATTTAACACACGTCCATGTCCTTCTTTGTGTGTTCATTTAAGACCTCGTCCATCTCTTATGTCTCCACACTTACATTGCCACGATCATCCTTCGGAAGACTCTTTCTCTTCCCAACTACACATACTTCTTCATCCTATCTGCCAGAGATATTTCATGACACCTTTTTGCCCTCTTAATTTCCTTCATAAGTGCATTCATACATCCTTATTCTTCTCAATGTCCTCATTTAATCTCAGTCTCCTATTCCTCACATTGCCTCATTCTTTTTTCTGACCAGATTGCTAATATCTCTTGTAACTAAGGTTCCCTGATCTTGCCAGGCTTGCCCTTTATTCTAACATGCTGGCTCCGAACACTCTATCTCTCTTTTGAAAGCTTCCCACTTGTTGGACATCTTCTTACCTGCAAGTAGCCTCTCCCAATTAACTTATGGGAATTCACATCGGATGCTATCAAAATGATCTCACAACCATGTATGGGTTTCTTCCAGATCCTCAGCTTTCCTACTATGTTCCAAGGACTTACGGCATTAGAATGTTAATTGGTTACATGGGTTAATTTGGCGGGGAATGGGGGCTGAAAGGATTTGAGACCATGCTATATCTCTTAAATTTATTGGTTGTCCTTCGGTTTGAATAAGACATGTTGTTGTGTAGTTCATCTGTGAATACGAAGGTGACTTTTCAGTCCCAGTCTGGAAGCACAGAGTCTAGCACAATGGGGACACTGGAAGTCCAATTTTGTAATAACTGTGGCAGGTGCTTTGTGATGCTGTTCACGATTTTACTTCAATTTTTAGCAGCGCCTGTCTTCAAAACTGGTGTAGGGTTCATCACACAGGGCTCGCCAACGGGATCTGTCAGCAGCTGCAGCTTCTAGTTCTCTTGGCAGGATACCACAGTAGTGTAGGGTTTCCTTCACAGTGTCTTTATAGCACTTGCATGGACGACCTTGAGGTCTCCTTCCGGTCTTCAGTTCACTATAGAGCAGGCACCGAGGCATACAGTGGTCATCCATTCTAATAACATGTCTCCCCCCCACCACATCTGGGCCCTGATGGTCAGGGACTAAATACCGATGGACTTCTTGCAACCCAAGACCTTCACATTAGAGATACAACCTTGCCAATGGATGCCAAGGATGGAACGGATGGCACGCATGTGGAATTTCTCCAGTTGTTTGATGTGGCATTGGTGCAGAGTCCATATAGGAGAGAAGGGATGACCACAGCTGTGTAGATTTTCAGCTTTGTGGAGATGCATATGTTGTGTTGATTGAGCACTCTGGTACGCAGCCTTCCCAGAACCTGGCTGGCCTTGCTGATCCTGGAGTCAATTTCTTTGTCCAAAGACCCATCACTCAGGATGATGCTCCCCAAGTATTTGAAGCTGTTTACATTTGTCAGCTGGGTGTTGTCAACAGTGATTTTGGTTCTATGGTGTTGGTGTTTGGCACAGATTGATATTCAGGTTGATGGTCAGGCCTAATATTTAAAATTATTCTAAATCTAGGTCCACTGGATGTATATAGGCCCAACAAGAGAAATATCTTCTCAGCATTCACACTCTCAGTCTCTCATTATTCAATATGTTCAAAGGGTCACTTTTCATTTTACTGAACTTCAGTGTGTACAGCCACAAAAGACTTAACGTCTTTATGCACATCAACAATTGCTTCCCAGAAATCAACTTAATGACTTTCTCTGAACCACCTCCAATGCAATTAATTATACCTTTAATATGGAGATCAAGCCTGTACATTGTGTAATCTCTCAAGTGGTGTGAAAGGTTACATCAAAATTTCCCCACATTTAAGCTCCAGAGCCAATATTTTAGTAATAAAGGCTGATAACCCAGTGAATAAATTCTATTAAACATTCCTTATTCTTTGCTGTACCCCAACCTTATGTATTTCCTGCACTGAAGTCTCAACATCCTTTGTACATTATATGGTAACTGGGAAGATTACTTGGATAAAGGGGATTGTTCAATGATCGATCCTCAGAGAAATTCAAAAGATTGTGAGATTTCGAAGATTCTGAAAAGAATTGAAAGGTTTGATGCAGTGAGATTGTTTTCTTCCATTCGGAGAATCCATCTTTAGGGGCAGAGTCTCTTTAAAAAGGATGAGCTACATATGACTGAGATAAGGAAAAACAAATGTTTATGCAGAAGGCCAAACATAATTTGAATTCTCCAGATTAGTGTCTTGCTCTGGGATCAAGACATTTTTGGACTCAAATGAATCAGAGGGTATGAGGATTGCAGTGGGGGGGGGGTCAATTATATTCTTATTGAATAGTGGAGGGGCTCAAGGGAACAAAAATTGCTTTTGTTTATAACATTTCATTTATGTTTGGAATGACCTTTTTAAGGGTTTTTCCTAAAAAGGTTGCCACTCAAATAGAAAGTTGAGAAATACATTTGATATATTTAATCAAATATTTTATTTTATTTTGGCAAATTATTGTTACACAGAAGGTAACCTCTACAGTCTTGTCATTTCTTTGCCTGTGAAAATCCTGTGCGACAGAACTATGGGGGTTGATGATTGTCAAGACAGTTTAAAACAGTGGTTTTTAAACCATCCCCCCTAAACTCACATTTCACCTTAAGCAATCCCTTACTAGTCGCAGAGCACTTATGGCATAGGGATTGCTTAAGGTGGGGACATTTAAAACACAGGTTTAAAAGAAAAAATATCAAAACACACAATAATTTAAATGGATAACCAACTTTAATTCCAACAAACCGAATGCCAGAAACACAGGAGATGAAATTGTCCACTGGTTTTGTCACCAGGGTTTAGAAAAGACTTCATTGAGCTGGAAAGGGTGGAGAAAAGATTCACAGGTATGGTAGCTGGACTAGTAGGCTTGGTTTGTAAGGAAAGGCTGAATAAATTGGCTCATTTCGCCCTGGAGTGTAGGAAGCTAAGGCAGGACCTAAAAGTGTTTTGCATAAGGTAAATTATCATAGTTTCTCTTTCCCAGGGTGGGGCATCTAAAACTAGAGGACATAGCTTTAAAGTGGGAGGGGAATAATCTGAAATGGAACTGAGGGGCATGCTTTTCCCAAAAAGGACATAGACATATGGATGCAGATGGAAGAAACATAGATATTATAAATGTTCAAAAGACATTTAGACATAAATAGATAGATAGGAAAAGTTCAGTGTTGTGGGCTACATGTAGGCAAATGGGGTTTGCTTGGTCAGGATAGACAAGTTGGGCCAAAAAGTCTTTTTCTGTGCTGTCAAACTCATATGCAGGGAAAACTGTTTGTTTTTGATATTGAATCTGATTCGGAATTCTGCATTCCAACAAAAATATTTTGGATGTTAACTGTGGCTTTTTTTGGGCTGGGAAAAACTGTAATTATGTTTTACTTTTCCCCTGACCCGTCAGTACTCTATCTATCTTTCCCTTTCCAATGCATTTCCAGTGAGATATGGCTTAATTGGTGCAGATCCCTGGATGGAATATTTCCATTGAAAGGACTCCAACTTATCCCTATAACTGACAATTCTAAAACACCATTCACTCTCAAAGGGTTCAATCAATTTGACATCTGATCCATTCAGTAAGGGAGGGTGGGGGAATGGGGATTAGGACCTGCTGAGCTGAATGCAAAAACTATTTAAAATAATTATTGCAACATCATTTAAGATTGGAATTTGAATATATATTCTAAAATATTTTCCTATTCCTTATTCATTATGTAATCAGTTAAATCACTCTTTACCCTAAAAAAAAACTTGTTCTGTTTCTAAACATACACATAAGAGCCCATGGCCCCAAATGTATGTAGCAGTCATGTGTATAAGTAATTACATTAATTAATACTCTAATGAAGTCTTGATGATTAAAGCACTCTAATTAATTCCAAACAAAATGCTATTAGTAAATTATTTTCATTATCTGTACACTGAATGCCATAATTAGAGAAGTGAGTTAATTACAGTGATATCATAGAGAAAATTGAAGAATTCTGAAGTGTCATTAATGTTGCACAAGCTAACCAGGAGTAGTAGAACATCAAAAAAAAAGATTGTATTTTAATTATTTTATCTAAATGTATACATGGAGGTCATCGGTATAAGGTAAGGAAAGGAAATTTTAGGGAAGATATCAGTAGTAATTTTTTTTGAAACAGTGGAGTGGTGGTGTCATGTGGTCTCCTGAACGAAGTGAATTGCACCCTCGAGTTCTGAAAGAAGTAGTGGCAGAGACTGTGGAGGCATTGGAAATGATCTTTCAAGAATTAATAGATTTTGGCAATGTCCGTGAGGACTGGAAAATCATGAATCTCACCCTACTATTCAAGAAGGCAGAGAAGCAACAAAAAGGAAATTATATAGATCATTTAGCTGCATGCCAATATTTGGGAAGATGTTGGAGTTGATTGTCAAGGATGAGATGAGTACATGGACGAACATGAAAAGATAGGCCAAAGCCAGCATGGTCTCATAATGGGAAAACATTGCTTAACTAACCTATTGGAAGAGACAAGCAGGCAGGATAAAGGAGAGGTAGTGGATGTTGCTTTTTTGGATTTTTAGAAGACCTTTGACAAGGGAATGCACATGAGGCTACTTAATAAAGATAAGAGCCCACAGTATAACAGAGAACATACTAGTGTGGGTAGAGCAATGGGTGATTGTCAGGAAACAGAGTCAGAATACAGGGAGCACATTCTGGTTGGCTGCTAGCTGTTAGAGGTGTTCCACAGGAGTTGATGTTGGGGCCTTATCTTTTCATGTTGTATATCAATGATTTAGATTATGGAATCAGTAGCTTTGTGGTTGAGTTTGCAGACAGAGGAGCTGGAAGGTTTGATGAAAGAGGGAGACTGGAAAAGCATTTGGACTGATTAGGAGAATGTACTTTCTTTGCCACTTCTCTCCCTAATGTTGGAACGTGTATGGT
This sequence comes from Narcine bancroftii, assembly GCF_036971445.1. Taxonomy (NCBI): domain Eukaryota; kingdom Metazoa; phylum Chordata; class Chondrichthyes; order Torpediniformes; family Narcinidae; genus Narcine; species Narcine bancroftii. Next base: position 55,743,390 of record NC_091471.1, on the reverse strand, counting down.
GATATACTTTGGTAGAAGACATAAATGGGCAAACAATTTTTTAAATGAGGATACAAATGAAAATTCCCAGATGGAAAGGGGCTTGAAAGTTCTCATGCAGGATACCCTGAAGGTAAACTTACAGGTTGATTCAGCAGTGAGGAAGGCAAATTCAATGCTTGCACTCACTTCAAGTGGAATAGAATATAAAACCAGCAATTTGATGTTGAGGCTTAATAAGGAACTTGTGAGACCTCACTTGGAGTAGTGTGAGCAGTTTTGGACTCCTCATTTAAGGATGTGTTGGCATTAAAGGGTGTTGAGAAAAGGTTCACAAGGATGATTCCAGGAATGAAAAAAAATTATCATATGAGAATGTTTCACATCTCTTGGCCTGTACTCATTGGAATTTAGAAGAATGAGAGGAGATCTCTTTCATGTAGAAAAGTTGTTTCCCATGGTAGGGGAGTCTAGATCAAGAAGACATAACTCCAGTATTGAAGGGAATCCACTTAGAATGGAGATGCAGAGGAATTTCTTCAGCTAGAGGTTGGTGAATCCTTAGAATTTGTTGCCACTGGTGAGAAAGATTGATAGGTTCTTGATGAGCCAGGGCAACAAGGTTTTGCAGAGGAGGCCAGGCAATGGGGCTGAGTGGAAAAATGGATCAGCTCATGATTAAATGATTGGGCAGACTTGATGGACTGAATATTTCTATTCCTATATCTTATGGTGGAGGCTGGAACAATGGGGACTTGAGTAAAACTCTAAGATAGGCACATGGATGCAAAAAAAGGGTTAAGGGTGTGAGGTAGAGAAGGTATAGATGTTTGTTTTTTATGTATAGGTATAGGTATAGATGTTTGTTTTTTTATGTATAGGTTTTCCATACATGTAACCATAGCCAAATATAAAATGTAATAGTCAAATATTAATATCAAATCCATTACATGATGATATAAGTACCAACTCTTCTCACCTTCCAAACAAACCCCAAGACAAGAAAAAGAAATTAAATGAAAATAAGACATAGAAAAAAAGAGTAAAGAAATGTAAGAAAACAAGAATAAAACCTGTTTGCCAGAGGGTCCCCCCTCACCACACGGTGTCAGTCATTTATATCTTTTAATACATCCCAGGAGGTTAATGAGGTTTGAAGCTTAAGGAAAAGGTCTCTAATTTAATTCTCTTGATTTGTAAATACAGGTGCCAAATTTTAAAAAATACAAGGTATTAAATTGTTGAGTCGGTTCATAGATGTCGGCACAACATCATGATCAAAGGATCTGTACTTTTCCATGTTGCATGACATCTTCATAGACGAGTTTGAGTGAATGCTTTGGATGACATTATGTGGTTGTGAGAATAGATAAGATGTGGAGAACATTGTGACTGGTCAAAAAGGGAGTGTTTCAAGTCAATCGATTTCTAATCGATAGATGGCAAATGATAGGGCAGGAACTTAACTTCCATCTTGAGAGGAACTAATTACTAGAAAAGTTCACTTCCTTGTCTTTTACCACATAACTTTATGAATGCCTCCTTCATAATTTTTGGACTGGATAAATGAATTAGTTCAGGGATGAGTAAACTCACCCTTTTACCACAAAGAAGAGCATAGGGATATCAGAACAAATGTAAAGAAGGTTAAAAAGAATGGCATTTTTACAATAAATCTGCAGTATGTTGCTGTATGGATCAGAATTCTGGATGCTCACAAAAGTAGCACATAAATTGGAGACCTTGCATATAACATTGTTACGTGCCCAGAGGACCCCAAAACCCAGCAGCAATAGATATTCACCAAGACAAATGGTTACTTAAACAAAAGTTGTCTTTAATTATCTTTAAACATGAAAATAGAGACAAACTTTAGCATATTATTATTAACCTACTTAACTTAACCTAACCTAACTCCCTTCCTAATTCTAAGCACACGTATGTGCAATGTGAGGTAAGTTTTAAAAAATTATTTGGTTCACAGCCCAATCTCACTTCTCCTTCTTCCAAGTTCACTGGTTGCAGGCAATTCTTATACTCTCCACAGAATTTAAAATGTCTGAAGTTCACCAGGCTTTGGTGCTCGAAAAGTAAATGGTTACCACTCAGGAAGATTCTTGTAGGTTTTCTAGAGAGAGATGTGTTATTCCAGGACATCCAAAACTGAGGTACTTCCCTCAGTCACCTCAGTGTCTTGCTGATGAAACTTGCCCCATCAGGGCTCTCCAGGTGATAACCTCTTTCTTTCAGGTTACCACAGAGTTCATTTCTGTTTCGCTTATTCCAGGTGAAACAATAGACAGCCAGTCTTCTAGCCATTTTCCACACTGGAGCTTCTGTTTCACTTCCAGCCCCTTCTGCTGCTCATCACAGCTTCACAGCTCTCTCTCTCTCTCTCTCTCTCTCACACACACACACACACACACACACACACACACACACACACACACACACACACACACACACACACACACACACACACACACACGCACACACACAAAATCTGACCCTCAGTAAGAGATTGCTTTCTCCCTCTACTTACAACAACCACCTGACCATCTCCATCAAACAATTGGAGTCAGTCTTCTAGTTCATCTTTTGTTTTTAGGTAAACAAGAGCCCATCAGTGACCTCTCTGAGCACTCTTGTGAAAAGCCATCATGTCTGCTAATGCTTTAAAGATAATAGCCCATTCATTCCACAACGTTAGTCCAAGTAGCCCCTACTTGTGAAGTCTCCATAGCATTCTTCAAAGTTTCTGTAAAGTCACTCTGGATATGAATTCTCAAGTATTTCAAATAAGATCTTTTTTTTTAAGTGTTTGTATGTAACCTATTCTAACTTTTCCCAATTTATCTCTCAAAAACATTTCTATATATTCTGCAACAACATTATAAAACAATCTCAAACTAAAAGATTTGGCAAAGGAAAAAGACAAAATCAGTCACAATAACAGAAAGGAAGAGATGGAGAGTGGTGACAGCGTGGACGAAACACCACCAAATGCATTATCAGGAATAGCCCAGTACATGGCAATAGGAAGCATAAACCTGGGTCAAAACAAGAAAGCATGGGGAATGGCTGCTGAGATAAAAGGCTCAAGTTTACATTGAAGATTTAATGCTTATTTTTATTGTCACATCTTCTTCTTTGGCTTGGCTTCGCAGATGAAGATTTATGGAGGGGTAAATGTCCACGTCAGCTGCAGGCTCGTTTGTGGCTGACAAGTCCGATGCGGGACAGGCAGACACGGTTGCAGTGGTTGCAGGGGAAAATTTGTTGGTTGGGGTTGGATGTTGGGTTTTTCCTCCTTTGTCTTTTGTCAGTGAGGTGGGCTCTGCGGTCTTCTTCAAAGGAGGTTGCTGCCCGCCAAACTGTGAGGCGCCAAGATGCACGGTTTGAGGCGATATCAGCCCACTGGCGGTGGTCAATGTGGCAGGCACCAAGAGATTTCTTTAGGCAGTCCTTGTACCTCTTCTTTGGTGCACCTCTGACACGATGGCCAGTGAGAGCTCGCCATATAACACGATCCTGGGAAGGCAATGGTCCTCCATTCTGGAGACGTGACCTACCCAGCGCAGTTTGATCTTCAACAGCGTGGATTCGATGCTGTCGGCCTCTGCCATCTCGAGTACTTCGACGATAGGGATGAAATCGCTCCAATGAATGTTGAGGATGGAGCGGAGACAACGCTGGTGGAAGCGTTCTAGGAGCCGTAGGTGATGCCGGAAGAGGACCCATGATTCGGAGCCGAACAGGAGTGTGGGTATGACAACAGCTCTGTATACGCTTATCTTTGTGAGGTTTTTCAGTTGGTTGTTTTTCCAGACTCTGTGTAGCCTTCCAAAGGCACTATTTTCCTTGGCGAGTCTGTTGTCTATCTCGTTGTCAATCCTTGCATCTGATGAAATGGTGCAGCCGAGATAGGTAAACTGGTTGACCGTTTTGAGTTTTGTGTGCCCGATGGAGATGTGGGGGGGCTGGTAGTCATGGTGGGGAGCTGGCTGATGGAGGACCTCAGTTTTCTTCAGGCTGACTTCCAGGCCAAACATTTTGGCAGTTTCCACAAAACAGGACCTCAAGCGCTGAAGAGCTGGCTCTGAATGTGCAACTAAAGCAGCATCGTCTGCAAAGAGTAGTTCATGGACAAGTTGCTCTTGTGTCTTTGTGTGAGCTTGCAGGTGCCTCCGATTGAAGAGACTGCCATCCGTGTGGTACCGGATGTAAACAGCGTCTTCATTGTGGATGTCTTTCATGGCTTGTTTCAGCATCATGCTGAAGAAGATTGAAAAGAGGGTTGGTGTGAGAACGCAGCCTTGCTTCACGCCATTGTTAATGGAGAAGGGTTCAGAGACCTCATTGCTGTATCTGACCCGACCTTGTTGGTTTTTGTGCAGTTGGATAACCATGTTGAGGAACTTTGGGGGGCATCCGAGGCGCTCTAGTATTTGCCAAAGCCCTTTCCTGCTCACGGTGTCCTTTGTTTTGTTCTCTGCACTTTTCTTGGAGCTGTCTGAGGGCAAAGACCATGTCAGAAGTTCCTCTGTTTGCGTGAAAGCCGCACTGTGATTCTGGGAGAACATTCTCGGTGACACTAGGTATTATTCTATTTAGGAGAATCCTAGCGAAGATTTTGCCTGCAATGGAGAGCAGCGTGATTCCCCTGTAGTTTGAGCAGTCTGATTTCTCGCCTTTGTTTTTGTACAGGGTGATGATGATGGCATCACGAAGGTCCTGAGGCAGTTTTCTTTGGTCCCAACAAAGCTTGAAAAACTCATGCAGTTTGGCATGCAGAGTTTTGCCGCCACCCTTCCAGACCTCTGGGGGGATTCCATCCATACCTGCTGCTTTGCCACTTTTCAGTTGTTCAATTGCCTTATATGTCTCTTCCCGGGTGAGGGCCTCATCCAGCTCTAGCCTTATGGGCTGTTGAGGGAGCTGGAGCAGGGCGGAATCTTGGACTGAGCGGTTGGCACTGAAAAGAGATTGGAAGTGTTCTGACCATCGGTTGAGGATGGAGATTTTGTCGCTGAGGAGGACTTTGCCGTCTGAGCTGCGCAGCGGGCTTTGGACTTGGGGTGAGGGGCCATACACAGCCTTTAGAGCCTCGTAAAAACCCCTGAAGTCGCCAATGTCCGCGCTGAGCTGGGTTCGTTTGGCGAGGCTAGTCCACCACTCATTTTGGATCTCCCAGAGTTTGCCCTGAAGATGGCTGGATGCGCGACGGAAGGCTTGTTTCTTCTCTGGCCAGGACGGCTTTGTAAGGTGAGCCTGGTGGGCAGCACGCTTCTTTGCCAGCAGCTCCTGGATTTCCTGGCTGTTTTCGTTGAACCAGTCCTTGTTTTTCCTGGAGGAGAAGCCCAGTACCTCTTCAGTGGATTGCAGTATGGTAGTCTTCAGCTGATCCCAGAGGGTTTCAGGGGACGAGTCCGTGAGGCGGATTGCATCCTCGAGCTTTGCTTTGAGGTTTGCCTGGAAGTTTCCTCTCACTTCATCTGACTGCAGGTTTCCAACATTGAACCTCTTTCTGGGGGCTTTACTGTTCCTGGGCTTTGGCTTGAAGTGAAGGTTGAGCTTGCAGCGAACCACCGGTGGTCAGTGTGGCATTCCGCGCTGGGCATGACCCTGGTGTGGAGCACATCTCGTTTGTCTCTTTCTCGCACCAGGACGTAGTCCAGGAGGTGCCAGTGTTTGGATCGGGGATGCATCCAAGTAGTCTTCAGGCTGTCCCTCTGCTGAAAAAGGGTGTTTGTAATGACAAGCCGCTGTTCTGCGCAGAGCTCCAACAGGAGGCGTCCATTGTCGTTGCACTTGCCGACACCATGCTTGCCCAGGATTCCTGGCCAGGTCTCTGAGTCTTTGCCGACGCGAGCGTTGAAGTCGCCAAGGATGACAACCTTGTCGGATGTAGGGGTCTGTTGAATGAGGTCGCGCAGGTCAGTGTAGAACTTGTCCTTTTCTGCTGGTTCCACCTGGAGGGTTGGAGCATAGACACTGATGAGGGTGATGCGATGCTTGTTTTGAAGGGGGAGTCGCATGGACATGATCCAGTCCGAGTGGCCTGTCAGGAGGTTTTCGAGTTTGGAGGCAATGGAGTTCTTGACCATGAAGCCTACACCAGATAGGCGTCGTTCATCCATAGGCTTGCCAGACCAGTAGAGTGTGTAGCCCGCGCCGCGTTCTTGGAGGCTGCCTACATCTGCAAGGCGGACTTCACTGAGAGCGGCTATGTCGATGTCAAGTCTGAGGAGTTCATGTGCAATGAGGGCAGACTGACGTTCAGGTCTGTCGGCCTTGTCTAGCATGGTTCTGATGTTCCAGCATGCTTGCTTGAGTTTGTGAGCATCTTTTGAGGGGGAGGACATGGAGGGGGAGGACGTGGAGAGGGAGGACGTGGAGGGGGAGGACGTGGAGGGGGAGGACGTGGGCCTGTCCTCGGGCCTGTGCAAAGGAGCTTTTAGGTGGAGTGCAGTACGCGCAGTACTGGCCCCACCCTTTACACCCATGGTTCGTGTGCCGTGGCCAAGCAAGCTGGGACGTGGCAGCGAGGTCCTTGGGTCGTAGGTTTTATATCGGAGTGGCCTTCTCCTATTCAGGTTTCTTACCCGGGCTGGAGGAGCCTGCCTCCCCTCCTAGGTCAGACCATACTGCCCGGACCGGGGCCTAGGCCGTGGCTGCTTTTCCTGTGCCCGGACTGGGGCTGCCGCCTCCTACTTTCTGCTCGGACCGGGGCCTCCGCCTGCCTCACTCAACCAAGGCCGGGGCCGCCGCCTCCCCTTCGCTCTTGCCCAGATCGGGGCCACTGCCTGCCTCACTCGACCGAGGCCGGGGCATCCGCCTCCTCTTCGCTCTTGCCCGGATCGGGGCTGCCGCCACCTACCCTCTGCCCGGACCGGGGCCGGGGCCGCCGCTGCTTTCCCTGTTCCCGGACCGGGGCCGCTGCCTCCTTCTTTCTGCCCGGACCGGAGCCTCCGCCTGCCTCACTCAACCGTAATATCCATTTTACACTTCAACTTTTGTCTGCTGTAAGGTAAAGAAAGGGTGAGCAAGAGCTTGGCCTAGGGCTCCTAACAATAGGAGAAAGAGAATGCCTTCATTGACACTGAATATCCATGGATTTTCCCACAGCGTTCTCACAGCCTCTACAGCTACACAGACTCCAGTTCAAACCATCAGTAACTCAAGCTCCAGATCCAAACCTCTGATATAATCAGGAAGCCTTCTACACCCAAGGCCCTTCTGGAGCCCTTCTTGCCCTCAGATCCCAGTTCTCATACCTGGTTACAATAAGCCAATCTGCAGCAGCCCCAGCTTATGTGGGTCCTTCAGGTGCTGACACCTTTGCTGGTCTACTGCCATGGTCACCACCTTGTTGGGTCATCTCCTCTTCTTCTCCTTCTCAATACAGAACATTCTTCCCATTTCTGGTGCCCTGTGCTGGTTTGCTTTTTCCCCTGGTGTCTTCATCCCCTCGTGGTTCACTGTCCAGCACAGGTGTTGCTATCTTTGGCACAGACCTTGAGTTTGCACTACCTTGCCACATGTGCTGCTACATAGTAAAAATGTTTTCATGCTATCTACCCAATTTATCCATACTAATGTCTGGCAGAATGATGTACAGTACAGAGAGTCAAGTCACAACGACAAATCAGTTTGAGCAAAGTAAGGACAATATGTGAATGTGCAAGCTGATGTGGGGCCACCGGCAAACTAGTAGCAGTGATGGTTTCGATTGAAGGTTTTGGACAACAAGCAGATTCATCAGACATTGTTTTCAACATGGTTCCAACTTACTAAGCTGGGGAAAATGCAATGAAAATGATACCCACTCATCCTCAACAATGTGCCTTAGATAATTCTGAAAGAGAGTGCACAAGGAACAGAAGATTCGCAGACCATGTTTTCTCAACTTTGATACCCAAACATACCTGAGTTAGGGAACAAATGGCCTGCCTGAAATCTTTTATGCATAAATGTGATATGAATGAAGTAAATCTTGCTGAAATCCATGATGTATATGCCAGCAGACATTTCCTTATCTGGGAAATACTTGAGTGGATATTGCATCACAGCTATCATTCAGGAGAACCATGGTTGCAGTGTTCTGTGTAATCCATAGAATTGCACATGAAGCCCATCACCTTACTTTTATTTTCACTGATTTCCAGGTAATCAATACATGCCAAGATGACCCAAACAGGTAAAATAAGCCAATTTAATTAAATTGGAGAAATCAGTTGTGAGGATAAAAATAGTTTTTATTTGATTTTGTTAAGTTCATTTAAATGTCTACATGTAAGAGAAAGAGAGAGAGAGAGAGTTTCCAATCCTTGATCTTCAAAAGATTTTATTATTGTTTATTTTTAAAAAATTATATTTCTAATTTCTGATAGATTCTGAGTAGTTTGAATAAAACAAATTATATGCAAGTGGAGTCTTTTCATCCCTCTTTGCTGTGGTCTGCAATTCAATAAGATCAGAACTGATCACTAACTTTAGTGTCAAATTCCTGGACTATTTGATTGCTGCATCCCTTAATTGCTTTCGTACCCAAAATCTCCTTCCAGAGGAAATATCTACCTTGCATCTCCCTGTCAAGCCCCCAGTCATGTGTCCTCTAATTTTGTTTAGTAGTCTTGCTATTGACCTTACTGTTTATTATGGCATATTATTGAAATCTTCTCAGGAAAAAGAAACAAATATCCAATATCCACTTGTACTCCCTTATTTATTTTGCTACTTACAACCTCAAAAATCATTAACATATTTATCAAACATATTTTTTACCTTTCATAAGTCCATATTGATTATGTCACATCACTTTATGTATTCTATTACAGTTTTCTAAATAATATATTTTACAGATATTGCTACAAATGATGTCAAGCTAAATAGTCTGTAATGTCTCATTTTCTCTCTACTCACTTTCTACAAATATAGGATTTATATTTTGGATGTTCTGTTCATGAGAATCCATGCTAAAATCCATGGAATTATGGAAGATGACAACATTGCACCCTTTATCTTCAGGGCCTCTGTTTCATCTTGTATTTGTATGTGTGAGTTCTGAAGACAACACATGGATGAAGGAAAAGGTTATTTACTTTAAAGTTGTTGTATACAGCACCACGAAGTAGGCCATGAGGCTGCGTCTCCATTACAGATCCAGCATACTGTTTCAGCCCCTGATGGCAGCCAAGTATAATAAAACAGTAAGACATTGTTTGTTGCATTGCAACCACATCACTATCATTACATCTTACTTCCTTAAAACAAAAAAAGCTTACTTTTAACTAATGTGTTTTCTTTGTAAAACTCTGCAATTTTAACTTTGAAACCAAGAACTTACATTCTCATCATTATCAACATTGTAAACATTTTTAAACTTGTTTTGTGTGTTCACATTTACATACACTAAAACTTGAAGAACAAATAAGATAGCACAACTTCATTCTATAACAGGAGTCTTTAAATCTGCTATATGAGTCTTTTAGGATGATTCACATGTCTTGACGATCTCTTGATTGATTGTTCTTGAATCTGAATTGTTGCCTCAGATGATGTCTTCTCAGCTATGTATTCTGGTTGTTCAACAGTATCTCTCTTTCCATCTACTGTGGCTGGTCCCATTTGAAGATCTTGATGATTTCTTCATAGAACAGCACCTTCTGTCACCAGCATATGGCAAGACATCCTATATCATACACCTTCCGTCTGAATGGTGTATGATCTTGGTTGGACTTCGCTAAGGACAGTTCTCTTCTGAGTCCTTAAGTTTGTTTTGTCTTTTAGCCTTACTTGGTCCCCAGTGTAGATTTCTGGTAGGTTTTTTGTTCCTCTGTCAAAGTAATACTTTTGCTTTTCTTTCTGTTGTTCTTTGAACTTCCTCATTTTCTCCCTCTCTTTTGTTTCTAGGAGGTTCTCCTGAATGGGTAGGTTTAATCTTAGCCTACATCCCATAAGGAGTTGTGCTGGTGACAGAAGAAGATGCTGCTCTCCTAGAAGGCAGCCTAGACCCTGAAATAGGTCATTGTACTCTGTCTCTCCTTTGCTTTACACAAGGAGGACTCTTTTTACCAGGTTCAGTTTCTCACAGGCTGTTAAACCTAGTATGACCTGTACATCATTTGGTACCATGATGAATGCTAACATGTGTTCTTTATCCTTGTGTTTCACTTCGACCATGCATTCTCCTTGCACTGGTATATCGGTACTTGACTATCCTGTCACTTTCTCTATTATTCCATAGATCTTTGGTCTGGGTCTAATCTTCTTAAAACCAGTCTCTGATATTACATTAATTTGCGCTCCAGTATCTAATTTAACTGAAATGTATATGTCATTCACTTTTAATCTCAACATCCAGTCTCTGTTTCTCTCTTGTTTTCAGTCAGAACATCTGAATAGAATTCCTCTATCATCCTTTCATCTACTGCATGAACATAGCTCTGTTGCACTTGGATCTTACATCAACTGCATAATGGTTGCTTTTGTTGCACATATAGGATGTTTTACCATATGCTGGACACTTTTTGTAGTAGGTGTTGTGCACCACATCGACCACATGGTTTTCGATTGTCCCTTTCATTTTTGTTCGCTGGTCACACCTCTCTTCCCACTTTGGCGTACTTTTTGTTAAACAGTTTTTGTCTGTTCTTGCTCATTGCATCCACGTTGCAGCTAATTTCACTGAACAGCTCTTTTGCCTGCATTTTTAGTTTCTTTAGCCTTACAGAGTGCTATTGCTTTTTGCAGTTCTAGAATTTGCTCTCTTAGCAGTCTTTCCCTTAGACTATTATCTGGAATACCACATGCAAGTCAGTCTTTTATCAGTGAGTCTGTCAGTCCACCAAATTCAGACATTTTGCTTCTGTTTCTCAATTCAGTAACATACTGATCAATACTTTCTTTCATTTTCTGCAGACATGTGAAAAATCTGTGCTTCACAAACATCAAGTTATGTTTAGGTATGCAGTTTGCCTCAAACTGTGCCATTATTTTTTTCCAGTTTCATTTTGTCTCCTTCAGCAGAAAATGTGAAGTTATTATACACCTTCAGGGCTTCATCACCCATGACATATAAGAAAACTGACTCTTTCACTTTATCACTTTTCTCATCAGCTCCCACTGCCACTAAATGCAATCCAAAATGCAGTTTAAATCTGTTCCAATTTTCAGCCACATTATCTGTCAGCGCTGGTGGATGTAATCCTTCCTTGTTTCACTGTGTTAGCTTCTCTTCACTGATCGGTTGCTGACTTTAAATATTACCTTTTAAAGTATTTCCTTCTTCCCACTTCTGGCACCATGTTTCATCTTGTATTCATATGTGTGAATTTTTAAGACAAGATATAGATGAAGGAAAACATTCTTTACTTTAAAGTTATTGTAAACAGTACCATGAGGCATGTCATGAGGCTGCAAGTCTCCATTATAGATCCAGCATACTGTGTCATCCCCAGGAGTTGAACCCTAGTCCCGATCACAAGCACTGAATTAGCGTTATGCTAACCACTATGCTAACCGTGCAGCCCATAATATTCCAAATGCAATCATGAGTGGGAAGTGAAGTATGCCAAACATGTTCTTCAACACCTTGTTTATCCATGCTGCCATTTTCATAGAACTGTGTTGCTCTTTACCTAACCTGCCCTGGCCCACTAGTGGAAATGACTAAGCAATATTTTCAAGGCAGGCCAAGCAAAAACAAAAACCCATAGGGTTTAATTAAAACAGATTTCCAATTCATACTTTTTTTTTGCATCTTCAAGAACAGTGCAACTTTTCTCAAAGTTCAAACACTCATGTAACAATATTTCCTGTTGACATCCAACACACTTTTGGGTAGTAGAGCAGGTTATTATGGTCTGAATCCACATCTTGGCATAATCATTTGTACAGATGAAAGCTAAAAGCCAAAATTTTCATGTAGCTCACAATTTTGATGACTTGATGAATAACATCCTGAAGAGGAAATGGTATGGTTTTTAAAACAAGAGCTTGCTGATGTAACATTCAGTGAGCATCAATGACTTTTGGAGATTGATCTTGTACAAGAATTTGGAACCCACTTTTCGCTCCTAACATGGTAGGAATCATCTGCAGTGGTTATCAACCTTTTTCTTTCCACTCAGATGCCACTTTACATAAACCCTATGCTATCGGTACTCTGAGATATGTAAGGGATTGCTTAAGGTGGTATGTGAGTGGGAAGGGAAGGTTGAGAATCACTGTCCTAGACCCAATGGTTACTGAAATATTTTGTTTGAGAAAAATTGTCATTGGCCCATTTCCTTTTGAGTTATGAAATCATACACATAATGAGTCAATTAGGTAAAATTAAAACAGTAGTTTTCAAACTTTTTCTTTCCACCCACATACCACCTTAAGCAATCCCTTACTAATCACAAAGCACCTGTGGCATAGGGAATACTTAAAGTGATATGTGAGTGGAAAGTAAAAGGTTGAGAACCACTAAAGATGGTTAGTAGATTTAGTAAAGAGATCTGATGGCTGGAAAATTGAATTTTATTAGTATTAATATTAAGGGATACCGAATCAAACAAAGGAGAAAAATATTATTAGTCTATATGAAAAAAGCAAAAATAGACATTGCATTTTTACAAGAAACACATTTGACAGAAAAAAAGAACATGAAAAATTAAAAAGAGATTGGGTAGGAACCATATTGGCATTTTCATTCAATGCAAAAGCTTGAGGCACAGCAATATTGAAAAAGAAACATTTACCAGTGAAAATATTAGACACAATTGTAGATACAGCAGGAAGATATGTTATGGTAAATTGTCAGATTTTTTCGGAACAATGGACTTTAATGAATGTAGATGATGATAAATTTGTACAATGTATTTTTATGCAATTATCAAATGCTGAGAGAAAAATTATATTAGGAGGAGATTTTAATTTTACTTTGGACCCTAAACTGGACAGGCCAGGTGATAAAATGATGAAAAATAAAGGTGCTAAAATAGCAATGGATTTAATGAAAGATATGGGGTTAGTGGATATATGGAGAAGAATTTATCCAAGTGAAAGAGATTATTCTTTTTATTCTTTTTGGATTAAAACATAGCCACAAATAGACATGTTTTTAATATCTGCACAATTTCAATCTCGAGTGAAAAATGTTGAATATCAAGCATGAATTTTATCCCATCATTCACCTTTAATTTTGTCTATTTTATTAGAAAAGATTATAGGTAGAGATTAAATACAACATTGCTGAAGAAAAAAGAATTTTGCGACATTATGAGACAGCAGATAATGTGTTTTTTTTTCTTGAAACTAACAATGAGTAAGTTTATAATATGGGATTCTATGAAAGATGTCAAATAATAGATGGAAAGGCTTACCAATAACGTTAATAGGATGGGTGAATTGTATTAAGATGAATTTTTTCCAAGAATACTATATTTACATCAATCATTACCATTAATGTGCCAGAAAGGGTTTTTCCGGATTTTGAATAAAATATGATAATTTATTTGTAAAGTTAAAATGACAAGATTTAGTCTGAAAAATTACCATGGAAATTTGATCAGGGAGGACTAAGATTACCAAATTTTAATAATAATTATTATAAAACAGCTCATTTAAGGTTTTTTTTCCTCTTGCTATTAAATGGGTGAGAAAAAAGCTTGGGTTCAGATTGAAATGAATAAATTGGAGAAACTATGCCAGAACCAATTTTGTATAAAAGGAATAGTGAATTGTTTAAAAGAAAAATGGAAGTATCAATTTTAAAACATATACTGAAAATATGGAATTGGATTCATATGGAGACAAATGTTGGTAATGGAGGGTTAGTAATCAGATAGGGTTACAATAGGATCGAGATGAACTAGGAAAGTGGGACAAGGAATAGCAGGTAGAATTTAACTCGGAAAAGTGTGAGGTGTTACACTTTGGGAGGATAAATCAGGGAGGGAATCAGATGGTAAGCAGTAAGGCCTGGAGTCATCAGTCATTGTCTTCCTCTCAGAATCCCCTCCACTAATGTACCCTCATCTGGCATTAAGCACACTGGCCTGTAGTTCCCTGGCTTGTCCAGAGTCTTTTAATTTAAATAAAGGGACAACATTAATCACTCCAGTTTTTTGTCACCTCATCCTTGCTTAATAATAATGCAATTATCCCTGACAGGGATCCTGCCATTTCTTCTCAAGCTTCCCATAATATTTGGGGATACATTTGATCCAAACTCAAGGATTCATTTCCCTTTATGTGTTTTAACACCTATAACATGGACACTCTTCAACACATCACTATTTACTTCCCTGCCTCCATATATTACTTCATTTGAAATATAGATTTAACAAATAAAGGAATCTTCCATTTCCACATTTCCCAATAGAAGTAAAATCCCTATTATGTAGAATTCAAGCAACTGGAAAAAAAATTGCAGAAAATAAATGTGGTGAAAAATATGGATGTTTAAAATTGGTGCACCTTGATCCTATTTGTCCATTTATGCAATACACAGTCTCAAGCAACAGGAAAACTTGTTTATCTTCCAATCTCCATTGGTGCCAGATACCAATGGTTTTACTGTATTAGGTTATCTAAATCACTCTGTGAGAGACCCACAATGACATTCACTCATCTTGTATTTTTTTTTTCATTATCTTTAGAAGCTTACAGTCTCAGCTTTATACTTTTTTAGACAATATTCTAAGCTTTTTCATCTGATCTAATATTTTAACTTCTTCTGTAAGGCCTGCCTTTAACAGGATATATATTTTGGTCAACTATATATTAATTCTTAAAATATTTTAAAGACTGGAGCTTTCAATGTCTTTTTCCAACATATTCAACTCCTTTTCCCTCAGAACATTGATTGAGAAATCCATTCACAAAGTTCAAGTTTATCATCAACTGACTGCACATAACTGAATACAATCAGACAAAACAACATTTCTCCAGACCACAGTGCACACACATACACATGCAATCTTCCATATGATTGCTGTCAATTTAAGTTTGCTCAGTTTATATGGAGATTAAATTCCTGCACATCATTTTAAGTGTTCCTTGTATCTGTATATTTATGCTATTCACAATAACTAATATTATCACTGTTATTTGGGGACTCTTACTAAGTATTGTGTATATTTTATTTCTTCGTTCAACCCAATTTTATCTCTCAATTTACTGAGCCAGCATCCTTTCTCTCCATTGCCTTTATCTCTTCCTTTATTACATTCTCTTTTTTACTATTTTTTCCTAATTCTCCCAAGCATTGTTTACTCTGAAATATTTAATTCTCAATCTTCAATTCACTATGATCCAACTCAGTCCGCATAAAGTCTGTTATTACCATTCCCTCTTTTACTGGTACTGGAATGAAACACGAGTCTGCAGACGCTGTGACTGCGGTAAAAGCTCAAAAAAATGTCGGAAGAACTCAAGAGGTCTCACAACATCTATAACCAACATTTCACAGCCAAAACCTTCTTTAAGGTGTATCTTAGCAACATTTTGGGCCTGAAATCTTCTTGTCATACTTTGAAGAAGGGCTCAGGCCTGAAATGTTGGTTACATATCTTAACCTCCTTTAGATATTGCAAGTCCTCTTGTTCCTCCAGCATTTGTGTACTGGTATCAATTCCCCATGAATTGAAATCCATCTCTCACACACAATTCTTGGATTTATGATCTTAGGGCAATTTCACATTGAAATCCAAAGGTAATCACTCCTTTGTGTTTCTTCTTGGTTAGACCTCAACTGCTTATTCTCCTTAAGCAGGAGAATGCCCTATTTTTATTTCTATGCCCTATTTGCATTGTTCCTACATAGGTCATGTCATCTCGATCGCTCCTCCGCATTTCTAAATTCCTCATCAACCCTGAAAGAATGTTGTTCACCCTAGCAGTGTTGATAACAACATAGTGATTGCAGAGGACAGTGTATCATGCTTTATTTTTGCTGTTCTCCAAGATTAGTACATTCCAAATAATTACCCCTATACCGATGTGATTAATTTCCTCTTTTAATATTACTTCTGGATCTCAATGTTGCCTCGCATGTTGTCACACCTGCCTATTTCTCTCGGCTAATTAGCTCTGTAGTACCTAATCAAAGGGAGACAAATGCCATGCCATAAGGTTTCCAGGTGATATTCCAATGACTAACACCTCCGCCACCCACCCAATCTGCATTTCAGCTTCGACTGTTAAACTTTGGCTAAAATTTCCAAACTGTGGATGTGTGCTTACAATGAGCTAAAATGATTTATATCAACTGCCACATATCACAGCTGCAACATTATCCTAATCTAATCTATTTATTTGACATTGAAAATATAGTGCTATAAACATAGAGCCACACTTTAGCTCAAACTCCCAAGGATCCTTTCTCAATGAAGGGATAACACTGTTATGCTAAAATACAAGGAAACCACCAGCATTTCCAGTTTAATTCAGCTGACTTTAATTGACCAGTTCTGGCAGATGACTTAATTACCTTAAAATAACAAAAACAATCACAAATTTTCAATTTAAGGGCTAGGTTTATCAACTGGCAACCTGAAGGTTGAGGCTTCAGCAACTTCTTGTCAGTGCAATCAGCCATTTGCCGCTGGATTTGTCCCATGCAGTTCTCTCTAATGCATTGGGATTTGTGTTTTCAGCAGAAGATAGTGGATTAGACCACACGAGATAATGAAATGGGATTCATGGCATCAAAGACTAACAAGTATTATTGTTATTTCAATCTAACATCTTGTTTGTAGTGCTACGAGCCCAGAGGACCCCAAAACCCAGCAGCAATAGATATTCACCAAGGCAAATGGTTACTTAAACAAAAGTTGTTTTTAATTGTTTTTAATTATTTATTTAACTAACCTAACTTAACCAACTTCTAATTCTAAGAGCATATGTATGTAATGTGTGTGTAAATTCATAAAAGTTATTTGGTTCATTGTCCAATCTCACTTTTCATTCCTCCAAGTTCACTGGTTGCAAGCAATTTTTATACTGTGTACAGAATTTAACATGTATAAAGTTCATCAGGCTTTGGTGCTTGAAAGGTAAATGGTTACCACTCAGGAAGGTTCTTGTCGATTTTGAGAGAGAGATTTGTTGTACGATGGATACCCAGCCACCTCAGTGTCTTGCTGATTAAACTTGCCCCCTTCAGGGTTATCCAGATTATAACCTCTTTCCTTCAGGTCACCACAGAGTGCCTTTTAGTTTCTCTTATTCCAAGTGAAACAGCCAGTCTTCTCCTCTTGCATGATCCACAAGGGCTTTGACCAGGCTAAATCAAGCACTTACAACCCATTTTCCACATGCTTGCCAGCTTGTCCTGTTCCAGTCCCAGCTGCTTTTGCTGGCTGTAACACTGTCTCTCACTGAGAGAAAGCCTGTTTGACTCTCTCTGCTTGCAAAACCACATGACCCTCCTAGAACAGCTCCATACAATCTGCGGCCTTTCATCTGTTGCCTTTTGTAAACATCAATCCATTTGTGAACTCTCTTGGGCACTCTCCAAAGCACTTGCAAAAGCTGTGGAGCCAATATGTCTAGCAGTATTTTAAATAAGGTCTGTTTTAAAGTATTTATATGAAACTTACTCGAACAAACCTTTCACAATTTATTTCCCAATAACAAATCTATATACTCTGTCACACAGCAAAGAAGTGAACTACTGAATGAGCTGAAGGCATCAGAGCTGCCTGAACTCTTGAGTATTTCCAATGGTGTATTTTATTTTAGAAGAGCAGTAAAGTACCTGATTTGTATCAGAGCTCAATGTTGAATGGGGCAGTGCCTTGTCATTGCTTGTAACTCTACACCTCCATATAATCAAAAGTGGAGTATTGACAAACAGTAAAATAAATTAATGTACATTTCTAAATGGTCATTTTGAGGATGGACTAAATTATTGTCCAATGAAATCTTGCTTTTATTGAATTCCTTTAATGCAAAAGAGATCTCGTAGGTTTATTGCTTCAAGATGCGTTGTGCTATTTTTCCAGATAGCTATCCTATTTATATATTAGTTGGGATTATTTTTCATTATCTATAGTTTTTAATTGACATTTTTGTTAGGCATAAATCAGGTACAGAAATCCTGGAAAGAAAAGGTTTAAATAGTTTATTTCAGGAGCCAGCAGAGTCAATACTGTCCAGCCCTGATATGCAAAAATAATTTAAGTTGCTGCAACTCATGGTTTCCTCCATCAATAACTTCCCTCTGGTCCACCTCCATCATCTTGGTGACCTTTTTTTTCCAACCTTAAGCCCAACCTCCCAAGCCTTACTCCAGATGTGCTTTGCTCATGATGGATATCGACCCTTTCCAAATATCAGACAAGCTGTGCCAAGATGTAAATTTGGGATCAGCAACTCAGCTGGACTATATCCTGATTAGAGCTGTCAACTACATGGAGGTGAAAACTCAATCTTTGTCATTAGAGCAGACTTGGTTTTAAAAGTGAAATGCATTTAAAATGGGAATACATGCTTTTCAATATAGATTAGAGTTATGCCAAAGAAGGTAACAAATTACTATTGATGATATTAGTGGATATTCCTTCACCTAACAAACATGAATATCAATCAATGTGACGCTGGGGTAAAGAAGTGTTCAGACAATGCAATACAAAATATTATAAAGTTGAATTATCATCAAAGATTTGCTTTGGACTCTGTATTTTAATAAGCAAGGCAACAGATTTGTAAGAGTCCTCCAAAACTACAGCTATCCCTGAGACAGATGCTGATTCCACAGATGATAGCAGTATCCCATCATTCATTGCCATTGAAGTCTCTTGTTCCTACTGCTTCATATAATAGGTGTATTCTAACAGGTGTTTAAGTATTAAAAGAACCATAAATATGTTGACAAATCACTGTGGATGAATAGTAGTCCATCCTGATGTTACAATATGGTCGAGTTTATTTCCCCTCATCAATTTGCCCATTAAGGTGAAGATTCAATATGTCACCGTGCTCATCAAAGCCATGAATTTATGAACTGACATTTGACCCTACAGGCTCCATCAAACCTTGTGAACAGATAAGGCTGGCACTAGAATTTACAACTAAAAAGGAATCGGTGCATGGCAGGTGCATAACCAGGACTGCCAATAATATTTATCTTTGTTATTAACTTGATGGAGTGTTTGAGATATTTCTCTTTAGAAGGCTAAGAAAGAGTTGGAAATGGCTTTCTCAGAAAGGAAAAAGAAAAAAGTAGACGGTAACTGAGATTAGAAGGATATATTACCAACTCCTGCATTAGAAAAAATAGACGAAAATCACTGGACTCTCATAAGTTTTCTTTTGAAAGCAAAAAAAAATGTATCACTACCTCTAAAAAAATCATGCAATAAAAATTGTACTTAGACTGAGAGAGTCAAAGTTTAGTTGTGACCAGTTAAAAGAAAGGTTTTGCGCTTTTTATATCACCAGAAAAAAAAAGCTAGTTGAAAAATGACACTAAATATCTGTTGGTTAGAGAAATATCACAAAATACTTCACATGGATGGGTTTCTGTGGGACGTGTACAAAGAAGGATCATTCTGTTGTGCCAGCATTCTCAGAGGAAGTATTTATTCACATTGGAAGGAAGTGACTTCCATATTGCAAATTATTTGAGCAAGTTGCCATGATGCAAAAAGAGATCTCTTTGAGGAATTTCCACACTCTCATAAGATCAGAAATAGAAAAGCAGGAGGAGGCTATCCAGCCCACTGAGCCTGTTCCACCATTCAAATAAAATAAATCATGGCTATGGACTCAGCTCCATTTGCCCCTCTGTTCCTCCTAACTCTTAGTTCCCCATTCTTTGAAATCCATCCATCTGTGCCTTGTTATGGACCCTGTAAAATTTTATTTTGGGACCAGGGAGAGGACTGAACCTACGGGGAAAGAAAGGATTGTGCGCTGCTGTGAAGTGCTGAAGTAGCATTGGAAAAAACTGACAGCTGTGTGTGAGGCATTGAGATAGCGCTGGAAAAGAGGACAGCTGTCAAAAGCATGAGAGCCATGAGCTGGAAGCCAGTGGGCTCGCAGAGAGGGCACCACTGCTGTCAACCTCTCTCCACCAATAGGGGAAGAGAGCTGAAGGCATGCACTGGGGCAGTTGAAGAGCCCAGTGCGCTGAGTTTTTGAATGAGTTTGGCAGTTGGTTGGTTGGTTGGTTGGTTGGATGGATGGCAGTCAGTCAGACTGTCAGTGTGCTCACCCAATAGTTTCAGTGGAAAAAAGACAGAGCTACTTTGCAGGTGCCAGCACTGTTGTCCTGACAGCAGTTTATGCCACTCTGACACCCAGAATGTGCGTGTGACTGATCTGGGCTTCACCAGACCCCTTCCAAAATGAGGACTTTGTGTGACAGGAGTCTCTTGATGATCCAAGACAGAATGTTTAGAGGGGAAGACCTATTTGACAAAAGGTCACTTGCTAACCATAACATGGGCATGAACCTTGACATGACTGACCTGTGGCTTTGTTTTGGGAGTTTTTCTTTGGGGCGTTTTGAGCTTGGACTGTACGCCATATAAATATCTGTTGTAAATGTAGAATTGCCATAAAGGCTTATTTTTAAGGGTAAAGTTTATTGAGGCAATACTATTATTGTTAATTTTTAAATAATTTTTGTGTTTATGTGTCTCTCAATTGGTATCGGTGAGGCATAACAGTCTTAAATACATTCAATGAGTCAGCTTTTTTGGAAGAGAATTCCACAGATTCATTCTCATTGGGAGAAGCAGTTTCTCCTTATCTCTTAAGTATATTCCCCAAACCTTAAGTCTATGTTCTATGGATCTTGTCTTACCTGCCAGTGCAAATAGCCTATCTTCTTCTATCATATCTATTTCTTTCATTATTTTATGTATCTATCATTTTTTCATATCTTTATCTTCATCAACCCCAAAACTTTGGTTATTATCTTTATCTTTGCTTTTGAAAATACACTGTTTGATCTGCTGAGTTTCTCCAGCATTGTCTTATTTTGAATATAGGAGTTGGGATGTTATGGTAACATTGAATTATGAAGGCCTATGTGCCAAATACTCTCATTATGACCTAATCTAACTGTGATGGCACTTACAAGGAATTATATATTTATATTGCCAGACCTCTCTGTTCTACTGGAGTCCTCAGTGTGTGGTACTGTTAACCATGCATGTACTACCTTGGTTTGTCCTTCCAAATTGCAACATCTCATGCTTGTCCGCATTGAATTCCATCTGTCATTTTTTTTTGCTGCTGGTCCAGATTCCTCAGCAAGATATGAAAGGCTTCCTCACTGCCTACTGCACCTCCAATCAATGTGTCATCTTCAAACTTGCTGATCCAATTCATCTTTATCACCAATATAGATGACAAATAACAATGGAAACAGCTCCAGTCCTTGAAGCACACAACTAGTCACAGGCCTCCAGTCCGAGGCAATGATCCACTACCACTCTCTGGCTTTTCCCATAAAGCCAATGTCAAATTCAGTTTACTACGTCACTATGAATATTGAGCGACTGAACCATCCTGACTAAACTACTATGTGGAACTATGTCAAAACCCTTTACTAAAGTTCTTGTTGACAACATTCATAGCTTTTCCTTCAATCAAATTTCCAGGTAAACTCCTCTAAAAACTCTATCAGATTTGTTAAACATGACTGAATACAATCAAAGCCATGTTGACTATCCCAAGTCAGTCCATGACTTTCCAAAGCAACTTCATGTCTTCTTTTAGCCTTCTTCATATCCCTTTCAAGTTTTTTCTGCATTTTTGTACTCCTCAAGTACTTCATTTTCTCCTTGTTGCCTATATCTTCTATTCTTCCCTCGTTTCTTTTTAACCAGATTTCCAATATCCCTCATAATCCAAGGTTCCTTATGTCTGTTAACTTTGCCTTTAATCCTGACAGGAACAAACAACTTCTGTACTCTCAAAATTTAACCTTTTAAAGCTTTCTACTTATCAAGCACATCCTTTCTCATTTCCTCAAAATTATCTTTTCTAATATTTGGCATCTCAACCTGAAGATCAAGCCTATCCTTATCCACAATTGCCTTGTAATGAATGGCATTATGATCACTGGACTCAAAGTGTTCCCCTACACATACTTCTGTCATCTGTCCTGACTCATTCCCTGATATTGCAATATTGGATCTCCTATCTCTAGTTGTTACCTTGATATAATGGTTTAGAAAACTTTCCTGAACACTTTTTACAAATTCCAAGTCATCCAGTCCTTTTACCTTATGGGAGTCCCAGTCAATATATGGAAAGTTAAAATCGCCTGCTATCACAACTTTATGTTTCCTACAGCTGTCCACAATACAACCCCAATAATGTGATTAAACCTTTCCCATTCCTCAACTAAACCCATATAGCCTCAGTAAATGAGCCTTCTGATCTGTCCTGTCTGAGCACAATAGTGATAATTTCCTTAACAAGCAATGACATGGTGCCTCCTTTCATCCCTCCCGCTCGATCACACCTGAAACATTGGAATACTGAGCTGCCATTCAAGCCTCTCCTGCAAACAAGTTTCCTAATGGCCATAATGTCCTAATTCCACATGCCATTCCATGCTCCTACCTCATATGTCTTTCCTACAATACTCAATTGCATTAAAATAGTTGCACCCGCTAACATTTTTTCCACCATAAACAACTCTTTGATTTCTTTCTCTATATGCATCATCTTTTTCCTCCTTCATTCCACTATCTGCTCTAGCACTCTGGTTCCCATCTCCCCAGAGCAAACATCCCTCCAAGATATTAGTCCCCCTCCTGTTCAGACACAAACCATCCCACCTTCTCTTGAAGATAGCTCAATGATCCATAAATCTAAAGCTTTCCCTCCTGCACCATTCTTCAGCCATGTGATAAGTTGCATGATCCTCCTATTTCCAACTTCACCAGCATGTGACATGTGTGGCAATTCTTAGATCGCAATCCTGGAGGTCCTGCCCTTTAATTTCACCCCAACACCCTGAACTCTCTATGCAGGGTCTCATCGCCTTTTCTACCCAATTCATTGGTCCCTACATGAACCATAATGTCTGGCTGCTCATCGTCCCTTGAGAATGCCATGAACTTGATCGAACATGTCCCAGACCCTGGCACCTGGAATGCAACATGCCATCCAGGATTTTGAATTTCTTCCACAGAAAATGTTCTGTTCCCACACCCCATACTATTAAATCCCCTATAGTTACAGTTTACCTCTCCTCCTCCCTCCCTTACTTAGCCACAGGGCCAGAATCTATGTCAAAGTCCTGACAACCATGGCTTGTACATGGCATCCTCCTCAACAGTGATCAAAACAGTATTCATGTTATTGAGAGGAACAGCCACAGGGTACCCTGAACTGTCTGACTATTCCCTTTCCTTTTCTTGACTGTCACCTAGCTACCTACCTCCAAGATGTGTTTGCGTCTTTGTAACTCCTCTCCATCAATCCCTCAGCCTTCTGAAGGATCCAGAGTTCATCCAACTTCAGCTCCAATTCCCTCACATTTTTAAAGGAGTTGCAGTTCGATTCACTTCTTACAAATGAAGTAATCGGAATACTTCATTCCTCAATCAAGTGTTTGAGGAGATTCAGTATTTAATCGAAAACTCTCAAAAACATCTTCAGATGTACTGTGGAGAGCATTCTGGCTGGTTACATCACTATCTGGTACACTGAACAAGAAAAAAAAAACTCCAGACGGTTGTTAACTTAACCTGCATCATCACGGGCAGCAGACTTCACTCTATTGAAGACATCTACATCAGGCAGTGTCTTAAGAAAGTAACTTCTATCCTCAAGGACCCCCACTACTCCGCTCTTCTTTCTTTCTTTGGCTTGGCTTCGTGGACGAAGATTTATGGAGGGGTAATGTCCACGTCAGCTGCAGGCTCGTTTGTGGCTGATAAATCCGATGTGGGACAGGCAGGCATGGTTGCAGCGGTTGCAAGTGAAAATTGGTTGGTTGGTGTTGGGTTTTTCCTCCTTTGTCTTTTGTCAGTGAGGTGGGCTCTGCGGTCTTCTTCAAAGGAGGTTGTTGCCCGCTGAACTGTGAGGCGCCAAGATGCACGGTTTGAGGCGATATCAGCCCACTGGCGATGGTCAATGTGCCAGGCACCAAGAGATTTCTTTAGGCAGTCCTTGCACCTCTACTTTGGTGCACCTCTGTCACGGTGGCCAGTGGAGAGTTCGCCATATAACACGATCTTCGGAAGGCGATGGTCCTCTATTCTGGAGACGTGACCTACCCAGTGCAGTTGGATCTTCAGCAGCGTGGATTCAATGCTGTCGGCCTCTGCCATCTCGTGTACTTCGATGTTAGGGATGAAGTCGCTCCAATGAATGTTGAGGATGGAACGGAGACAATGCTGGTGGAAGCGTTCTAGGAGCCGTAGGTGATGCCGGAAGATGACCCATGATTCGGAGCTGAACAGGAGTGTGGGTATGACAACGGCTCTGTATACGCTAATCTTTGTGAGATTTTTCAGTTGGTTGTTTTTCCAGACTCTTTTGTGTAGTCTTCCAAAGGCGCTATTTGCCTTGGCGAGTCTGTTATCTATCTTGTTGTCGATCCTTGCATCCGATGAAATGGTGCAGCCGAGATAGGTAAACTGGTTGACCGTTTTGAGTTTTGTGTGCCCAATGGAGATGTGTGAGGGCTGGTAGTCATGGTGGGGAGCTGGCTGATGGAGGACCTCAGTTTTCTTCAGGTTGACTCCAGGCCAAACATTTTGGCAGTTTCCGCAAAACAGGACGTCAAGTACTGAAGAGCTGGCCATGAATGAGCAACTAAAGTGACATCGTCTGCAAAGAGTAGTTCACGGACAAGTTGCTCTTGTGTCTTGGTGTGAGCTTGCAGGTGCCTCAGATTGAAGAGACTGCCATCCGTGCGGTACCGGATGTAAACAGCGTCTTCATTGTTGAGGTCTTTCATGGCTTGTTTCAGCATCATACTGAAGAAGATTGAAAAGAGGATTGGTGCGAGAACGCAGCCTTGCTTCATGCCATTGTTAATGGAGAAGGGTTCAGAGAGCTCATTGCTGTATCTGACCCGACCTTGTTGGTTTTCGTGCAGTTGGATAATCATGTTGAGGAACTTTGGGGGGCATCCGAGGTGCTCTAGTATTTGCCAAAGCCCATTCCTGCTCACGGTGTCAAAGGCTTTGGTGAAGTCAACAAAGGTGATGTAGAGTCCTTTGTTTTGTTCTCTGCACTTTTCTTGGAGCTGTCTGAGGGCAAATACCATGTCAGTAGTTCCTCTGTTTGCGCGAAAGCCGCACTGTGATTCTGGGAGAACATTCTCAGCGACACTAGGTATTATTCTATTTAGAAGAATCCTAGCGAAGATTTTGCCTGCAATGGAGAGCAGCGTGATTCCCCTGTAGTTTGAGCAGTCTGATTGCTCGCCTTTGTTTTTGTACAGGGTGATGATGATGGCATCACGAAGGTCCTGAGGCAGTTTTCCTTGGTCCCAACAAAGCTTGAAAAACTCATGCAGTTTGGCATGCAGAGTTTTACCGCCACCCTTCCAGACCTCTGGGGGGATTCCATCCATACCTGCTGCTTTGCCACTTTTCAGTTGTTCAATTGCCTTATATGTCTCTTCCCGGGTGAGGACCTTATCCAGCTCTAACCTTAAGGGCTGTTGAGGGAGCTGGAGCATGGCGGATTCTTGGACTGAGTGGTTGGCACTGAAAAGAGATCGGAAGTGTTCTGACCATCGGTTGAGGATGGAGATCTTGTCGCTGAGGAGGACTCCACTCTGCTATCAACAAGATAAAGATATAGGAGCCTAATGGCTCAGCAGCACAAGGACAACTTCTTCCCTTCACCCATCAGATTCCATACTAATCAAGGAGTCAAAGACTCTGACTTACTTCGACTTTTCGTGCACTGTTTTTATTTTGTAAGGTTTATATGAATGTTCACACTGTGACACTGCTTCAAAACAACAAATTTCATGACTTGTTCATGACAATAAATTCTGATTCTTATTTCCTGACTAGCCACATTTTGCAAAAGGAACACATCTCTGCCATGGCTGTCATTCCCACTGACTTATGAAATAGAAAAAAAAAAGTTTGTCCTTCCCTGTGCCTTCTTGTTGACTCTTTTTGTGCCACACCACCTGGGCCTCACAATCCAAAGCCTCAAAAATTCCAATTCTTACATTGGACACTCCCACAGTAGTCATTCCACTTAAGCACCCCTTCCCTTTATTGGTTACAGCTTATTATCCAATTGAGAAATTTAAACAAGTACCTACCTTTCCAAATGTTTTCTGAATGCTCTCTTCTTGTTCCAAGTTCTGCCCTCGCATTTCCTGATAAGAAACAAACACCTCTCTTTCCACTTTATTTTTCCACAAGCCAAAACTATTCATCCTGCTGCTGTTGTCTGAAATGGTGGATCACCACAGGTTCAAGTTTGTTGTTGGCTACCACAATTCAAGCTTTCTTACATTGATTGAGGTTGGAGTATGTCTTTCCAAGAGGATGCATTTATTTGCAAGAACTACAAATTGATATCATGCCAGGTATTTTAAAAGTTACTTGAAATTATGGGAGAACCTCTGCTGTACCCTCAGATTTTTAGATATAGTGGTGAAGAAGAGAACAAAAATTCAGCCTAAAACTAATTAGATATCCTGGTGAGCTGTTCTCAATTTTCTGAATGCTTCAATATGCCTTGTTACCAAAGCTTGACTTATTTCTCCTCCCAGTCATATACTGTACTAACCTGGAAATATCTTCCTGTTCTGTTATCACCAAATTCCTGGGATTCCCAATTCATCAGCACTTGCTCAAAGGCAGTTAGCAATAATTTGGCCTTACCATTGACTTACACAATTCAAGCATGAATACAAAAAGTACTCTTGAGGCCGCCCTTTGGAACTGTATACAATATCAAGTGTTAAATTTTTGCACTTCGTACATTTAACATCTATCAAAACTGAACACTACTGCTAAGTCTCTTGATTTATTCAGTTTCAAAGAACACAATCCCAAGTTATCTTGTCTTCCCAAATATTTAGTCTTCCTCAACATTTCAATGAAGGAAAGTCTAAACCATGGAAGAAAATGCTTTACATGACACTTCAAAGAACGGTTAAATTCCTTCAAGTGCAATTTAATAATCCCAAATGACATGAGAGGTTCGCATATGATTTTAACTCTACAGCTCCAAGAAAAGTGCAGAGAACAAAACAAAGGACTCTACATCACCTTTGTTGACCTCACCAAAGCCTTCGACACCGTGAGCAGGAAAGGGCTTTGGCAAATACTAGAGCGCATCGGATGCCCCCCAAAGTTCCTCAACATGGTTATCCAACTGCACGAAAACCAACAAGATCAGGTCAGATACAGCAATGAGCTCTCTGAACCCTTCTCCATTAACAATGGCGTGAAGCAAGGCTGTGTTCTCGTACCAACCCTTTTTTCAATCTTCTTCAGCTCGATGCTGAACCAAGCCATGAAAGACCTCAACAATGAAGACGCTGTTTACATCCGGTACCGCACGGATGGTAGTCTCTTCAATCTGAGGCGCATGCAAGCTCACACCAAGACACAAGAGAAACTTGTCCGTGAACTACTCTTTGCAGACGATGCCGCTTTAGTTGCCCATTCAGAGCCAGCTCTTCAGCGCTTGACGTCCTGTTTTGCGGAAACTGCCAAAATGTTTGGCCTGGAAGTCAGCCTGAAGAAAACTGAGGTCCTCCATCAGCCAGCTCCCCACCATGACTACCAGCCCCCCCACATCTCCATCGGGCACACAAAACTCAAAACGGTCAACCAGTTTACCTATCTCGGCTGCACCATTTCATCGGATGCAAGGATCGACAACGAGATAGATAACAGACTCGCCAAGGCAAATAGCGCCTTTGGAAGACTACACAAAAGAGTCTGGAAAAACAACCAACTGAAAAATCTCACAAAGATTAGCGTATACAGAGCCGTTATCATACCTACACTCCTGTTCAGCTCCGAATCATGGGTCCTCTTCCGGCATCACCTACGGCTCCTAGAACGCTTCCACCAGCATTGTCTCCGCTCCATCCTCAACATTTATTGGAGCGACTTCATCCCTAACATCGAAGTACTCGAGATGGCAGAGGCCGACAGCATCGAATCCACGCTGCTGAAGATCCAACTGCGCTGGGTAGGTCACGTCTCCAAATGGAGGACCATCGCCTTCCCAAGATTTTGTTATATGGCGAGCTCTCCACTGGCCACCGTGACAGAGGTGCACCAAAGAAGAGGTGCAAGGACTGCTTAAAGAAATCTCTTGGTGCCTGCCACATTGACCACCGCCAGTGGGCTGATATCGCCTCAAACCGTGCATCTTGACACCTCACAGTTCAGCAGGCAACAACCTCCTTTGAAGAAGACCGCAGAGCCCACCTCACTGACAAAAGACAAAGGAGGAAAAACCCAACACACAACCCCAACCAACCAATTTTCCCCTGCAACCGCTACAACCGTGTCTGCCTGTCCCGCATCGGACTTGTCGGCCACAAACGAGCCTGCAGCTGACGTGGACATTTTACCCCCTCCATAAATCTTTGTCTGCGAAGCCAAGCCAAAGAAAAGAATTGGGAAAATATTTATGCCTTGAGATGTAATGTTAAGATAAGCAAAGTTGAGTAAAGCTAATATATAAGCAATATCTGTGATCTAAACAAGAACCAGGTGGAGATGGATTTTTAAAAAATTAAACCGCTATACCAATCCAAGCTATAAAAACTAGAACACTACAGCACAGTACAGGCCCTTTCGCCCTCAATGTCATGCCAACCCATATATTTCTTTAAAAAAAGTACTAAACCCATCCTACCCTATAACCCTTTATTTTCCTTTCATCCATGTGCCTGTCTAAGAATTCCTTATATGCCCTAATGTTTCAACCTCTACCATCATCCCAGGCAAGGCATTCCAGGCACCTATAAATATGCGTATATTAAAAAAAAACTGGTGTATCCCCTAAACATCCACCCCTTAACTTTGTTCATATGTCCTGTGGTGTTTGCTATTCCTGCCCTAGGAAACAGGTACTGGCTCTCCTCCCTATCCATGCCTCTCATGATCTTGTAGACCTCTATCAATTTTCCTCTCATCCTTCTACATTCCAAAGAGAAAAGTCCCAGCTCTGCTAACCTGGCCTCAAAAGACTTGTTTTCCAATCCAGGCAATGTCCTGGCAAATCTCCTCTGCACCTTCTCCATAGCTTCCACATCCTTCATATAATGAGGTGACCAGAACTGAACACAATACTCGAAGTGTGGTCTCACCAGAGATTTGTAGAGTTGCCACAGAACTCTACTCCCGAACTAAATCCCCCTATTAATGAAGCACAGCATTCCATAGGCCTTCTTAACTATCCTATCAACCTGTGCGGCGACCTTGAGGGATGTATGGATTTGAACCACAAGGTCCCTCTGTCCATTCACACTCTTAAGAATCTCATGAATTCAATGACATGGATACTGCAAAATTAACATAGAGATCCAAATAGTTTAACACTATCCTTCGAGGAAGGGATCTACCACTCCTCCAACCCATTATTTAATTGGTTGCTGCATCACATGCTCTCAAGTGGTTAGTTGGTCACTCAGTTGTCAAGACAATCAAGTTTATTGTAACACAACCAACATATACAAAAAAGGTTGGCAAGTTCTGATGAATACAAGTTAACAATAACTTTGTAATATCTTCCTGAAGCAGGGCATCAGAAAAGCTTAATTTTTTTCCTCCCCCGAGATCAATTTGTTTTTACACTTTAAATTCATTGTACAGTACATTATAGCTGAGCCAGACATAGTTTAAGTGGGCAGCAGGTGTCAAATGACAACATTCTACATGGGTACTATCTTTGTATCCAAGGAAGAGCATTCAGTATGTTCGCAATCAGCTGCACGATTATCTGTTCTTTATTTTGTGCCACCTCATAACATAAGGAAGGAACAGGCTTTGTGTGAGATAATTTCTGAAATCAATTAGAGACATAAAAGCTGCTGAAAAATTCAAAGGCTTTTGGATAGTGTCTTGTTTTTGAACAGATTGTGTAACATATAATGTCACGAATTGTGCTCTGAGTATCTTGCTGCTTCTTTCTACTTATGAACATAGTCTTAATTGAGAATAAATGGGACTAGTCACTGTAGTTACACACATTAGATCGGCCATAATGCTATAACAATTACTAGCTTTCAGTATGAGGTAGGCATCCTGTGTACTTTCAATGCAATTTAGCACAGTTAATTGTTTGTCCCATGGTTCACTGTAATGGCACACATCAATTAATTGTTACCGTTCACAATTTTTAGAACAATTATACCTGATATTCAATGTTGTCTGGCAATTTCTATCAGCAGACTGTTTCTTTTTGCGAGCCAACAACTTTGGCTTCAAGCACACTGAGCCGAACAGTGTGCTACAAGAATAGTAAATGGGTTTTCTTTCTTTTTCAATATTTTTCATTAATATTGAAATTTCACATCCAAAAATACAGAGTACATATGTTAAAATTCAAAATTATACATTACTACTTAAATTACTTTATTTCATCCAAGATACTCCACATTTTAATCAAACAGATTATATTGTATAGATATATTATTTTATTATAATAAAAGGAAATCTAAACCCATTACCAAGAAAGAAGCTATTTGGCCAAAACGAAAATGATATTTTGCACCATCAGAGACCACATAGGATGCCCACCTGGCTCTTCTGCATGGTGAAAGGTGTTGGAAATGCCACACAAAAATGATTTGTGAGGATACTGCCAATTCAAAGTAGAAGCAAAATTCTACTTGGGCACAGATGTCATCGGCAAGAACCCATCAAGCACAACCTTCATTTCTGTAAGTGAGAAAATCCATTTGAGGGGATTATTGGGATCAGCAAGTCTAATAATTCTGAATAAAATTGGCCAAATTATTTAACAATTAAGAGTACTAATGAAATAAAGTCTAGAGAGGAATTGAAAAAAAAAAATTACTTTGGAAGGCCCTTAAAATGATATGTGGATAAGACAAAGCAGATATAAACAAGCCAAAGACATTTAACCACATTAAATTGGGAGTTGTATAACCAGAAAAGCATCCCACTTTTCCAATTAAAACTTCCTCAACTGGAAGAAGACAGGCAGGTTGATAGTTGAGTGATGGGCAAGGAAGAAAATTACATCCATGAAAGCTGACGGGGTTGCCACATTGGAGAAGTATGGAGCAGACCATCAATAATGTCCATCATACTGCCTGAATGAAGTGGTCTCTGTCAAAAAGGCCAGCAGCAGGAGCAGAGTACAAGCCACACTTTTGGAACACCAAATGCACCTGATGACCAGGTTCTTTCTCACCTGTTAAGGGAGTATCACTTTCACAATCCATTTCTGCTACAACCTGTTTCATCCATTTATTGGTGATCTGTCTGATTCTCCTACAGCACATTCCCTGTAATTAGACTTAGTGTGGAAGGATCAGTCTGACAGTTGCCAATGAATATACTCTTAGTTTTGGTTAAATGAACCTCCTCCTATGTCCAGATTTATCCATGGACTGGGATCAACATACAAAGTGTCTAGCAAATAGATTTCATTCATATAGATTAATCTGGTTTTGTTAGAAAGCAACATTCTGCAGATAATATTGCTAAATTTAGCTTAATATATATGTATCAAAAGAAGTCAGAATTGGCATTGGTTCAAGCTTTACATGCTTGTAAAGGTTTTTAATAATTTAGAATGGAATTAATTGTTTAAGGTATTAGAAAATGTTGGGTAAGGATCAACATTTGTTAATTGGGTTAACATTTTATATAAAAACCTTCTGCTAAAGTTATGACTAATGGTCAAATTTATTCAGCTTTCCCATTGACTAGATCGACGAGACAAGGATGTCCGTTATCTCCAGCTCTATGTTTTAGCAATTGAAGTTTTAGCACAATTAATAAGACAAGATATTAATATTAATATGAGGGAGGAGACAAGGGCTGTCAGCTTTATTAGGGGATCATATGGGGAGGGGCTACAGGTAAAGCAGGGGGGCCAGCCTGGCCAGCACAGTGAGGACATGCCCGGACATGCCCACAGTACCGTGTTCCACCACATTCTCCTCTCCTTTTGTTTGAATGATGTCCGGTGGGGTGATGCAGGGCAATGTCCTTTAGCATGAGTCCTATAGTCCATGCACTTCAAAGGTTCAGCTGCTCTAGCGGTTTTATTCGGTGCTGAGATCTCCGAAGTACTGCTGGCTGTATTGTTGGTTCCAACGAAATGGTTGCTTATCTGCTCAGCTGGGCTTAATGTTAACCAGGTCTGTAAGGGATAGAGAATTTGTTTGTAAAAATGGCGGGGGGAACACTCGGGGAAGGGGGGCTGTTGGAGGTGGAATCAGTCATGGTGATCCCTGGAGCTGACTGGTCATGGCCAGGGGGTATTAGGTCCAGCTCTCATGTTGGGGCCTCCACTCGCGCCAGGTCCTTGATGGACACAGTATCATTCTGTCCATCTGGGTACCTTATCAGTGCATACTGGGTATTCACATGCAGGAGGTGCACTTCCTTGACCAGTGGGTCCACCTTGTGGATTCTAAAGTGCTTCTGGAGAAGCACTGATCCCAGGGTCATCAGCCAGACCAGCACTGTGGTTCCCAACGTGACCTCCTAGGGAAGGAGAACAATTTTTCATGTGGCGCTGCATTAGTTGCCGTGCAAAGTAGGGACCTGGTGGTATGCAGCCCTTCTGGAAGGATGTCTTACCTCTGGGATGCGGGCATCCCTTTTGACTTGAGGGCCAAAAGGACTGCCTTTCAGGTCGTACCATTCTCCTTCTCCACCTGCCCGTTCCCACAGGGGTTGAAGCTGGTGGTTCTGCTCATAGCTTTGCCCCTGGAAAGGAAGTATTGCTGCAACTCCTCACTCATGAAGGCAGATCCCTGGGTGCTATGAGCATAACTGCGGCATCCGAACAGAGTGAATACTGTACCAAGTGCTTTAATGACCATGTTGGGGTAGGGGATGGCAAATGGGAAATATGAGTACTCATCCACAATGCTCAGGAAGTAGATGTCCTGATTCGTGGATGGAAGGGGCCCCTTAAAGTCCATCCTGAAACATTCTAAGGGGTGAGTGGCCTTGGTGAGTTGGGCTCTCTCTGCTTTATAAAATTGCAGTTTGCATTCCGCATAGACGAGGCAATTGCAAGTCACCTCCCTGACTTCCTCCACTGAGTAGGGGGGTTATGGGCCCTCACAAAATGGTAGAGCCTTGTGATTCTGGGGTGATAGAGGTTATCGAGGAGGACATGGAGGTGATCAACTTGCACCCTGGCATAGATTCCCCTGGCCAGGGCATCGCGCGGCTCATTGATCTTGCCCAGCCGGTACAAGTGAAGTGTCAGTTTATGAAGTAGACAAAGACAATGTGGTCAAACAATAATCATGGCTTTTATTAGCTGAAACTCATGGAACAATAATGAAAGACAATAGATGCAAATACAGTTATATCCAAGGGGAGTGTCCTTAACAGTAGAGATAATGCACAGCCAATGTCAGTACAGCAAGGCTCGCCGGAGGGGGGAGACAGGCAGCTTGGCAAACATTAACCACAACAAGATCTCATAATTGTAGGTGGACAGCTCAAGTCTCCACCTCAAGATCTTGTCATTTTTGATTTTTACCCTGCTGTTTATTGTTAAACATAAAAGCGATGGCTCTGGTCTGTCAGCAGGATGAATGGTCTGCTGGCCAAGTAGTCCCTCCAATGGCGCATGGCCTCCACTATAGCTTGTGCCTCCTTCTCAATAGTGGAGTGCCTGCATTTGGTGCCTTGTTTGGTGTGGGAGAAAAATGCCACTGGCCTGGCTGCATGGTTCAGTGTGGCCGCGAGAGCAAAGTTGGAGGCATCACTTTCCTCTTGGAATGGGATGGATTCATCAATGGCATGCATCACTGCCTTAGCAATTTCATCTCTGATGCCCTCGAAAACCTTACAGGCCTCTGTGGCTGGGGAAAAGGTCATGGTTTTCACAAGGGGTTCGGCTTTGTATGCATAGTTGGGGGTCCATTGGGCATAATACAAGAGCCGCTGGAACTTTTCTAAAGCCTTGGGGTTCTATGACTGAGGAAATTCCAGAAGGGTCCGAATGTGCTTGGGGTCGAGGGTGATGACACTCTGCTCCACCACATATCCCAGGATTGCCAGCTACTTGGTGCTAAATATTTTTTATTATATGTGAGATAAAGGGCCAGGAACCTCTGTTGTTTCTCATCGTGTTCCTTCTGGTCATGACTGCAGATGGTTACATTGTCCAGATAGGAAATACGTAGCTTTTATCTCATTGTCATTGACCATGTGATCCATTTCTCTTTGCAACATTGACACTCCATTTGTGAGGCAGAATAGAACCCATAGGAAATGGTAGAGTCGGCCATTGGCCTCAAACGGCATGTTCGGTTAGTCTTTTGGGAAAATTAGAATTTGGTGATATGCCAATTTGTGGTCTATGGGAAAGAAGACACTATACTTGGTGAACTCATATCATATCAGCTATGCAGAGCAAAGGGTGAGCGTCCAGTAAGGTGATCCAGTTGATAGTCTGATTATAGTCTATCACCATCTGATACTTCTTCCCACTCTTCATCACCACTACTTGTGCCCTCCAGGCACTGTTACTCGGTACTATTATGCCCTCCCCCAGTAGCCGCTCCCACTCCGACTTAATGAATTATCTGTCCTCGGGGCTGTATCGCCTGCTATTAGTGGCCACAGGTTTGCATTCTGGGGTGAGGTTTTGGAACAGCAGAGGTGGAGGGACCCGGAGGGTAGGCAGCCCACAGTTTGGGTGCCCGACCCGGCATTCGGGCGAGTGATTGTGCCTCTTTGGGGGGGGGGAGGGACCTCTCAGAATTGGTTATTACTAACAGTAAAGGGTGGATGGTGGGACCCGTCAAACTGCATCAGCACACCCTTAAACTGGCACTGGATATCCAGCACTGATATGATGGGTGCGCAGAGCTGAGGCATCACCAACTGTCTGAAGTTCTTCTATTTGGTGCCCGCCCCCACAATTAGGGTAATGGTGCATCTCCCGCGGATTTCCATGGAGAGAGATTTGGAGGTTAGTACTACCTTGTACTTGGCTGGGGACACAATCAGGGAATAATGCTTGGTCATGCCTGGGTGTATGAAGGTCTCGGTGATTCCCATGTTGAACAGGCAGCCAGTGGTGTGACCATTTACCTCAATGTCCATCATCGATTTTCCCAGCTGGAATAGTCTACTCTGGTCTAGCACGATGAAGACCAACATAAGCTCACTGTCCAAATCGCACATGGCAGTACTAGAGAGGGGATTGGAATGACATATCATGGCATACTGTCCTTTCCTCCAGAAGTTTGAGCAGTCCACGCTATGGGCCAGACAGTACTTTTGCAGGTGTTAACTTTGACTACATTATTTGCACCTCATGTGCTTGTCGATGGCACCTGTAGTCATGGACCTCGAATCCCAAGATGACGCCATCCATTTTCCCCACCTGGTAGCTGTGTAGCCCACTGAGTAGGCCTCTGCGCTTTTATGTGTAGTCTCCATCACTTGTGCCATCTGCACCACTTCCTATAGGGATCGATCGCCTTTCTCCAGGAGTCATTCCCTTATTTAATGCGAGCAGAATCCAGTGACTAGGCCTGTCACAGATGAGCTCCTCCTGGTAGGTGACCACAGTCATGTCCCAAAACCTGCAGTCTCATCCCAGTTCCTGCATGGCCCTCACGAAATCGTCCACTGACTCATCCAGATACTGACATCAGGATCAAAGCTGGAAGCGTGCGTACATCATGTTCCTCGGGGCTCCATATTGCTGTTGGAGATAAGCCATTGCCTCTTTGTATCCAGTGCAGCTGCAAATTAATTGGTACACTAGGTGGCCCAACGCTGCGAAGAGCAGGTCATACCGATCACTATCGGCTGTGATTTTTTTGGTGGCTCAGGTAGGCCTTCAAACAATGTAGCCATATATCAAACTTTACAGAGGCCTCTGGATTCTTTGGATTGATCTTCAGGTTCTCCAGTTGGAATCCCTTGTCCATGGCACTTTAAAATTTCTGATCAATAAATTGTGGCACGATCAATGACCACTTGCAGATATGAAGCAAGAATCAAAGGCTTTATTGAACAGAAGACCCAGACATGCCTCTACGTCCTGCTGGCTCACATCCAAGGCAGGTATGAGGGAGGAGTCTAAGGATCTTATGGGGAGGAGGTACAGGTACAGAAGGCAGGCCAGCCTGGCCAGCCCAGCGAGGACATTCCCAGATGTGCCCGCAGTAGCATGTTCCACCACATCAGTTAGGCTCCTCCCCTGTCTCTCTGTCTCCTTTCCTCCATCTTTTCATCCTTTCCCTACCCTTTCCATCAGAGACCTACCCCCTCTCCTATCTGATCAGCTATTTTTTACCCTCCCATCCATATTCCTCCCCCTGCCCTTTCCTCCTTCTTCTCCTTCCCCCACCTTATTATTCATGCCCCTGCCTATGTTTTGCTCAATGAAGAGCTCAGACCTAAAATATTGGTTACCCTTTACTTCCTGTGGCTGCTCTGTGGTCTGCTGAGTTTTCCCGGCATTTTTCGTGTATCACGGTACAATTACAGTATCTGCAGACTTTCCTGTTTAACTACACTCCTCAGCATTCCTTCTGCGTCTTGCTAATTCACTTTTTTTCCCTCCACTAACATTCACTGCCCTTGCCATGGCACTTTGTTCAACTGCTGGAAATGTAACTGCGGCCATTTTACCTACTTCTTTCTATCACTCAGTAACCCAAAGGTTAACCTTTGATTTTTCTTCAAGGTCATCCATGTTAGCTTACTGTATTTGGTGCTGATTATGTTGTATTCTCTACACGTGGCAATCCAAATGCAGATGTGATTGCTTTGCAAAGCACCTTCATTCCAGTCCCCTGTCATATTTATTCTTCATCCCCCACCCACTATGTCTGCTCTGGCTTTTTGTTCCTCGTAATTTGATCCTGAAGATCCAAGTAGTCTCAAGAAGTAGCATGCTATCTTACAGTTGTCAGGATACAATAAAGAACACACCACAGTATCAGATCTTCAGAGTTTTAAAGTGCCATGGACAAGGGATTCTGACTGGAGAAGCTGAAGATTGATCCAAAGGATCCAGAGTTCTGTCTCACATTTCCAACACTTCTGGTATTTCAGACTTCCTTCATTTCCTTTGGCTAACATCTGATCCACACATGCTTTTAGAATCTCCCTCCAGCTGGCTCCCATACCATTCAATCCCAACCCTCCTCATCTCCAATTTATCAGAAATATCGCCTTTTCATCTCTTCATCCCTCATGAATTTCATTGGGACATCAAACGTGATAAATTTTGAACAGTTTTTTGGAAGGTCATTGAGCGAAAGCAGAAATTTGTCTTTTATCACCACTAATAATGTCCAACCTGCTGACTATTTCCAGCTCTTGGTGCTTTTGTTTCATTCAGAATTTGATGAGAATAATACTCATGATATGTTCATTGTCACATACATCGTACAATGTACATGGGCACTGAAATTCTTTCTTGCTGCAGCCAAACAGGTACTTCGTTAAAAAGTAAATATCAATTGCAAACAATTTAAAATAGTATAACCAAAAATAGTAAAACTACAGTAGTATATTTCATTGAATTAAAAGAGGCAATAAATTTAAAAAAAAGTTGAGAGATAATAAATATTCACTGTTAACCTAATACAAGAAAATAGTCCCTGATGAGTGTTACAGGGGGAGGTTGC
Organism: Narcine bancroftii; assembly: GCF_036971445.1. NCBI lineage: Eukaryota > Metazoa > Chordata > Chondrichthyes > Torpediniformes > Narcinidae > Narcine > Narcine bancroftii. Next base: position 55,705,619 of record NC_091471.1, on the reverse strand, counting down.
AAGAGCCAGAGAGCTTGAATATAGTGGCAGTGAGATGATATTGTTATCAGGCTAATGAGGGCTGATGTTGGTTGCCTTCTTGAGGCAGCATCTCATTTAGATCTATGTATTCAATGGATGAGAGGCTAAGATGGCTGAGATGGAACTGGCTAAGTTTATTAACTTCTGGAACCTTCTACATATCTGGGTGTTCAAATCCCTAAACCAGGCTGAAATGCAGCCAGTCATTATATTTTCCACAGTGTACCTGCAGAAGTTTGATAGAGTTTTTGACAATATGCCAAATCTCCTTAGACTCCTTTGATAGTAGAGACAGTAGTCTGTCTTCTTCATGGTTGCCTTGATGTGCTGGTTCCAAGAGAGGCATTCTGAAAATTTATTCCCAAGAACCTGTCACCATTTCCACCTCTATCTCATCAAAGTGAACAGCTCCCTTGGCCTCTCTTTCAGAATTAAAATGAAAAACATTCTTGCAGCATAAGATTCTTGGGATTGTATGTGGCAGGGGCGTGGTATGAATAGATTTTTTTTTTTAAGGGACATTGAACTATGCCAGAATGCAATTTACCAAACACTGGGATTTTAATTTTTACAAAATTAAATGTCAATGGTAATTTGTAAAATAAAACTTTAAATTTTTTCTATTTAGTACACAGGCTCTGGATTAAACCAGTTCCATATGAAATAGCTTTCTACCATAAATATTGAAGTATTTTTACAAGCCACAGTTCTTATTGATTATTTTTGTAACCAGTGTTCCTAGAACTTTATTACATTTCAATTACTGTAATACGGATTCCAAGCAACTTCAGTCAACTAAAGCCAGAAGGTGCACACAAGTGCTTATAATGTTGGGCAATGGAATCGGCTCATCAATTTGCACTGATATAAAATGTCTTGACTCCACACCACACATATATCTTTTCTTTCTTTCTTTGGCTTGGCTTCGCGGACGAAGATTTATGGAGGGGTATGTCCACGTCTGCTGCAGGCTCGTTGGTGACTGACAAGTCCGATGCGGGACAGGCAGGCACAGTTGCAGCGGTTGCAAGGGAAAATTGGTTGATTGGGGTTGGGTGTTGGGTTTTTCCTCCTTTGTCTTTTGTCAGTGAGGTGGGCTCTGCGGTCTTCTTCAAAGGAGGTTGCTGCCCGCCGAAATGTGAGGTGCCAAGATGCACGGTTGGAGGCGATATCAGCCCACTGGCGGTGGTCAATGTGGCAGGCACCAAGAGATTTCTTTAAGCAGTCCTTGTACCTCTTCTTTAGTGCACCTCTGTCTCGGTGCCCAGTGGAGAGCTCGCCATAGAACACAATCTTGGGGAGGCAATGGTCCTCCATTCTGGAGATGTGACCCACCCAGCGCAGTTGGGTCTTCAGCAGCATGGATTCAATGCTTGCGGACTCTGCCAGCTTGAGTACTTCGATGTTGGTGATGAAGTCATTCCAATGAATGTTGAGGATGGAGCGGAGACAGCGCTGATGGAAGCGTTCTGGGAGCCATAGGTGATGCCGGTAGAGGACCCATGATTTTAGAGCCAGCTCTCCAGTGCATGACATCCTGTTTTGCGGAAACTGCCAAAATGTTTGGCCTGGAAGTCAGCCTGAAGAAAACTGAGGTCCTCCATCAGCCAGCTCCCCACCATGACCACCAGCCCCCCCATATCTCCATCGGGCACACTGAACTGAAAATGGTCAACCAGTTTACCTACCTCAGCTGCATCATTTCATCTGATGCAAGGATCGACAAAGAGATAGACAACAGACTCGCCGAGGCAAATAGCGCCTTTTGAAGACTACACAAAAGAGTCTGGAAAAACAACCACCTGAAGAAACACACAAAGATTAGCATGTACAGAGCCGTTGTCATACCCACGCTCCTGTTCGGCTCTCAATCATGGATACACACATATCGCTATCATACTTAATTGTGTAAATGGTCAGGATGTTGTTCATTGACCACATCTTAGTGTACAACTAAAAATCAATTACAAAATTGAAGATACAAATAGAAAATAAGGTAAATCCATTAGACACCATGTTGGTTAAATCCCCAACTCCCTCAACTCCATCCAACCCCAGAAACCTCAAAAGAAAAAGGAAGGAAAAGAAACAAAAAGACAGGAACAGATAAGAGAATAAGAAAGAAAAGCAATGAAAGCGGATTGGAAAGCCAAGAAGGTGCCATAGGGATCTCCAATGTATATTCTATTTAATATTTTGGAGAACGTTATTACTAGTCGTTAAAATTCAAAAATCACCTACAAATTTATACTTGAATTTTTTTGAATATGACAACAAATTTTGCAGAAATATATCATATTTATTTCTTAAGTTATAACTAAACTTCTCAAGGGTAACACAACTATGCATCTCAGCATTCAATCATGCCTTACCTAAAGGTGAATCAGATTTCCAAGTAAGTGTTATACATTTTCTTACCACTGCTAATTCTAATTCGACAAATTTTGGTGTTGTCCCTATGGTATTCCCCAATTAAAATAGTTCTGGATTTTGTAGAAACTTAATTTCTGTAACCTGTTCTTAAAAAAAAATCCTAAATCTCTCCAAAAAGGTTTTATCTTGGGAGATGACTAAGTTGAATGTAAAAAAAAAGTATCTACCTCTTTGGCACATCTAAAACATCAATCTGATAAATCTGACTTCAACTTATTTAATATTTGTGGCGTGAGATACAATTGATATAAAATGTTATATTCAACCAGCATCTATCTTACATTTATTGTAATTGTCCTATGATCCTTACAATGATCAGACCAGTTTTGTTCATCAATTCTAACATTTAATTCTGATTCTCATCTCTGTCTAGACTTATGAACTCCCTGTTTAGGAGTGCACATTTGAAATAGAAGTAGCATGGCATAAGTAATTTTTTTTAATATTTTGCTTTTGAATCAAAGTCTCTACATCACTATACTTTGGTAATAACATTGTTAGGCCTAATTTATCCCTTAAATATGCACTTAATTGAAAATAGAAAAAGAGTGTGTTATTAAGTACAGTACAATTCTGATTATCTGAAATTGGATTCTCTGAAATCCTCAATAATTTCAGATAGAGGATATCTAAAACAAATCAGAAATACTCATTTATCCAAATTTTGTTCAGCGCTGAACTGACCTCAGGCTCATGGTGGCAGCTGCAGACCTTGGGCTCCAGCAGCAGACCTTGGGCTCCTGGAAGCAGTGGGGACCTCATGTTCCTGGTGGTGGCAGGGACTTCAGGCTTCTAGTGGCAGCAGAGGACTGTGGGTTCCTGACGGCAGTAGCAGACTTTGGTTTCCCGGCGAGAACAGGGCCTCGATGTGGAGATGTCAGTGATTGGCAGAGGCCAGCATTTTATTGGTGAGAATAAAACATTATTTTAATGCTTTAAAAGTCTTCCCTTGTTGTTTGTTGTTGTATTAACACTGTTGCAAGTGATTTTCTTGTGCTACTGGGCTGCTTTTAAAACATGACGAGTTATCAAAAGAAACTTTCATCTGAAATAATCCAGGTCCTGACCATTTTTTATAATCTTATTTTTTAACTGATGAAATGACATAAAATGTACTCCTTCATAACAATCTTCAATATATTCATTCTCTTTATGAGATCTGATAATTAAGAATTGATTACCCATTCTAAAAGGAATTTTTAATTTTAATCAAAGGTATTTTAAGTGATAGCCTCCCCCTCCCACCCACCCCTCTCCATTTGAATTTCACCATTTATCTTGTTTAAATATTAATCATATGTTTTAACAGAGGAGCTTCTTTCTCACCAGATATTAATTTCACTTCCCATCTGTATATAAATTTCTCTGCCATTCTCTCTCCATTTTCTCCAAATCCATTTTTATCCATGCAGGTTTCTCTCCATCCTCAAAAAAGGAAGCAAGAAATCTCATTTGTACTGCTTGATAATTTTTAAAATTTGAAAGTTGTATTCCTCCTAATTCATATTTCCATGTTAATTTTTCAATGGAGATCTTACACATCTTACCCTTCCAAATAAATGTTTTTTCATATTTATTTATTTCTAGAAAGAACTTCTGAGGTTATTTTTGGTATTTAATAATTGTATTAGATATGTCAAATATGAAATGTTCAGCGATTAAACAACCCAATCAAGCATAAGAGAGTTTTGGCATAAATCAAAAAGATGAAAAATGATATTGCTTTTTTACAGGAGACACATTTGAATGAAAAGGAAAGTAAGAAATTGAAGAGGGACTGGTTTGGACATGTTTTTTCTTCTTCATTTAACTCTAAAGCTAAGGGAGTAGCAATTTTGATACATAAAAATTTCCCTTTTGAATTAAAATCAATGGAAATGAATGCCTCCTAAACTGAATTGTAAGATTTTTAATGCATTTTGGACTTTACTCAACATTTATGCTCCGAATGTGGATGATGAAGCATTTATTTTGGATGCATTTATGCTTCTGGGACAAGCTAATGAAAATGTTCTGGTTGGAGGAGATTTTAACTGTGTTTTGGAACCTTTATTAGATAATTTTTAAAAAAATGTTAAAAAATCTAAAGTGGCAATTCAAATTTGAGCTTTGATGAAATATTTTAATTAAGTGGTTATTTGGCGATGTCTCAACCCAACAGACTAAGGGTAAATTATTAACTTTAACACCATTATATAATAATCAATGCATAATCAATGTTTATTACATTGGAAATCTAAAGGTATAAAAAATCTGGGGGATTGTTTTAAAGAAGGTCAATTTTTATCCTTTAATCAAATGAGGGAAGATTTTCGTATTAATGAGAATTCTTTATTCATTTATCATCAACTTCGATTTCGATCTTTAGTAACACAAATCTTTGATAGAGATATGACTTTACCTAAATTGACCAAATTTGAATCTTTTCTTGTGATTGTTCAAAAGAAGGGATATATTTCATTGATGTACCAAATATTACAGGAAAGTATGGAAAAAAAAAGGGATGGGATAGATCTAAAATTAAATGGGAAAAGGATATTAATTTTATTTTTTCTCAGGATGACTGGTTAGATATTTGTCATGATAGTGTTACTAGATTGATAAATGTTCATTATGCAATGGTTAATTACAATTTTTTACATCAATTGTATTTAACACCTGAAAAGTTAAAAAAATATATATGGTTTTAGTGAATCAGACTTTTGGTTTATATGTGGTAATTCAGTTGGAACTTTTTTTCATGCTGTTTGGTTATATGTACATATACAATCTTTTTGGAAAGCAATTCAATTGTTTTTGGAACATTTGTATAAGATTAAAATACTTTTAGACCGGACAATATGTTTTTGTGTAAGTTGAAGCCTTTGAAAGATTTGGGATTAGATACATTTCAGATTGCTTTTGTATATTTAGCTTTATCTGTAGCAAAAAAAATTATAGTAAGTACATGGAAAAATGCTATTGTGATTGATATTAATAGATGGCATAATGAGATCAAAACTTGTTTGGTAATGGAAAAAATTACATATGTTTTGCATTATAATTATTCTTTTTTTCTTAATAAGTGGTCTTTATATTCAGAATATTTACATTTAAATTTAATTTGATTAGATTTTAGTAAATATATTTTAGTTTTATTTCTTTTTGGCTCTCCTAAAGCGAGCTGGCTGAGAGAGGGAGGGGAGTCTTCTTTTTTTTTCTTTTTTTTTAAATTTCTTTTCTCTTTTTTTTCTTTCTTTTTTCTTTTCTTTTTTATATAATTTTTTTTATTGTTCACAATATGTACTTTTTCTACTGTATGCAATAACCTTGTTGAATGAATAAATAAAGTTGTGAAAAAATAGAAAGAACTTCTGAGGTATTGAAATGGGCAAAGTTTGAAAAATATATTGCATTTTTGGGATAATATTCATCTTAACATAATTAACTCTACCCACTAATGTTATTGGAAAAGCCATCCATCTATTTAAATCATTCTTCAACCTTTTTAAGTAAAGGTGAGTAATTCAGTTTATATAAATTATTATCTATATGTATCCCTAAATAATTTATCCCATTTATCGGTCATTTAAATTGAGTATCTTTTTGATGCTGAGTATAACCCTCTTCCATAAAAGGCATAATTTTGCTTTTATCCCAATTTACTCTCTAGCTCAAAGTATTCTCATATTCTTCCAATTGTAAGTGCACTTTTCATAATGAAATTGCTGGTTCTGTAATATATATCAAAACATCATTAACAAATAAATTAATTTTATATCCCTCTTGATTTACCATAAATCCCTTAATGCCAGGATCACACTGAATTGCTTCTGCAAGCAGTTCTATGGTTAAAACAAATAAAGCTGGGGATAATGGACATCTTTGACGACTGGTCCTAGTTAACTGAAATGGTGCAGAAACTTGTCCATTGGTTACAACGTTGGCTTTAGGCTCATTGTATAATGCACTAATTCAATTCAAAATGTCTGTCCTAATCCAAATCCTTACAGCACTTTAAATAAAATATCCCATTTGAGTTTATCAAAAGCTTTTTCCACATTTAGAGTTACCACAACATTCAAATCCCCACTAGTTAAATTGTCATCAAATTGTCTCTTTTTAAGAAAGCATGATTAATCCATATTTGTTATCAGTAATTTCAGTAAAAATCTTGTCAATCTATTTGTTAAAATTTTTGCAATTATCTTATAATCTGAATTTAACAATGAAATAGGTCTATAAGATGATGGTTTTCATGGGTTCCTATCATTTTATGGTATTGCATATTCTTGGAGAGTATACATTTCCAATACCTGATCTAATATCTCCATAAAAAGTGGAATCAATAAATCTTTAAATTCTTTGGAAAATTCTCACCTCAGTTTGAGGAAAGGAGCATTCAAATCTACGTCTTCTAAGTTTAATCTTGGAAGCTTTATTTGTGACAAAAAAATCTTTTTTTTATATATCTATCTTTATCATAGTGATAAAGATTGATTTAGCTTAGAATAAAATTGTTTAAAAGTCTCATTAATTTTTTGATGTTTATAACTAATTGCATTTAATCTGTTTTTATTTCAGTCATCGTTCTTGGGAACTGTTCTGCTTTTACCTGCCAAGCAAGTACATTATGAGCTCTTTCACCAAGCTCATAACACTTCTGTTTAGTTCTTATTATTACTTTTTTCTGTTATGTATGTATTATTCTGACGTTTTTAAAAATTAATAAGTTGTCTACATTCATCCTCAGAATCCAAATAAAATATCTCGACTGCTGAACCCAATCCACCTATTAATGATGTCCGGCATCCCATAGGCCTTCTTAACTCTCCTTTCAATTTGTGTGGCAAACTTAAGGGATGTATGGATTTGAATCCAAAGGCCCCTCTGTACATCCACACTCTTAAGTAACAGACCATTAACCCGATACTCAGCCTTTTGATTTGTCCTCGCAAAATGCATGATCTCACACTATCGAGGATGCCCAACTCTGAATCCTGTCTATATCCCCTTGTAACCTTCGACAACCTTCACCACCATCCACAACTCCAACATTTCTGTCATCTGCAAACATTGACCCATCCTTCCACCTCTTCATCCAGGTCATTTATAAAAATCACAAAGAGCAGGGATTCCAGAACAGATCCATCCAACACTCCATTAAACACTGAGCTCCAGGCAGAATATTTTTCCCTCCATTACAACTCTCTACTTTCTTCCTGTAAGCCATGTTTTTTTATCCACTCATGATTGTAGTTTAATAATGCCATATCTAGTTTCAACCACTGAGCAAGTTTCATTTGTTTCCCTCTTTAAAAATAGGAAATTTACTGGAATAATCCATTAAAAGGATGTACGACACTATCTTGCATGATGAAAAACGTCAATTCATTATCGAAGCAAAGCCGAGTTAGATAACAACCTATTCATTAATCAGAATGAAAAGTAAATCACAGTGTCTGCAGGAAGAGAGGTACAGCAGATGTGTATAAATCAAATTCAAAAAGATAAACAACATTCATAACGAAGACAGAAAAAATTTTGTTGATGTGAACATTGCAAATAATTTTGCAAGTAAATTACAGTAACAGGATGCAATAAATTAAACTGTGAATGAAATAGCAGGATCTGCAAATAATCTTAGAAGAATTAGTGAATGGTGGAGTTATTTAGGAACCAGATGGAATGTCATTAATCATTTAGAGTCTGCTAGGGTGTGAGGTTCTCCACTGTAGGTGAAACGGGAGTTAGTCGTCAACATCACAAAACTCAATTATCATTCAACTAGTATTTTGGTATTGATCAGAATCACTACACAAGAATTCTCAAGTAGCTACAATGTTTTCAAACTAACACCTTAGCAAAATGATAATCAGTCCAATTAACCATTACCTAATATTCAGTTAGGTCCTAAATTTTACATGTTAATTTAACATCTAATCTAACATGCTAACATCCATGTTCCAGGCAACAGAAACTATAAATTTCTTAATTATGAAGCAAACCCAATTGTTTTTTTAATTTTTAAAAAATTTTTCACACTATGAACCATATTAACCAAAATACACACAACAATTTCCCTCTTGAATATACATAGTTTCATTTTCTCCCTTCCCTCCCTCCTTCCCACCCACCTCCCTACCCACTAAACATTCAACATGTACAATACAATAAACCCATTAAACAATGTCATCGCATAATGAAAATAAACAAGAAAATTGTGTCATCTACTTTTACACACTGGGTCAGTTCATTTTGTTTTCTTCTCATGCTATCATTTTAGGGGGTGGAGGTCCGTGGTAGGCCCTCTCTGATGTGTTATGTTCCATGTACAGTTCCCAAATATGTTCGAATACTGTGACTTTATTTTTTAAATTATATGGTTTTTTTTTCCAATGGAATACATTTATTTATTTCTATGTACCATTGCTGTACTCTAAGGCTCTCTTCTGATTTCCAGGTTGACATTATACATTTTTTTGCTACAGCTAAGGCTATCATAATAAATCTTTTTTTGTGCTTCATCCAATTTGAGGCCTAGTTCTTTACTTCTTATATTACTTAGAAGAAAGATCTCTGGATTTTTTGGTATGTTGCTTTTTTTGATTTTATTTAATGATAATTAAAAGATATAACAAACATGTACATCTAGCTGCAAGAGAAAGAGAACGATGAAATAAGCTGTAAACCTAAACAAAAGTGGGAACAGGATCTAAACATAAAGATAAAAAAATGAAACATGGGAAAAGCTATGTTCCGGAACTATGAGAAATACAATAAACACGAGGTTATGCATGATACAATATAATTGGTAACACAGGCTATATATCAAGCCCCAAAAGTTAAATAAATGGGACCCAACAGTATCAGATAGATGTTTTCGCTGTAAGAAGGAAATGGGAACAACAGTACATGCAATTTGGGCACGTGAGAAAGTGGAAAAGTTTTGGGAAGATCTAAAGCAAACCCAATTGTTGACAAATCCATTGTTTAATAATGCTCCCTATACTTTTGCAGGTGATGGAGAACTGCTGCAACCAAATGAGAAAGCAATTTAAGAGGAAGTCACATTGGCATCAGATTTGCATTTTGTTAAAGGAAGGATGGTGAGCTAACCACATAAAAAGGATGTGAGTAAATCAACTGACTAATTCATGGTCACCTACTGAAGAGATGTTATTGGTGGGAATCCTTTATGTTTCTGGATCACTTGAAGGTGGGAGATGACCAAGATGGACAGGTTGCAAGTGAACCTGTGTGGATACCATGATGTCAATTTAAACCCAACATCTGCCTCCATTCTCTGGCCAATCAGATTCTTGTCTGTGTGACTCACGCATGCTGCCATTCAATAGTATAGGCCTCTTAATAGTCAACAGGATATTGAAGAGCAGATGCATAGGCAAATCATTGAGATGGAAGAGTAATAAGGTTACAGAGGAAAGGGATTCCTACTTCCCCAATAACTAACAACATCTTACCGTGAATGACTTTTAAAACAGGACCCTCAAGAGTATTTAGGCCAAGTACAGTATGTAGAGAAGGGAACCATTGACCCTTGCCTTAGGAGAGGTAGCCATTCATGTGATTGAAGTCAGTTGTGCTAGTGACACTCATGACCACTAGCAGGAGTCAAGATGTATGCTTCACCTCAGGTTAGAGGTCATGAGTAGTTAATAAAATATTATTACTTAAAAGAAACATCACATGGTACCAGGAGTGTGCATCAGCTGGTATCAGCAGAATTCATGAAGAGTGCAAAAACTCTGGATGCTGTGAATTAGACTGGGGACATCGACCACAAGTGGCAGTTATTTAATGATTTACATTGTATCTGCAAGCCATTGGAATTGATAGCAAATTGATAGATGGAAGATTGCACTGCTATCTTCTGCTACCATGCAGGACCTCAAGCAAAAGAGGCTTTCAACACATGTTTTTGCCAAGGCAGATGACCAGAGCAAGTTCAACAAAGTTTTCAAAATATTTGATGAACACACTGATCACTAAAGGAAAAGGAAATATTTGAGAGGTACATGTTTCATGTGCACGTGCAGCTGTAGGCAGAGAGCCTTGACATTTTCTTAACGGACTTGAAACTAAATGCAAGAACATGAAATTTTGGATCAGTGCAAGATATAATGATGTGTGATCAAATTGTGTTCAGAAATTTGGTTGCAGCTTAGCTTAGCTGGAGCTGTGAAGATATGCCACACCAGTGAATTAGCTCTGCAGCATGCAAAAATATTCAGTGGGAGCGCAAACGCTGATGAAAATGAAGACACAGCCACAGTGACTGGATCCACACATAAACTGAAAACGAGACACAAGAAGCAACAAAAAGATGGAGAGAAATTCAATTGTAAACAAAGTGGGACTCAACATGAACAAAAACAATGCCCAACCTATGGAAAAGTCTGTAATAAGTGTGAAGGGCAGAATAACTATGGAAAGCAAAGGGAAACAAAACAGAAGTGAAGCACAATATAGAAGATGCTCCCCTTAGTCTGAATGGTGGTGTAGAAAAATTTCAAATCAACAGACACTGAACAGCCAAGCATGAACTGAGTCGAGCAGGAAAAGTAGACTGTGTCATTGCATGCGAATGGAGCAGATATTCCTTTCAAGCTGCACACAAGGGCAAAAGCCAGTTTGATTTGTGAGTGCAACGTCAGGACAATGAAGATAAAGCCATACATCCATCCAAATCCATCCATGGCCAAAATGTCACAAAATGTACATGTCGACTAAACATGAACATTAAAAGTAAAGAGGACCCTCTCATGTTTGTTCTAATCTCAGAGGAACATGAATCATTGTGTGGTGACAAAGCATGTTGGTCTACCAACATGGCTTGACCACAAGCCATTAATAGCCATAATCAAGAAAACCCTCAGTGAGATGAGGCCTCAAATCCAAAGACTGATGTTGATGATAGCACTACAACGTTATGACTTTGAACTGGAGTATACACTAGAGAAACTTATTGTGTTGGTTGATACGTTGTCCAGGGCAATGACACAGAGTGAGGCACAAAATGAGAGTTCCACAGAGACAGATGTGAATCTCCACATGAATCTGATCACTGAATCTCTTCCCACGTCTGACATGAAATCCAAGCAGATCACAGCTGAAACAGAAAAGGGCACAGTTCTACAGAAGATCATCAAGAATCTGAATGAAGGATTGCCTGGAGGCGAATGTCAGCCATACTACAACATCAGAGCAGAGCTAAGTGTTTTGATGGTTTTGCAAGCTTCTGTTTTTTAGTGAGTAAAACTTTGAGTGTTGGTTCAGAGTTCAGGATGCAAAATATTCACAGAGTTCATGACATTTTCCAGACAGCCTGGACCATCCAGTCAAAATCATAAACAAAATTAATAGTTTTGAAGAACAAAAGAACAATGATTGTTTATGCAAGGAGAAACCAGATGGGACATTTACAGATCAAATGATTATGACTCATGTGTTTGAGACACTGAGGAAGCAGCATTGAGTATCATCAGAAAGTCATCTTAAGACAGAGAAGTGAAGGATTTTGTGTGAAATAGACACTTCTGCTGTTTTTCCTTGTCAGGGAAACAGTGATCCACTGTGACCAATGTAATGTTCAGTTTTGATTGACCCATATTTGGGTAAAGGAAGCAGGAGAACACACACACACACACACACACACACTGTTGGGGTTAAGTTTAGATTTAAGTAAGATGTTATATTATTGGTAACTATCAATAAAAAAATTGTTTTGAAAATAACATTGTCTTGATGAATTTCTATTGCTCCTGGTCTATTCCATAACAAATTGGGAACTTGTCTAGGATCTAACTAAAATTGGAGCTATTAATTGATTGATTTTCGATTTGTTTGGTTAAATTCCTTTTTGAAAGCCAATTAAAAGGCTTGTTTGTGTGGGAAAAACAGCAGCAATAGATATTGTTAAGTTTTTAGGATTGCCAACCTTTGCAGATTTGCAGAGGGTGAAAAAGGATGAGTTGGTGGATATTGACCAAAAGTTGGAACTTGCAGTGATAAAACAGTCAATGCGTAAGGCAGAGATCCAGAGAGTTATAGTTGACTACTATGTAGAATAGGGGAAATTTGGAGATGCTGAGTTAAAACAATTTCCATAGAGTAAATTCCTTTAATTGTGGTCACCAATGGAACAAATTGATTTTTAAAAAAAACCCTAAAATGTGAGGAAGAAAGAGAACAAAAGCAGTTTGAGTTGGAAAAATATCAATTTGTGGAAGCAGAGTGTGGTGTGCCTATTGCAGGGGGCAACCTCTGTACCTGCAGGAGAGTAAAGGGGACAGGACTACACCTGGCTAGCTGTCAATCAGTCGACCTGAATGAATGAAGCCCCATCCGGTAGGGTTCAATCACCCTCTGGGATATAAGCCTGCGCCGGCCTCCGAAGTCTCTCAGTGTTACTGCAGCCACAGCCAGTCTGGCTCTGTGAAAGTCTTTGTGGATTAAAGCCTGTTGTAGAGTCTTTACCCTGTATGTGTCTGATTCTGTCTAACAGCGCACCACATAGAGAAACAAAAGAAGTTTGAGAGATAACAAAAACAGGTTGAACTAGAGTTCTTCTTTGGCTTGGCTTTGCGGACGAAGATTTATGGAGGGGTAATGTCCACGTCAGCTGCAGGCTCGTTTGTGGCTGACAAGTCCAATGCGGGACAGGCAGACACGTTTGCAGTGGTTGCAAGGGAAAATTGGTTGATTGGGGTTGGGTGTTGGGTTTTTCTTCCTTTGTCTTTTGTCAGTGAGGTGGGCTCTGTGGTCTTCTTCAAAGGAGGTTGCTGCCCGCCTAACTGTGAGGCGCCAAGATGCACGGTTTGAGGTGATATCAGCCCACTGGCGGTGGTCAATGTGGCAGGCACCAAGAGATTTCTTTAGGCAGTCCTTGTACCTCTTCTTTGGTGATTTGAGGTGTTGGAAGCGGATAAAAAAAAGGAGTTTGAAAGATAGGTGAAGGAGATCCACCTGCTGCTTCCCATGAGAGGTTTATGACTAGTTTGGAGGTGAAGTTGGTTCCTCCATTTAATGAGGCACAGATTGATAAATACTTCCAGCATTTTATATAAGTCACTGAGTGTTTTACATGGCAAAAAAAAAACATTGGTCCTTAATGTTGCAAAGTATGATGAAAGGGAAGACTCAGGAGGCTTACTCTGCCCTGATCATGATATTGTTAAGCAAACTGTGCTTAAGGTCTCTGAATTGATTCTAGAAGCTTATGGGCAAAAATTCAGGAATTTGAGAAAATCAGTGAACCAGTCTTATACTGATTTTGCATTTGACAAATCTGTGTGCTTTGACCAATGGAAAATATTAAAACATATAAATGGAGATTATGCCAGGCTGAAAGAGTTTGTCTTAATTGAGGAAATTAAAAGGTGGGTTCTGAATGTCATAGAGCATATTTAAATGAAACGGGAGTGGAAACTTTGCAGGAATCTTCTGAATGAGTGGATAAGCATGCTTTAATCCATCAGGTTAAATTTGTACCCAGTAAAACTTTCCAAAAGGGAAATATGGACTATCCAAGTAGGTTAGAAAATAAAGTAGTGCTAGGGGTTAAGAAGAAGTGAAACAAGAAAAGGAAAAACCTTCGGGTCCCCTTTGCCACTATTGTAAGAAACCTGGTCACATGATATGGAATTGTTGTATGCAAAGAAAAAAAAGAGAGAAAAGGAGACAGATCCAGATACTGTTTTCAAAGAGATGAGATAGATAGAAATAAAAAAAAGGTTCCAGACCAGGTGGGAACATTAAGGAGGAATGCAAATATTTTGCGCCAGAGAGTATGGTTTTGTTAAAGGAAGGCTCACCACAAGTGACAATGAAAATATTTCGAGATACTGGGACCACCCAGTCACTTGTGCTTGGAGTTTGGTGAAAGGACTGGCATTGATGAAATAAAATTGATTTGAGGTTTGGGGAGCGATTTGGAGTCAATACCTCTGCACGAGATAATGTTGAAATCAGAATTCGCTAATGGACATGTTACGATAAGGATCAGATCAAGCTTACCAGTGGAAGAGGTTTTGCAGTTATTAGGAAATGACCTTACAGTGGGTATAGATTTCCCTGCAGTGAGACTGACAGCCAAGCCAGCCATTGATAAGTCAAAGACAGATTCTGATATATATCCAGCTTGTGCAGCAACTTGGGCTATGGCTAAGAAACTTTCCAGTGCAGATGATGCAGTGGAGACTGACTTCACAGGGACCAGAATTTGTGATAGTGCACATCAGCACTCAGGATCGTAATGACCTGCCAAAGATTTCACATCCTTCTTTATTGGACCAGAGTTCTGGTGTTAAACATGAAAATAAGGAGTCGTCATTATCTCAAAAAGAGTTTATAGCAAGGTAGAAACGATATCCTAATCTAAATGAAATGAGGTATAAGACTCGCACTGATGATTAAATTAAGAAAATGCCAGTTGGATATTATTTCAAGGATAGTGGGTTGATGAGGAAGTGGAGACCACCTGATATCCCTACCAATTAAATATGAGCAGTTGGTGAGCAGTTGTTCACCAGGCTGTAGTTCCTAAAGCCTATCGGGATGAAATTTTAACTTTGGCCCATAGCATACCCTTGGGTGGTCAACTTGGTGTCAGGAAAACTATGTATAAGATAATCAAACAATTCTATTGGCTGAGTTTAAGAAAATATGTTGTGACATTTTGCCGGACATGTCACATTTGTCAGGTTGTGGGTAAATCTAATCAGGTTCTCCCTTAAAACCCATTCCTGTTTTTGGTGATCTCTTTTCTAAAGTTATTGTTGATTGTGTTGGCCCACTGCCCAAAACAAAAGCTGGGAATTAGTATTTGTTAACTCTCATGTGTACGGCCTCCAGGTTTCCAGAAACAGTTCCACTGAGAAATATTAAACCTAATACTGTGTTGCAAGCTCTTATAAAAATTTTCACTTTAGTTGGTTTGCCTAAAGAGATCCAATCAAACCAGGGAAGTAATTTTATGTTGGGACTGTTGCAGCAGGTAGTTTATAAATTGGGAGCTAAACAGATCACGTCATCTGCATAATCATCCAGAATCTCAAGGGACCTCAGAGAGGTACCATTCAATCTTCAAAACCATGTTGAGGAATTATTGTTGTGAGAATGAGAAGGACTAGGATGAAGGAGTCCATTTATTTTTGTTTACAGTAAAAAGTTCTGTACAAGATTCATTAGGCTTCAGCGCTTTTGAGCTGGTATTTGGACATCGAGTTAGAGGACCCTTAGTGTTGTTGAAGGAACAATTAGTTAATGAGGATGTGCAATTGAATTTCTTAGATTATGTTTCAAATATTTAAAGAGCATTTGCAGAATATCTGTAAAATAGCTAAAGAGAATTTAAAAATGGCTCAAAGCAAAATGCAAGTCTGATATAATAAAAAAGGCAAAGTGTTAATCTTTTTCCCAACAAATTCCATTCCTCTTTGGGCTAAATTTTCAGGCCTATATGAGATAGACTCAAAGGTGAATGAAGTCAACTAGAAGTTAAAACACCTGATCAGAGACGTAAAACGCAGAGTGGCCATGTCAACATGATAAAAACTTATTTTGTGAACTTGGCTTTTAGCAAGGAGGAGCTGTTACCAGAGATATTTGTTGTTAATAAAACTGAGGGATCATGAGATGATGTAAGCCGACCCTTGTGAGAGTCATTTCAAATAAAATATTGTCCCAGTGTGTCTGTCTAATTCTAGTATTTTGCAGAATTTAGATGTTAAGTTGGCTCATCTTTAACCCCAAGAAAAGGAACAAATGAAACAGCAACTTTAAAATTTAGGAACCTGTTTCCAGACATGTCTAAGAGAACGCCAATAGCTTGTCATGATATTGATGTTGGAGGTGCCAAACCTATCAAATAATATCCATATAGAACGAATGTCAAAAAGTGCAGTCTGGTAGATCAAGAGATTGTTTTTATGTTAAATAATTATATTATTAGACATTATACCTCAAATTGGAATTCACCTTGTGTCTAAACCAGATGGGATGGTTAGATTTTGCACTGATTATATAAAAGTTAATGGGATAACAAAGACAGATGCTTATCCTATACCTAGGGTGAATGATTGTGTGGACAAGGTTGGAAAGGCAGGGTTTCTTATGAAGATGGACTGATTAAAAGGTTACTTTAAATAAATTTCTGCATTTGTGACCCCATCAGGTTTATATGAATACAATGTATTACCATTTGGGATGGAGAATGCCCCAGGAACATCCCAAAGAATTATTAATTCCATAATTCAAGGTTTAGAGTATACAGATGCTTATATTGATTATTTGGTTTAGAGGAATGACACCTGGGAAGCATATATTTATGAATTAGAGAACTTATTTTTCAAACATTCAAAGCAAACCTTACTGTTAATTTAACCAGAAGTGAATTTGGCTATGCTACTGTGACTCCATTGTCAGAAATACAGACAGGAGATTCTGTGAGCCAGATAGATATGCCCGCATGGTGTGTTGCCTCCCTGGTGCAAGGGTGCGGGTTATCTCAAATCGGGTCCAGGGTATTCTAAAAGGGGAAGGCGAACAGCCTGATGTCTTGGTACATGTGGGTACCAATGACATAGATAAAAAGGAGGAAGTACTGAAAAAGGATTACAGAGAGCTAGGACAGAAACTAAGAAATAGGACAGCCAGGGTGGTGATCTCTGGTTTGCTACCTGTGCCAAGTGCAACTGAGGACAAAAATGGAAGGTTAAGAAAAAATGAATGTGTAGCTGAGGGGCTGGTGTAAAGGACAGGGTTTTATCTTCTTGGATCATTGGGATCTCTTTTGGGGAAGGCATGACCTCTACAAGAAGGATGGGGGTTACACCTAAACCCAAAAGGGGTCAATATATTGGCAGCTAGGTTTGGTACAGACGTCGGGTGCGGTTTAAACTAATTTGGCAGGGGGGTGGGAACCTGTATGATAGGGCAAAGGACAGAAAAGATAAAACAAGAAAAGTTAGGTGAGGCAGCGAAAGTAAAAAATCAGAAAGAGCAAGGAGGGTGAAAAAAGCAAATCTGAAGGCTTTATATCTTAATGCAAGAAGCATTTGGAACAAGGTAGATGAATTAGCTGTGGAAATTGAGATAAACAAATATGATTTGATTGGGATTACAGAAACATGGCTGCAGGGTGGGCAAGCCTGGGAACTTAACATCCCAGGGTATACGATATTTAGGAGGGATCGGCAAGAAAGAAAAGGGGGTGGGGTAGTATTGATGGTGAGAGAAGGGACCGACACGATTGACAGGAAGGATATTAACTCAGAAGATGCGGAATCTATATGGGTAGAACCGAGGAATAGCAAGGGGCAGAAAACGTTAGTGGGGGTGGTATATAGGCCTTCAAATAGTAGTGTAGAGGTGAGGGAAGGCATTAAAAGAGAAATTAGAAAAGCGTGCAATAAGGGAACAGCTGTCATCATGGGAGACTTTAATTTGCATATAGATTGGACTAGTCAAATTGGTAAAAATACAGAGGAGGAGGAATTCCTTGAATGTTTACGGAACGGTTGTCTAGACCAATATGTCGAGGAACCAACTCGGAAGCAGGCCATTTTAGATTGGGTATTATGCAATGATAAGGGTCTAATCAGCAATCTTGTTGTGCGAGGCCCTTTGGGTAGGAGCGATCACAATATGATCGAATTCTCACTCCACATGGAGAGTGAAGAAATTAAAACCGAGACTAAGGTCCTGAATTTAAATAAAGGGAGTTATGATGGTATGAGACGGGAGTTGAGTAAGATTGATTGGGTGGTGTTTATGGAGGAGTTGACTGTGGATATACAATGGAAAGCATTCACAGATCTAATGGAGAAATTGCAAAAATCGTTTATATCGGTTTGGCATAAAAATAAACCAAAAAAGGTGACTCAACCATGGATAACAAGGGAAATTAGAGACAGCATTGGGTCCAAAGAGAGAGCATATCAATTGGCCAAAAAAAGTACCGCAACCGAAGACTGGGAGCAGTTCAAGATGCAGCAAAGGAGGACAAAGGGATTAATCAAGAGACCAAAAATAAATTACGAAAGTAAGCTTGCGGCAAATATAAAAACCGACTGCAAAAGCTTTTATAAATATGTCAAGAGGAAAAGATTGGTGAAATCCAGAGTAGGTCCTTTTCAGTCAGAATCAGGGGAATATATAATGGGGAATAAGGAAATGGCAGACCAATTAAATTCTTACTTTAGTTCTGTTTTTACAAGAGAGGATACAAATAACCTCCCAAGGATGTTGGGAAACATAGAGACTAATGCAAGGGAGGAACTGAAAGAAAACAGTATCTCTAAGGACATGGTCTTGGGGAAATTGATGGGATTGAAGGCAGATAAATCCCAAAGGCCTGATAATCTACATCCTAGGGTACTCAAGGAAGTGGCCATTCAGATAGCGGATGCTTTAAGAATTATTTTCCAGAACTCAATAGACTCAGGATCAGTACCCATGGATTGGAGGGTAGCTAATGTTACCCCCACTATTTAAAAAGGGGGGTAGAGAAAAAGCGGGGAATTATCGGCCGGTGAGCCTTACATCAGTAGTGGGAAAAATGATGGAATCCATTATTAAGGATGTAATAGTGGAGCATATGACTAGCAGAGAAGGAATCAGATGGAGTCAACATGGATTTACAAAAGGTAAATCGTGCTTGACAAATCTATTGGAATTCTTTGAGATGGTGACAGGTAAAATAGATGACAGAGAGCCAGTGGATGTGGTGTACCTGGACTTCCAAAAGGCCTTCGATAAGGTCCCGCATAAACGACTGGCTTCCAAAATCAAGGCTCATGGGATTGGGGGCAAAGTATTGATGTGGATTGAGAACTGGCTGGCAGGTAGAAGACACAGAGTTGGGATAAATGGCTCATTTTCTGAGTGGCAGGCGGTGACCAGTTGGGTGCCACAGGGATCTGTACTGGGACCCCAGCTGTTCACAATTTACATGAATGATCTGGATGAGGGGATTGGATGTAATATCTCCAAATTTGCAGATGACACTAAGCTAGGAGGGGTTGTGTGCACAGAAGAGGGGGTCAGGAAGCTCCAGTGTGATTTGGATAAATTGAAGGACTGGGCAGATATATGGCAAATGCACTACAATGTGGATAAATGTGAGGTTATCCACTTTGGTAATACAAACCGGAGGGCAGATTACTATTTGAATGGCAATAGATTAAGAGATGGGGAAGTGCAGAGAGACCTAGGGGTACTTGTACATCAGTCTCTGAAGGCGAGCATGCTGGTACAGCTGGAGGTTAAAAAGGCAAATGGTATGTTGGCCTTCATATCAAGAGGGTTTGAGTATAGGAACAAGGATACCTTACTGCAGCTGTACAGGGCCTTGGTGAGACCACACCTGGAGTATTGTGTGCAGTTTTGGTCACCTTATCTAAGGAAGGATGTTCTTGCAATGGATGGAGTGCAGAGGCGATTCACCAGGCTGATACTTGGAATGGCAGGAATGACTTATGAGGAAAGATTGCGCAAATTGGGATTGTACTCCCTGGAGTTTAGAAGATTGAGAGGGGATCTCATAGAAACATAAAATTCTGGCAGGACTGGACAGAGTGGATGCAGATGGGATGTTTCCAATGATGGGAAAATCCAGAATCCGGGGCCATGGTTTGAGGATAATAGGCAAACCATTTAGGACCGAGATGAGGAGGAATTTCTTTACCCAGAGGGTGGTGAATCTGTGGAATTCATTGCCACAGAGGGCAGTAGAGGCAGGTTCATTAAATATATTTAAGAGGGAATTAGATATATTTCTTCAGTATAAGGGTATTAACGGTTACGGAGAGAAGGCGGGGACGGGGTACTGAACTTTAAGATCATCCATGATCTCGTTGAATTGCGGAGCAGGCTCGAAGGGCCGAATGACCTACTCCTGCTCCTATCTTCTATGTTTCTATGTTTCTATGACTTATCTTGGTTATATTTTTGGTCAAAGTGAATTGACATCTGTCTTGGCAAAAGTTCAGAGAATTCCCACAGGTCAGAAAGCTAATATGAGGTTTTTGGAAATTTGCAGATGATACTAAACTGGGTGGCATTGTAAAGTCTGAGCCGGGTGTCAGGAAAATGCAGAGGGACTTGAACAGGTTGGGAGAGTGGGCAGAGGAATGGAAGATTAAGTTCAATGTGATCAAATGTGAGCTATCAATTTGGAGGGAGTAATAAGAGACCAGAGTATTATTTAAATCAAGTCAAGCTAGGAAGTGTAGTAGTGCAAAGGGATCTGGGAGTACTCGTACAACAGTCACTAAAAGCTAGCATGCAAGTTCAGCAAGCTGTGAAGAGGGCAAATGACATGTTGGCTTTCATAAAGAGGGGATTGGAGAACAGGAGCAGAGATGCCCTCCTGCAGTTGGACAGGGCCCTGGTGAGACTACACCTGGGATATAGTGTCCAGTTCTGGTCCACAAATTTGAGGAAGGACATACTCACTTTCGAGGGAGTGCAGCACAGATTTACAAGTTTGGTTCCCAGGATGGCAGGATTGACATATGCTGAAAGGTTAGAAAGACTGGACTTAGGTGCAATGGAATTTAGAAGGATGAGGAGAGACATAATTGAGCTGAATAAGATTATCAAGGGGCCAGACAGGGTGAATTCGGATTACTTGTTCCCAATGTTGGGAGATACTAGGACTACATGGCATAGTTTAAGAATGCAGGGAATGCCCTTTAGGACGGAGATGAGGATAATGTTTTTATTTACCCAGAGAAGTGTGGATCTGTGGAATGCTTTGCTGCAGAGGGTGGTTGGGGCAGATTTGCTGGGTATATTCTAAAGGGAGTTAGATAAGGCTCTTGTGGTTAGAGGAGTTAAGGGTTATGGGGATAAGGCAGGGAATGGATACTGACAGAGAATAATCAGCCATGATCTAAAAAATGGTGGTGCTGGATCGACCAGCCAATTGGCCTACTCCAGCACCCACTGTTTATTGTCTATTGCCTATTGATATTGCAGAAAGTTCTGCAAAGAAAAAAATCTGATGTTGCCCTTCCTTTGACTAACCTTTGGAAGAAGGGTGAAAATTTTGTTTGGACAAAAATTTGTCAGGAAGCATTTGATAAACTGGGGGGTGTGGCCTGATAGCGAAGGAAGAAGTGTAATTCCATCTTCCCCCAATTGGACTAACAAATACCCAAATTAAAGAATTTTAAAAAGTCTTGAAAATCTGTTCTGAGGTTGTCTGACTGTTAAAAAGATTACAATGGCTGCTAATACAAAGTCGAAAGCACAGATTCAGAAGAAACTTCCTTTTAAGAGTACTGAAGCATTGAGGCCTACTTACCAAGTGGAATCCATGGAATCGAATGGTGAGCTACCTCAGCATCAACACACCCCAGCTCGCCTAAGTATTACCCTGGCGCCTTAGCAAGATGGCGCCGGGCTTCCAATTTTTTCGCCTAATCTTGATCAATGCGCTCACGATGTCGAGCATGCTGCAGAGTTTCCGGAGTCCATAGCATTGGGCCCGGTGCGCAACACTGCTGCGGGTCCTGGTGGCATGGAGGCCCAAGGCAGCGCATCAGAAGATGCACAAGCGCAGGCCTCGATGCTGCTGGGCATGCGCGGTGCATCCCGGGTCTGTGATCTTCTTGAGAGGGTTTGGGCCATCAGTAATGTTGATCAGCAACAGGCTGATAATGTTGGAACTGGGTCTGTAGGCATGCAAACCAGAAGTAAAGTGAGTAAATCCTTGGTGGAATTGAAAGAACAGCAAGGGAAAGCCTCTCTGCAAACTGAAGGTATGGAAGAAGAATCACTGACTACTGTTTGAAGTGAGAGAAGGTAGGCCTCAAGGAAAGACCAGTGAAACTACTTTTGATGCTGCTTTTACAATTTTGGAATCAATAGCTCATCAAATAGGTAATATGTCCACACAATTGTCCACTCTGATTGATCATGGATTTATGAACATGACTGAAAGATGAATAGTATTTGTGAGGAAGTCTCTTCTGTTAAGAAAGATATTTCTGTTGTTAAAGCTGATGTCAAGAGATTTTTGAATATGGTGGATACAGTTCAGGATAATTTTAAGAAAATTAAAGGTCCCTTTCAAGTCTGTGGAGAACAAATGGAACATAATTAAAATAATAGAAAAAGTGGAAGATTCTTTTGTTGGATGGAAAATTCAGAAGAAGGACTTACTGAGGAAGATAGACTCCTTGGAAAACCAAAGTCGTCAGAATAATGTCAAAATAGTGGGAATTCCGGAAGGAATTGAGGGTTCAAATCCAATAATTTTTTTGGAAAAGTGGATCCCTGAAGCATTGGGATTTGCATTTTTTCCAGAAAGTTTGGAATTAGATAGGGCACATATGAGAAGTAAACCATACCCGGGCCAACCTCCATGAGCTGTTTTGATTGGTATCAAGATAGGGAAACCATCTTGTGAGTTGCGGTCCAAAACACACATAGAAATCAGTCTCCGTTGATGGTACAGGGAAACAAGGTTTTCTTTTACCCAGATTTAAGTCAAGAAATTATTAAAAGGCAAAAAGAATTTAATTCTGCTAAAGAGGTGCTTTGGAGGAAGGGTTACACATTTTCTTTTAGATTCCCGGCAGTTTTGAAGATTTTTTTATAGCAATTTCCAATCACAGCTTTTTGAGAGGGATCATGATGCTTTAATTTTTGCCAATTCTTTGCCAGACAGGGCTAATGAAAGACATTCTTCTCCTAAGAGGAAGACATCTGATAAGAAGAATGGAAATGGGAATGGGAAGGGAAACATGTCAAAGAGTTTGATTGATATTGATGATCCGGAACAAGCTTTGGGATTGAATTCATTGGGGCTGTGAACTGATTTAGACATAATTTTGTAAGTCCGGTTTGGGGGATGGATGTCGATGAAGCTTTTGGAAGTCATCTACCACTTGTGGGTGGGATTTTATTTCTTTCCACACCCAGTTAAGCAGGGAGTTACTACTTTTGTAGTTTCTAGTTATATCTAAAAAACATTTTTCTTAATTTTGTGTAATCTTTATTTTGTTTGGTGGGGGGGGGGTTCTAGTGGTTAATTAATTTAGGGGCCCAGGGAGCTTCATTTTATTTTATTGAGGAGAGGGTTTTTTTCAGACTGAGGGAATGGGGGGGGTGGGGTTAATTGTTAAAACAATGTCTAGTTTGAATTTTGCAACATTTAATGTTCAGGGCTTAAACAACCCAATTAAACGTAAACGTGTTTTAGCTGATATAAAAAAAGATGAAAATGGATATTGATTTTTTGCAGGAAACTCATTTAAATGAAAAAGAAGATTTAAAATTGAAGAGAGACTGGGTTGGTCATGTAATTTAATCTTCTTTTAGTTCTAAAGCATGACGAGTGGTGATTTTGATTCATAAGAAAATACCATTTGAACTCAAATCTTCGGTCGAAACAGCTGGCCAAATTTTAATGATTAATTGTAAATTGTTTGCCGAGTCATGGTGTTTGTTGAATGTGTATGTGCCTAATGTTGACAATGAACAATTTGTGTCTGAAGATTTTTTAACTCGGAGTCAAGGTAAAGAAAATATTTTGATTGCGGGAGATTTCAATTGTATATTAGATCCATTACTGGATAAATTTCTGAAAATCTCCATCAGCAACCCAACCTACCAATGGATGCTCTAGATGCTGAAAAAGCTTTTGATTGGGTTGAATGGAATTTTTTATTTAAAGTCTTGGAGAAATATAAGTTTGGACTCTTTTTTCATTGGTTGGGTAAAGGCACGATATAATAATCCAGTTGCCAGAGTGCCGACAAATGGTTATTTTAATTATCATGTTCAAATCATGTTCAAATTGTCCCTTGTCGCCAGCTCTATTTGCATTGGTCATCGAACCGTTAGCTCAAGCTATTAGGCAGAAGAAGAATATTAGAGGTAAAAGGATAGCAGATGATGAATATACGATTAACTTATTTGCTGATGATGTTTTGATATATTTAATTAATCTGGAACAATCTTTAATTTATTTGCAAGAATGTTTAGAACAATATGGTAAATTTTCAGTATATAAAGTGAATTGGAATAAAAGTGAAATATTACCAATTTCTGAGGAAAATTATGATCAGTGTAGTCAAATTACTAATTTTGTTGGACTGATAAAATCAAGTATTTAGGTATAATGATTGATATAAATGTTCAATAATTGTATAATTTAAATGATGTATTGTTAATGAGTAAGATCAAAGCTGATTTGATTAAGTGGAAGGATCTACCTTTGTCATTAATATGTCGAGTAAATTGTATTAAGATTTATATTTTTACGCGAATTCAGTATCTTTTTCAATTGATTCCTTGTTTACTTCCGAAATCTGTTTTTCAGGATTTAAATAAAGTAGTATGAGAATTTTTATGGAAGGGAAAACTAGCTAGAATAGCGGAATATAAATTGACTTGGAAATACAATTTGGGAGGTTTACAACTACCTCATTTTCAAAATTATTATGAAGCAGCTCAATTAAGATTTATTAACCATATGCTGGATGTTTTGTACCCCCTAGTTGGGCTAGGGTAGAATTGGATGGTATTTCTGAATCTTATTCACATCAATTTATATTGAAGTGGAATTCTTTTCTATTACAGAGATATAATGTACCGATTTTAAAATATTTGTTTGAGATTTGGACTAAAATCAAAATAAATTGATTCATTTTTCATTGAATAATAGATTTTTAAGGGAATGACAGATAAAATAAATAAAGTCGTTGCAGGATTGTTTCGAAGAGGGTAAATGTTTATCATTTAATCAACTTAGAGAGAAATTTGGAATTCCAGTGAATTCTTTATTTGTGTATTATCAAATTAGAGCATTAGTGAAAGATAATTTTGGAAGAGAAATGAAAATTCCTAAGTTAACAAAAATTTATGATTTCTCATTCACTAAATAAGGGTTTTATTTCTGAGGTGTATGCGTTGTTGCAAGACACTATGGATAAAATAAATTTAAATAAATCTAGGATTAAATGGGAAAATGATTTAATTTGTGATATTAATCAGGCTGATTGGGAGAAGATACATTCTGATGGTGTGACTAAATTGCTTAATGTAAGATAATTACAAATTTTTGCATCAGTTGTATCTAACCCCTAAGAAGTTGAAAAAATATGGATTTAGTAATTCAGAGTTGTGTTTTAGATGTGGACTATATGTAGGAACATTTTTACATTCAGTTTGGTTTTGTGATAAGGTTCAATCATTTTGGCATAAAATTAGGGAATTTCTTCAAAAATTGTTGGATCCAAATTTTGTTAGATCCAAAAAAAATTTTTGTTGGGTTGTATTGCCCCATTTACTGATTTGGGGTTAGATTAGTTTCAGACAGCATTTCTTTGTTTAGCATTGGCTGTAGCACGTAAATGTGTTGCGATTTCATGGAAAGACAAGATTGAGGTAAATGTAATTCGTTGGCATAATGAGTTGAGGTCCTGTATTTATATGGAGAAAATAACATATAACTTGCATGATAATTATGATTTTTTTAAATTAAGATGTGGTCACCTTATTTGAAATGTATGAGTTTAGTAATATCTTAAATTGTTGTATGTGTTTCTTTTATTTTTTTTAATGCTTCCCTTGTGGAGTTTGCTGAGGGTGGGTGGAGGGGCGGGGGGTGGTGGGTTAGTTGTAGTTTTCATTTTTATATTATGGACTTTGTAAAAGTTTTTCTCCTGAAAATATTAAATAAAGTTTTTCTTTTAAAAAAGGGAGCATTTGATAAACTGAAAACCATTTTATGTCACGAAGCTGCGCTTAAGTAACATCACTTTGGAAAACCATTTCCTTTAGCAGTAGGTGCAAGTGATGAAGCTGCAGGAGCAGAGCTATTACAAAAGAATGTTTGTGAGGATATTGATCATCTAGTGGCTTTCTTATCTAAGAAATCCAATGAACATCAAAGGAATTATTCTTCCATCAAGGAATTATTATTCTCCCTTGTAGTGGCTTTGCAGCATTTTGGACATAGCTTTTAAATCAGGTTTCTCAACATCTTCGCTGGCAACAATTCCCCATTCAGTTTCAACCTTAATTGGATACTTTACTGCAGGGACAATTTTACCTTCTGACACAAAAAAATTGAATTCCTTCCTAATTTTACCAACAATTTTGAACCCTTCTTTGCTGCTATGGGTTTCACTTCTTTGAATACAAAGTCTTGTGCTGTTTCCTGTTCTCTCCTTTACAAGGAAAAGCAGTTCTCTACCACATGACCAGCATCCTTACAATAATTGCAAAATGAACCAAAAGAGTTTTCCCCATTTATGTTCTACTTTATTTTGGTACTACATGTTACCCTTTTGTAAAGGTATTTAAGGCACAAATTTCACATTGTGATTCTTAGCTGCAAATGTACCAGAATTTTGTCACTTTTGAAAAGTTTCACTTGGCTTTAATTTAACCTCTGAATTTAACTGAATCATCTATAACAGTGGTCTCAACCTTTTTCTTTGCACTCACATGCCACTTTAAGTAATCTCTAAGCCATAAGTGCTGTGTGATTAGTAAGGGATTGCTTAAGGTGGTTTGTGAGTGGGAAGGGAAGGTTGAGAACCATTTGTTAGTGAAATATTTTGCTTGAGAAAAATTGTCATTGGCCCATTTCCTTTGGAGTTATTAAACTCCATATAACCATATGACCATATAGTCATATAACCATCTACAGTACAGAAACAGGCCAGTTTTGCCCTATTGGTCTGTGCCAAACATCTTCCCCCATCTAGACCCACTGACCCACATTTGACCATAACCCTCCACATCTCTCCTGTTTATATACCTATCCTTCTTTTCCTTGAATATTAACATTGATCTCGCATCTACCACCACTGCTGAAAGTTCATTCCAGGCTCCCACCACCCTCTGCATGAAGAAATTCCCCCTCTTCTTTCCCCTAAACTTTCCCCCTTTTACTCTTAATCCATGCCCTCTTTGAATCTCTCCCACTCTCAATGGAAAAAGTCCATCCATATTGACTCTATCTTTCCCCCTTATAATTTTGAATACCTCTATCAAATCACCCCTCAGTCGTCTACACTTCAGGAAATAAAATCCCAGCCTGCTCAATGTTTCCCTGTAACTCAAATCCTGAAACCCTGACAACATTCTCATAAACCTCCTCTGGACTCTCTCTC
Source organism: Narcine bancroftii (assembly GCF_036971445.1). Classification (NCBI taxonomy): domain Eukaryota; kingdom Metazoa; phylum Chordata; class Chondrichthyes; order Torpediniformes; family Narcinidae; genus Narcine; species Narcine bancroftii. The sequence continues at coordinate 55,678,026 of NC_091471.1, read as the reverse complement.
TCTTTACTGTTTATATCCTTCCTGTAATTGGGCGACCAAAACTGCACGCAGAATTCCAAATTTGACCTCACCAATGCCTTATACAATTTCAACATAACATCCCAACTCCTGTATTCAATCTATGAAAGCCAACATACTAAATGCCTCTTCACCACCCTATCTACATGTGATTCCACTTTCAGAGAATTATGTACCATGACTCCTAAATCCTTTTGTTCCATTGCACTCCTCAGTTGTCTACCATTTAATGTTTATGCCCTATTTTGATTAGTCCTACCAAAATGTAGCAACTCACATTTATCAATATTAAACTCCATCTGCCATCTTTCAGCCCACTCTTCTAACTGTTCTATATCACTCTATAAGCTTTAATAATTTCCCCCACTGTCCACAACACCATTAATCTTTGTATCATCTGCAAATTTACTAATCCAATTTGCCACCCTATTATCTCGATCGTTAATATATGACAAACAGCAGTGCACCCAGTACCAATCCCTGAGACTCTTCACTTGACACAGGCCTCCAATTCGACAAACAATTTTCCACCACTACTCTCTGACATCTCCTATCCAACCTTTGCTGAATTCATTTCACTACTTCATCATTAATACCTAATGCTTCCACCTTCCTTACAAACCTCTTATGGGGAACCTTGTCAAAAGCCTTACTAAAGTCCAAATAAATAACATTTACCACCTTCCCGTCATCAACCTTTTTAGTAACCTCCTCAAAAAAATCTATGATTTTTTAAACATGATCTACCATGTACAAAACCATGCTGACAATGCCAAATCAATCACTGTCTTTCCAATTAGTTGTATATACCATCTCTAAGAATGCTTTCCATTAATTTACCCACCAATGATGTCAGACTTACAGGCCTATAATTACCAAGTTTACTTTTGTATCCTTTTTCAGAACAGCAAAACCACATGAACCATCCTCTAGTCCTCCAGGCACTTAACCCATGGCCAGAGACAATTTAAATATTTCTGTCAATGCCCCCAATCTAACCTCCCTCAGGGTCTTATGGAATGTTTTGTCAGGACCTAGAGATTTAGTCACCTTGATCTTTTTTAATATAGCCAACACTATCATCTTATTAATCCTTATATTATCCATGAGCTCCCTACCATATTTCTTCATTTCATCTGGTTCAATATTTAGTAATGAGTAAATTAGGTACAATTAAAACAGTGGTTTTCAAACTTTTTATTTCCATCCACATTCCACCTTAAGCAATCCCTTCCTAATTACAGAGCACCTGTGGCATAGGGAATACTTAAAGTTGTATGTGAATGGAAAGGAAAAAGGTTGATAACCACTAATCTATAACATTAATTGAATTTTTCCAATGACCCCTTTCTCTCAATTACCTTTGTTTTCTGGCTTCTTCAGCTCTAAGTTTCTCTAACTCTACCTCAAAGTTCCTCTGTCTTTCAATTTCCTCTCTTTGTTTTCCTACTTCCTCTCTTAGTTCATCTGCTTCTTTGATTTTTTAATCTGATTCCCTCCTTGTAATCTAAGTTTTTCTATCTCTAGCTCATGTTGATGTAGAGACCTCTTCTCTTCTGAATATCGATATTGTTATGAGCCCAGGGGACCCATAAACCCAGCTGCAATAGATATTCACCAAGACAAATGGTTACTTAAAGAAAAGTTTATTTTAATTATCTTTAAACATGAAAACAGAATTACACTTTATCACGATTGACTTACTTTACCTAATATAACACCCCCCCTCTAATTCTAAGCGCATGTGTGTGTAAGTTCAGAAAAGTTCTTTGGTTCACAGTCCAATCTCACTTCTCATTCCTCCAAGTTCACTGGTTGCAGGCAATTCTTATACTATGCACAGAATTTAACATTTATAAAGTTCACCAGGCTTTGGTGCTCGAAAGGTAAATGGTTACCATTCAGGAAGATTCTAGTGGATTTTCAGAGAGAGATATGTTTTTCCAGGAGATCCATCACTGACGTACTTCCATCAGTCACCTCAGTGTCTTGCTGACAAAGCTTGCCCCATCAGGGTTATCCAGATGATAACTTTTTCTTTCAGGTCACCACAGAGTTTATTTTTGTTTCCTTATTCGAAGTGAAACATTATACAGCCAGTCCCTTCCTCGTGTATGAACCACAAGGGCTTTGACCAGACTGTCTTCCAAAAGCTTGCCAGCTTGTCCTCTTTCAGTTGTAGCAACTTCTGCTGGCTGTAACACTGTTAAGTGTTTTTTCTCTCTCTCTCTCTCTCTCTCTCTCTCTCTCTCTCTCTCTCTCTCTCTCTCTCACTGAGAGTGAGATAAAACCTGTTTGGCTCTCTCTGCTTGCAACACCACATTACCCTCTTACAACAGCAAGTATCCTGCAGACAATAGGATCCAGCATTCTTTTTCATCTGTTGCTTTTAGGTCAACAACAACCCATTTTGTGATGTCTTTTCAGCACTTTTCAAAGCTCATGCAAAAAGGTTTGAGAAGCCACTATGTCTCCAGTATTTCAAATAAGATCTGTTTTAAAGTGTTTGCTGCACCATTTCATCAGATGCCAGGATCAACAACGAAATAGACAACAGACTCGCCAAAGCAAATAGCACCTTTGGAAGACTACAGAAAAGAGTCTGGAAAAACAACCAACTGAAAAACCTCACAAAGATAAGGGTATACAGACCCATTGTTATACCCACACTCCTGTTTGGCTCCGAATCATGGGTCCTCTACCGGCATCACCTACGGCTCCTAGAACGCTTCCACCAGCGTTGTTTCCGCTCCATCCTCAACATTCATTGGAGCGACTTCATCCCCAACATCGAAGTACTCGAAATGGCAGAGGCCGACATCATCGAATCCACGCTGTTGAAGATCCAACTGTGCTAGGTAGGTCACGTCTCCAGAATGGAGGACCATCGCCTTCCCAAGATATGGCGAGCGCTCCACTGGCCATCGTGTCAGTGGTGCACCAAAGAAGAGGTACAAGGACTGCCTAAAGAAATCTCTTGGTGCCTGCCACATTGACCACCGTCAGTGGGCTGATATCGCCTCAAACCGTGCATCTTGGCGCCTCACAGTTCAGCGGGCAGCAACCTCCTTTGAAGAAGACCGCAGAGCCCACCTCACTGACAAAAGACAAAGGAGGAAAAACCCAACACCCAACCCCAACCAACAAATTTTCCCCTGCAACCGCTGCAACCGTGTCTGCCTGTCCCACCTCGGACTTGTCAGCCACAAACGAGCCTGCAGCTGATGTGGACGTTTACCCCTCCATAAATCTTCGTCCGCGAAGCCAAGCCAAAGAAGAAGACCCAAACAAACCTTTCCCAATTTATCTCCCAGAACCATTTCCATGTACTCTGTTACAATATGTTTAACTTAGATTATTGATGCTCTTCTCATTCTCTGTTCCATAACAAAATCCAAAAATAAAGTTCAGTTTAATGTCGTTTATTGTTGTAAATACAAATTTGAACTGTGTTGCATTTCATCTTAAATAGAATACAATTCTTCAGTTGTAGAAACATTGTTAATTATTATAATTCTTTAAAATAACTTGATAACTTAAAATAGTTAAGATAGTTTGAAATATTTGAGAAATACTGTAACTTGAGGTTGAAGTCAACACACATTATTGACCATAACCCTCCACATCCCTCCTGTTTATATACCTATCCATCTTTTCCTTGAATATTAACATTGATCTCGCATCTACCACCACTGCTGAAGGTTCATTCCAGGCTCCCACCACCCTCTGCATTCTCAAAGAAGAAACACTCAGATGCTCAATGACCTTCACAGAATTGGTACAAATTCTAAACAAGCTGTACTGTAAATGTACTAATACAGAAATTATTTCATTTTAGCCTCTACACTGCCTATTGTTTTTCTCTCACAGCTTTATTTTTCATCTCTCTCTCCCCTAATTCCCTGCATCTCTGCATTCTGTCTCAACTCTGGGTAAATATTGCACACCTCACTCTTCTTCACCCTCTGCCCATCTGCAAAGATTGGTGATGCCCAAAAGTTATCATTTAATTTGGAAAGTTTCATTTGGCCCACACTTAGTTTTGGGGTTTTAAACATAATCATCTGCAATTTTGCAGTTTGACAAATTCTCCACTTTCAAATCTTCACAGATTCTCATTGCCAAACATCAAAATCCATTGGTGTTATTTATCCACACCTTTTAAGCCTTTTAATTAGCTTTCAAAGAAGATATTTACCAAAAATTTTGAATATTAATCAATTAAATAAGCTCTCATTAAGTTCATAATTTTTTTTTTGGTAAAATCACAGATGAGCCCTAATTTTGTTACAAACTAATAAAACCTTATTAACAAAGGAACAGCAGTGGAAGATTTATCAGACAGTGGTAAATTCAAAATAATAGCTTTTATTAAACTATTAATCGCATAATAGTTCTTATTTATTTCTAAACTTAACTCTATGTAAAGTGTGTGTGTGTGTGTGTGTGTTAAAGTCCAAAACAATTAGAAATTAAGCTTGATTTGGAAAAATACAATTTTAAAGTCCAATTTCAAAAATCTTGTTTTCAGGATTCTTTTGAATTGAAGTTCAGAAGTAATTATGAAGCATTTTTAAACATTATATTTTCAGATCTCTTTAAACACATGTCTCTTGATGAGGCTGCCTCTCTTTTGTTAAAAGAACGGTCAGAAATTGTCTTACTTACTTATGTTGTATATCTCCTATGTTAAGGATAATACAATATAGAATAGCATCTCAATCTCTTTCTAGAGATTTGCTGCCCTAGTCCTGTCTTTCCAGGATGTCAAGTTTCTTCAAACTTCTTTCTTCAGTCTTCTTCTAAATGAAAATGTCTCTCTGTCTCTCTGTCTTCAGTAGATAGTTCTATGACATCATGTGATGTTACATCATCAATTAAATTAGTCTAAATTCCTGGAAATCATAACTCTGGTTTGCAGATATCATGACTCCAAAAGTTACCTCAATTCTGAATGTATTGTATGAGTGTGTATAGCCCTGTTCCAAATGCACTACTGTAACAGGTCTGTATTAATAGGAATCCTTAGTTTAATGTTAAAACTATATTTTAATTAGTTTTGATTTAATAAATTATATTGAGTGGTTGCAGGGCCACAAAGACAACAGATTAGCATTTTAAACATGCATGGTTCTTTATGATAGAAGACAGAAGCCAGTTTGAGAAGAAAATGAATGCTGATTGAAGTTAGAGTTAAGAAGATGAAATGGATTTATGTTCTTGAGATATTCTAAACAATAGGTGTTAGTTCAGAAGCACCTATATAAACGCATGACAATTTTACTTCTGAGAAAAGCAGATTTCTCAGAGGCATAAGTGAGCTTAAATGTTTTTAGCACATTTGATTCAAAAGACCTTCTGAGCTTCAGAGACAGAAATGATGTCACATACCATGTGAGATGAGAAATGGGCTGGAAATATATGATCAAATTCAGACATTTTTAGATCAGTTCAGTTTTGGAGCAAGCAGAAGTCAAAATCCTGTAGCACACAGGGGTTAGAACCTTGTGAAGGTAGGGTTGAAATACAGTAATTGGAGTAGGTGTTACTCCTAGGAAAAGGGGAGCACAGAATAAGTGGCTTTTGAAATAAGGAAGAACACTTTTCTGTCACTTTGGATAAGAGGACAGAATGTTACTGGGTCAATTTTTGTATGGCCACTTCATTTAACTTTTGTCTGGGTTTGTAAATTCATCAGGGTGTAAATTCATCACATTCACTGTCTCTTTGAACAGAGGGCAGATTATATGTGTGGAAAACTGATTTCAAAATCTTCAGTAAAATTAAGAAGATTTGATCCTGGGTAAACAGGAACTGTATTCTCCTTTTCACTGGTGGTTCAAAAGATGGTCACTTCTATTTAAAGAATATCTCTCAAGACATCTCATCAAAAGAATTATGAGTAAAGAGGTCTGAAGATATTATGTTTAAAAGAGCTTTATAATTATTTCTGAACTGAGAAGTTAAGACCAAGCAAGACTAAAATGATGTTGAAGTTTTAAAAATTGAGTGGGACTTCAATTACACACATACACACATTTACAGTTTACATTTGTGCATAGTGGGATTAAATATAGAGTTAAATTTAGAGATTAAGGAAGAATTGTTATGTTTTTAATAGTTTAATAAAAGCTTTTGTTTTGAATTTACTATTGTCTGGTGAATTTTATATTGCTGACCCTGTGTTAGTGCTAACAAAGATTAGTTCCAAACAAAATTTAAAAGAGTTGTTGGTTTGTAACACAACATTACCTAAGACATACTTATAGGAAATATAGCTCAACATCAACCTAAATATTAATATTAACACAAATCCATTACTAAGGGCATGTGGTGATAGAGTGCTAGTGATATTCATGACCACTAGAGGGAGTTGGAGATGAATGCTGTACCACAAGGTCGTAAGTTGTTAATAAAATATTATTAACATAAAAAAACCCAAGTTCCTTTAATACTTAAAAGAAACTTATCAAGCTGGAGAATAGCTTGAAGACAGAGAAAATGTCTCTATAAAGTTCAAAGAAGTTATCAGAAAGCATAAGCATAGGGCAGAAATTAAAAGAGTTGAGAATAATCCTCTGCCCTTAATGCAATAAAACCTAAGCTTCTTTGGGAGAAAAGGGAAGAGATTCTTGGGTCTCAATGTACATTCTAAACCTTCACTCACTACAGATGAGGGGAAAATGACTCAATATTTCAGGTTACAAGTGCTTCTGGAGAGGCAGAGATAGGTGTGTTGTGATAAAGAGAATGACAGGTCAATAGTCAGAGTTAACATTACAGATGGGTTAGGTTGTGAGTCTACATGGGTGGAACTGAGCAAAATAAAAAAAGGCATGATCACTTTGTTGGGAGTGTACTATGTGTTCCCGAATAGTCAATGTGAATTAGAGAAGCAAATGTGCCAGAAGATTCTTGCCAGCTGGTGGTTAAATTTACTAATCAGACTTTCTACATATAACAAACAGTAGGTATTAGAGTAGTGGATTTTACCTCTCAAAATATTGACCGAGTAAGCATAGCATGAAAGGTTTAGAAAGGGTGGAATTTGTTAAACACATTCAGGAAAGTTTCCTGCAATAGTATATTGAGGGTCACACAAGGGAGATGGCAACTAGTTTGGATGCGCTTTTGGAGAACAGTGGCCATTGTTCTATGAGGTTTAAGATAGTTACAAAGAGAGACAGGGCAGGGCCATGAGTTAAAAGTCAAAATTCAGCAAGACTGTCTTTGAAGCTATAAAACATGAAATAACACATTAATTGGAATAGGTAATTTGAAGCCATAGGAATGTGAGGAAAATGGGATATATTTAAAAATGTGTACGCAAGAGTGCAGAACATACACACAATAAAGTGTAAGACATGCAAGTGCATGGAAGCTGGAATAACAGGAGAAGTTCAAGCTCTGGTCAAGGTTAAGGAAATGAGGAACAAGCTAAAAAATGTAAGCAGGAGGACAAAAGGGGAACAGAGATAGCTCTGGCAGATAATCCCATGAAATTTTATGTACATATAGGAAAAAAGGGTAAACAGAGAGAAAAAATGGGACTCCATCAAGAATGAATGCAGTCAATTGTGTGGAGCAAGGTCCAAAATGAGTATTTCTCTGTTTTTTTTTATTGTGGAGAAATTCATGTGTACTGGGAAAAGTGGGGCATTCAATGATAGCATGGTGTCTTGAGAACAGTCAGTATTTTCATTGGGAAGATGTGAGAAAGGTCCTATTGCATAAAGAGGTAGACAAATTTCCTGGGCCTGAACAAATGCATGCAAATACATTGTGGGAAGCCAGAGATGAAAATGCAGGTGCTCTGTCTGAGATTTGTGTGCCATTATTAAGTACAGGTGAGATGCCATAAAACAGGAGGGTCAAAAATGTTGTGCCTCAATTCAAGAACGGCTGCAGGGTAAATCCTGGTAACTACAGGCCAAATGTGGTTGGTAAGTTACTAAGGGGTATTCTGAGGGAGTATATATGCATGCAGTTGGATGGACAAAGGCTGATTCAGGATAGACAGCATGGTTTTGGAAGTGGGAGGTCATGTTCCACGAATTTTAGTTTTTGAAGATGTGACGAAGAAAATTGACAAGGGCAGAGTTGTAGATGTATATATAGGCATTCAATAAAGTTCTGCGTAGTAGGTTAAATTGGATGGGATCCAAGGTGAGACAGCAGATTAGAGAGAAAATTTGCCTCATGGAAGAAAAAAAATGTGGTAATAGAAGGATGTTTCCCAAACTGGGAGTGGTGTGTAATTGCTGTTTGCTATTAGTACCGTGATTTAAATGATTAGCAGCTTTGCGGATGACACTAAAATATCTGCTATTGCAGAAAGTGGAGATGATTGCCAGAAATTGCAGCAGATTCTTGATCAGTTGGATGAAGGTGGGCAGAGGAATGCATGATGGAATTTAACACAGAGAAATGTGAGTTGTTGCATTTTGGGAGGTCTAATGTGGGTAGAACCCACACAGTCATTGGGGAGTCTTACATAGCAGAAGGATTTTGGAGTACAGCTACATAGTATTGAAAGTGAAGTCACAGGTAAGCATGGTGGTCATAAAGGCTTTGGCATATTGGCTTTCACCAGTCAGAGTTTTGAGAACAGAGTTTGGGAGGGCAGTTCTGTATTATGTTGAGGCCTCTGTTGAAGTACTTTGTTCAAGTTTCATCTCTGTGCTGAAGGAAAGATGTTGTCAAGCTGCAGAAAAAATTTACAACGATGTTGGCAGGGCTCAGGGACCTAAGCTATAGGGAGAGGTTCAACAGGCTAGGGAATTATTCATTGGAATACAGGAAGATGATTGCAATGCTTGTCCTTTCAATTAGAACAACTTTGTATGGGTTCACACTTACCCGTCTTTATTTTTAATGAGCTACTTTCACAGACTATCTCAAGCTTCAACTCCTGAGCCCCCCAACCAAAACCAGTTTCAGTCTCCACCTAACTGGTCTCCTGCGCACTGGGAAATGTAGTTCTTATTTACACATAGTTCATAACAATACATCTTGCCCCTTTTATAAAAAATAATCAAAAACACAAACACGATAAAACTATCTACATTCCTGTTACTATTCTCACAGATTTTCTCTGTACATTCACTCGATTTTGTCCAGAATTAGATTCAAAATTACAGCTTACAAGGAAAACAGGATGTGATCTGCCAATATGACCAGTGCATACAAAAACTGCAAAGATTGCAATTGGCTAATATCTCATTTCAATTAAAATATTACAACTGGATTTCTATGAAAAAAAAATTTGTGCAGCTACCAGAACCTGGTAAGTTGGAGACCTTCAATAAGTAAAATAGGAGAAATTAAGTCAGGTTGATAGAAAGTTTAACTACCACAGTCTCAGATGGGCACCTTGTGCTTTGCTTCCTGTTGTCCTGTTCCCCGGCTTTTGTGCCTCCAGATATTCAGTACATTCAGTTCCCTGTTACCCCTGTATTTCCCTTGGCACTGGCCCTTTGACTTGGACTTGAGCTTGAAGGAGAAACTTTTGATAAGCTTCTAGGAGGTTTTAGATGAGGAGTATAAAATTAATTTATTTGCTGATGATGTATTTGTGTATTTAATAAACCCACCTCAATCACTTTTGCATTTGAAGGAATGTTTAATACAATATGGATGTCTTTCTGGATATAAAGTTAATTGGGAAGAAAGTGAAATATTACTGGTAAGTGATGGAGATTATTCAGTTTATAAGAACATTATTAATTTGAAGTGGACTGATCGAATTAAATATTTGGATATAATTCTGAATGTTGATTATCAATCTTTATATAAATTAAATTATGTTTCGTTAATAAAAAAAATTAAAACTGATTTGATTAAATGGAAAGATTTACCTATTAATTTATTGGGTAGGATAAATACAATTAAGATGAATATTTTTCCACTTATGCAATATTTGTTTCAATCTATTCCATATTTACTTGATAATATTTTTTTTCGAGATTTGAATAAAATGGTTAGGGAATTTTTATGGAGAGGTAAATTTTCAAGAGTAGCTTTGAATAAATTAACTTGGAAATATGAGTTAGGGGGATTACGTTCACCACATTTTCAAAATTATTATGAAGCAGCCCAACTTAAATTTATTAGTTCCTTGATGGATTTGGATTGGCCTCCTAGTTGGGCCAAAATTGAGATGGCAAATATTTCTGAATTTGAAATATATAAATTTTTGTTTTGATGGAATATAAATTTGTTACAGAAATATAATGTGCCTATACTAAAACATTTAATGAAGCTATGGATTAAGAAAAATAAAATGATAGGCTTTAGGGCTGAATTATCGGCTTTGACTCCGTTGTATAATAATAAAACTTATTTCTTTTTCAATACATAATCGAAGTTTATTGCATTGGAGATTTAAAGGTGTGAAGAATTTAGGAGATTGTTTTAAAAAGGGTAAATTTTTATCTTTCAATCAGATGAGGGACAGTTTTGGTGTTGATAAGAACTCTTTGTTTCTCTATTACCAAATTCGATCTTTGGTAAAACGTACATTAGGTAGAGATATGATTTTACCTGAAATGATTAAATTTGAGATTTTTCTTATGAAGGTATCAGAGAAGGATTATATTTCATCTGTGTATTAAATTTTACAGGATGGTATGGATAAAAAGGGTTGGGATAGGTCTAAACGTAAATGGGAAGTGGACATTGGTTTTACTTTTTCCAAGGATGATTGGTTAGATATTTGTTATGATAGTGTAACTAGATTGATAAATGCACATTATGCAATGATTAATTATAATTTTTTACATCAATTATACTTAACACCTGAAAAATTAAAAAAGTATGGTTTTCATGAATCAGATATGTGTTTTAGATGTGGTAATTTTGTTGGAACATTTTTTCATGCTGTTTGGTCATGTATACATATTCAATCTTTTTGGAAGAAAATTCAATTGTTTTTAGAATACCTGTATAAGATTAAAATACTTTTAGATCCGACAGTGTTTTTACTGGGTAGTTTGCAACCTTTGAAAAGTTTGGGATTAGAAAAGTTTCAACTTGATTTTGTATATTTAGCTTTATGTGTAGCGAAAAAAATGTATTGCTAGTATGTGGAAAGATACAAATATGATTGATATTAATAGATGGCATAATGAGATGAAATATTGTTTATTAATGGAAAAAATTACATATGTTTCGCATGATAATTATAGTTTTTTTATTAATGTGGTTGTTATATTCAGAATATTTACATTTCAATTTAAATTGATTAGATCTTAATATGCATGTTTAATTTTGTTTTCTTATTTTTCTTTCTTTATGGCTCTCCTTAGGAGAGTTGGCTGAAGGGGGGGGGATTCTTTTCTTTTCTTTTTTTTCCTTTTTCTTTTTTTTCTCTATATATAAAATATAACATTCATGTTTAGGGTTAATTGTTGCATATGTTATGTACTAATTGTTTTTTGAATGACATAAATAAAGTAAAAAAAAAGCTTCTAGGAGAAGCTTCCTGATTTCTTCCATGTAGTTTAAGGGCTATCACTCACATTGGGTAGGTCATCGTTGGAGTGACTAAAGCCTGGCTCCTTCTGCTTATGTTTCTTTCTGAACAAAAGCTTTGTTCTACTTTGGAGAAATCCAACTTTGTGATCCTTTAAGCTTCTCATTTCAAGTACTCCTGATGAGGTGTACAATATCTTGAGAGGGATAGATCAGTTCAATGCAGAAAGTCTTTTGCTAAGAATAGGGGAATTGGTAATCAGAGGACAAAGATGAGGGGGGAGAGATTTAACAGAAAGCTTCCATACTCTGTAGAGGAATTCCGGTCCACGACCAAATGCTGCCAGATCTCCACAGAATGTAAGCTGCAGTTCTAACAGCCAGAAAAGGCACACCTCATTAAGGCCACACGCCCCTTTGAATGACTCAGTGTCAATTTCAAGGGCTCCCTTCCCACCTCAAGTAGGAATGCCTACCAGGGGTAATGGCCAGGTGGAAAGGGAGAACATCACCATCTAGAAAGTGGTGCTCCTGGCCCTTAGATCCAGAAATATGACAGTGTCCTGCTGGCAGGACATTTTGCCTGAGGCGCTCCATGCCATCCAATCGCTGCTGTGCACCGCTACTAACACTACCCCGAATGAACTCCTCTTTGCTTTCCCTAGAAGATCGGCGAACAGTTCCTCCATCACTCCTTGGTTGGCAACCCTAGGGCCAGTCCTGCTATGGAAGCACATCAGGGGACATAAGACTGATTCACTGGTGGAAGCGGTGCTCCTCATTCATGCCAACCCCCAATACGTATTCGTGAGATACCCTGGTGACAACAAGGACACTGTATCTATCCGAGACCTGGTGAGGGCCGGACATCCCGAAACGGCCCCACCTGCCGCCAACCAGCCTACGGATCTGATCACACTACACGGAAGCATATCCTGGAGTCCAAGTTGCTTGGCTCCCCATCTGGCTCCTCTCCCCAGGAGTCAACCCCCCAGGAGACATCAGACCACCCACCCCCCCCTTGGAGTCCCCCATCATCAACCCAACCCAAACTGCTCCCACCCCAGTCTCCCATGACAGCCTCCCCCACTGAGGAGCAGCGCACGGACAAGCCAACTCCCCGTCGGTCCAACAGAAGGAGGAGGTCGCCTGTGCGACTGACCTCTAGTCAGAGAGAGAGTTTGCCTTTTCCCATTTTTTTTTCTTCTCTTTCTCCCCTCCCTCATTATCATTCCCTGTGGTCTCCATTTAAAAAGAGGGGGTGAATGTAATGATATGGTTTATTGTATGTACTGGCCAGTACAGGCACGGGCTGCTCCGCCCTCCTGATGTCATCTTCTCCTAGACTCCTCCCTGGACTCCTCCCCTGTGACCTAGGCCATAAAGGTCGAGTCATCTCTTTCTTCCCTGAACTTCCCTAGTTTGGACCCAGGACAGCAAGCCTTGAGTGTAATAAAGCCTATTGTTCTCCTCAGTCTTTGTCTCTGTGATTACTGGGGCAACTGGTAGTGCCCAGCAGAAGGATATGGAAGACTGCAGTTTTTCCTTTCTGAAGTTCACAATCCAATGATGTTGGATAGGCTGGATCTTTATCCCTTGGAACTTTAGTTGCAGGGGGATGACCTTATTGAGGTTTATAAAATCTTGAGGGGAATAGATAAAATGAATGTTCACTTATTTTTCCAGGGTAGACAATTCTAGAATGAGATGATATAGGTTTATGATAAGAGGGGAGTGATTTAAGACAGAATGTTGGGTCAACTTTTACACTCAAAAGCTAATCCATATCTGAATCAGGCAGTCAGAAGAAACAATGGAAACATGTACAATTATGATATTCAAAAGACATTTGAACTAATATATTGATTGGAATGGTTTGGAAGAATGTAGATCAAACACCAACTCACCCAGTATACCAACATGGTCAGTATGGACAAGTTGGGTCAAAGAGGCTGTTGTGTGCTGTTTGACTGTGACTCTGTGAAGGTGGCCTGAAGAGAAAGACAAACACTGCTGCGCTATAAGTTGGTTGTTGGGTACTTGGTGAAATAATTAATTTCATACAAAAACACTCAGACACTTGTTCATGATTAGAAAAGGAGTTACTTACCATAACATCTAAAGTTAAGAGTGACAATGCTTCAATGCAGTATGAATATTTAAAATGTAAGTGTGTTGCGAGAAAGGTCTTTGAGCCATCAGTAATTTTAAAAGTTTTATTTATGACATTGCTTAAATAATTGAACCATTGGTGAAAAGGCAGCTTTAGAATTCAGTGTCATGTATTACAATTTGACCCCATGTTAATCAAAAGATTCTATGCATTAATCTTGTCAAATGATTTCCGGGATTCAAGTGCCTTTAAAGCAGTGTTCCTTATTTGCACGTGATTGCTTTTATTTAGCACAAACCAGGACAGCAATCAAAGCATACAGGAAGCCATTTGGTCCTGGCAGCACAACATTGCCCTGCTTGGACTAAATATGGCACAAAACGATCTGGAGAAAATAAGATTCATAGAATGTTCAGCTATATCATTTATCTCACAGTGCGGCAGGCTGAACTATCACAAGCAGGCAAAAGTTGAAGCAGGAAATTGGAGCCACAAGCTCTATCATCAACTACAACCAGAATGATTCCTTAGGAAATCCACTCAATATCTGTATCCATCACAATATCAGACAGTGTGTTCCAAATCCTAGCCTCTTGATGTATAACAAGTTTTACCCATGTTGCCTCTGGTTCTTTAACCAATCACCATTTCACAGATTTACTCTTTGTGTGTTGCAATAGAAGTTGCCGTAGAGAAACAGGGAATGAAAAGAGCAGGAGTCACGGGCCCTTTGCAGCTGCAGATGTAATGCATTGCCTTAAGGTTCTCTTTAACTTTTTGGAGAAATTGTTATTTGGTGCCAAGTGAAGCATGTTATTCAAACTCTCAATAACTATGGAATAGCATAGGGTGGGCATAAAAACAGCTTGATGCACCTCAGCTGGTCTTGAGGTTGGTTCCATTTTGATTCCCATACTTTATCCATTTTCTCTCTACTTGTGAGACAGAGACAATTTACAGCAGACATATGGGTTAGTTTAACCACTTCCAGTGGCCTGTCTATACAGAACACTTCACACCATGACAATAATCCAGACACACACATTCTGTCCCAGACTAATTTCCCATGCACATGCATCATGAGAAAAGCATCACCCATCAGATGGAACGAACATGTCCGAAGAAAGTCCCATGACCAAATGGCGAAGCAGCTATTTTATGGGGAGCTGACTGAAGGCAGATGGTTGCATGGAGGTCAGAAAAAAAATGTAGTAATTTCTTTGAACATCACTCAAGAGGGTTTTCATGAACATGCCCTATTTGGGAAAACAGGCATTGGCTTGTCTTGTTTGGAGTAGCAGCTAAAAAAGTGGTGCTCATTCAATTAGAAAGCTTGAATGGGTGAACCAAATAGAGAAAGGGAAATTCAAACATCAAGAAACAATGACACTATGGCATCCCTACAATTCTGCCACCGGTGTAAAAGGAACTCTTGAACCCAGATTGGTCTAATCAGTAATCTTCATACACATTGCAACCATTAGCACTCGCTATGCTCTCAATCAAGAATTAGTGACAAATAACAACTATGGCAAAGGAGACATGACAAACATGTGGGAGTTTTAACACTGGAAAAGATGGTTAACACATCAAAGTGTAATTGTAAGGAAGCTGTGATGAGTGCCTCAATACAATCATCTTAACCAAAGAGGTAGTGCTGGGCAAGCTAAACGCAGTTAAGTCCCATGGTCCTGATATAATGGATGAAGGTATAGAATGAAAAAGAAGTTATATCAGAGGGATTGAATTTAAGAGTTGGAACATTGTACATTCTCTACAAGGATCTGGAGAGGAAGAAGCTGGAATTCTGTGTGTAGTGCTGAGAATGCAATTTTTAAAGTAGGAACCAAAATAATATCGCAGAGAACATTCCATTGTATGTCTAGGAGCCAAAATGTGTAATTTGTTTCCTTACCTTGTTCGGTAGGTGCTCTGTTGGTCCCTGCATGGTCGTTGGAGACGTCCCAAGCTCGATTGGCTTTCCACGGCCATCTTTGTTCTTGTGCGCATGCATGAGTTCCAGGAGCACGTGCAGTGTGTTAGTGTACTAGAGTGCCAGATGGAGCATACACAGTTCATTTGTGTATTGGATTGTCGGTGGGACCATGCGCAGTAGTGTATGACACAAATCGGGAGCTTTAGATAGTACGTTATGAAAACATTTTCATAAAAGTTACTCTGTATTTACAGAACTTTAATGCAGATGTTATTTATAGTAATTTCATTGAATGCTCTCAGTTTACCTGTTAAATAAAGGAATTAAATACATCTGGGTTTGTATTGGAAATATGTCATGAAAAAATACCTCACCTAGTCTTCAAACAACTATGTATTGGATCAAAGTCGCTATATTTCAGTCAGTTAAAGTTTATTGTTTGCCACATAAAATTGAAGGTTAGAAGATAGAAAAGAAACTCTGTGCTATGGATTGATATTGAAAAATAAGATGGTGGCCATCTGCCAGAGAGGGATTTAAAGTTTCTAATCTAATAGCAAAGCATCTTATAATCAAGTCGCTGAAGCCATTTCTTGAAAATAGTTATAATATTGACGGTTGCTGCGGTGGAGACCCGTTTGCTAATAGCAGCATGTTATCATCATTAGAAACAGTGGGCTTAAGTCTGCAGACGCCTTCAGTGTGTTTGTGGAAAGTTTGAACACAGTTTGGATTTTGCTGCCACTAGGAGACTGTTGAATTGGCTCGTGTTGTGTGTGCTTGAAGACAAGACAAGTAAAAATGGCTGAAGCAGCTGCCAAGGAGCAACATATTAAAAATATGAAGGTTGCAGATCTTAGAGAAGAAATGAGCCAACAGAAAGTAGATACAAGTGGAAATAAAAGTGTTCTCACTGCAAGACTGAATTTGGCAAGTGAAGAAGCTCAGGCTTCATTTGATGGGAATGAAGACATTGTAAAATCATTGCAGAAGACAATGACTGATGTTACAGAGTTCTGTGTTGTGTATTGGCCTATGTGTCGTGTGGTTTTATGTTAAAAAGTGACAGTTTGCCTAAGAGAGCCAAGGTGATGCTGTGAAGTGGAAGAAGGCCCAGATCATGAGTCATGGCCTGGAGGACAGTTTAGAATGTTGGGATTTCAAAAAGGATAAACATTCCGAAGGAGGCCAGAAGGATCCGGACCAAGCCAGTTGTTCCCCTCTGCAAGCAACACAAAAAGACAATTTCGAATTTTGTGCTCTCTTTCTCTGAAAGACCTTTTCGCTTCAGTTTACCAAACAAACTGAATTTTGTTTATGATCTTTTCTTCGGTTGAGATCGAAGTTTTGTGAGTCTTGTGTGTTTTGTGTTTGTTTTGTGTATAAGTTTTTCTGTGGGCTGGTTGGAAATATAACTTATGTTATATTTAGACTGGGGAATTTATTACTTTTACACTGTTATAGAAATTTGCATAGTAACCAGTGGGCATTATTGTAAAAGGGGAGATTTTTGAATTAAAGTTTGAAGGTGAATTTTTTTGTTAATAAAGTTATTGTTCATCTTTACCCCTGTGTGACATGCCTTCTTTGTGGTTGCTGGTTTGATCTTGTAACACTGAATATGTTATCAGCTGAAGATGTGACACCGAAAGATGATGAACAAGAGGCTGAAGATGCGCAATTCGAATTGGAGAAAGAGGTAAGTAATAAAATAATATATGACCTGCAGGACAAAATAACATCAAGTGACAGTGCATCAAACGTTGAAAGCAAGAGAAGCAAAAAAAGTTCTTCTGGTTCGAACTCCAAAGTTTCTAGTATAACATAAACACGTATAAAAGTAAGAGCTGAGAAAGGCCACTCTTGATGCACAAGAATGTGTTTAGGATAAATATTCCTTAGAAGGACTAGATAATGAAGAGGTGGAGCAGCTACAAAGAGTGAAGGAGCAGCTACGAAAGGAAGAGGACCTGAAATGGGAGCCACTAAAGAAGAAAGACTAGCAGCTAAGGAGGCAAAATAGCAAATGAAATTGAGAAAAAGATTGATTGTTATTGATTCCTGGATGAATGCACTAGAAGATTCAGAGGTATCTGGTTTTCAAAGTAGATTATTTAAAGTGTATGATGGCACAGAATCATATTTTAAGAAAGAGCTACAAGAAACTAAACCAATTTTTAAGACAGATATCTTAGTACCACAGGTACAAGACATGCATATACAGGGGCAATTTCTTCCAGAGCTTGGAGTAGCCAAGTCACATGCACCAGTGACTTGGTGACATCTGCTGATAGAGCTGCAGTTTGGGTTCAGTCAAATGCTGCAGCTTCCTTGGCATTCGAGTCAAGCATCAGAAATATGGGTGAAACTTTCTTCTTTGGCTTGGCTTCGCGGACGAAGATTTATGGAGGGGGTAAATGTCCACGTCAGCTGCAGGCTCGTTTGTGGCTGACAAGTCCGATGCGGGACAGGCAGACACGGTTGCAGCGGTTGCAGGGGAAAATTGGTTGGTTGGGGTTGGGTGTTGGGTTTTTCCTCCTTTGCCTTTTGTCAGTGAGGTGGGCTCTGCGGTCTTCTTCAAAGGAGGTTGCTGCCCGCCAAACTGTGAGGCGCCAAGATGCACGGTTTGAGGCGATATCAGCCCACTGGCGGTGGTCAATGTGGCAGGCACCAAGAGATTTCTTTAGGCAGTCCTTGTACCTCTTCTTTGGTGCACCTCTGTCACGGTGGCCAGTGGAGAGCTCGCCATATAACACGATCTTGGGAAGGCGATGGTCCTCCATTCTGGAGATGTGACCCACCCAGCGCAGCTGGATCTTCAGCAGCGTGGACTCGATGCTGTCAACCTCTGCCATCTCGAGTACTTTGACGTTAGGGATGAAAGCGCTCCAATGAATGTTGAGGATGGAGCGGAGACAACGCTGGTGGAAGTGTTCTAGGAGCTGTAGGTGATGCCGGTAGAGGACCCATGATTCGGAGCCGAACAGGAGTGTGGGTATGACAACGGCTCTGTATACACTTATCTTTGTGAGGTTTTTCAGTTGGTTGTTTTTCCAGACTCTTTTGTGTAGTCTTCCAAAGGCGCTATTTGCCTTGGCGAGTCTGTTGTCTATCTCATTGTCGATCCTTGCATCTGATGAAATGGTGCAGCCGAGATAGGTAAACTGGTTGACCGTTTTGAGTTTTGTGTGCCCGATGGAGATGTGAGGGGACTGGTAGTCATGGTGGGGAGCTGGCTGATGGAGGACCTCAGTTTTCTTCAGGCTGACTTCCAGGCCAAACATTTTGGCAGTTTCCGCAAAACAGGACGTCAAGCGCTGAAGAGCTGGCTCTGAATGGGCAACTAAAGCGGCATTGTCTGCAAAGAGTAGTTCACGGACAAGTTTCTCTTGTGTCTTGGTGTGAGCTTGCAGGCGCCGCAGATTGAAGAGACTGAAACTACATTTGTGAAACTACATTTGTGAAACTACATTTGTGAGATTTTCAGATACTTTACCTGCTACAAGAGGCGGTGAACAGAGCAACAAACTATCATCCATGAGAAGAAACAATGAAATTGCTGCACCATTGATCCAGTCTCTTTCTTCTTTGCCCAAGAAGAAGACTCAAAGTTTTGATAGAGACCCACTTCAGTACCAACCCTTCATGGGATCTAGACACAATATTGAAATTTAGTGCCAAGATCCTAGGGATATATTATTTGGAAATGTACACAGAAGGATAGTCGAAGGAATGTAAAGAATAGTCAACATATGTCCGCCGACAGAGGATTCAACAAAGATACGTTTTTACTAGAGCAGCGTTTTGGCAACAAGCATAGAATTGCTTTAGTTTATATGGACAAAGCTCTTAAATCATCATCAATAAAACCGAAAGATGCAAAGGCTCTCTAAGCATACACTCTTTTTTTAGGAGGATGTTGTAATGCCATAGAAGACATTAACAACATTAGTGATCTTGACATGCCTGGTAATATGTGATTCATCTCAGATAAATTGCCCTCCTGAATATGGGATATATGGAGACATTTGGCTTGTGATTTCCAGAGAAAAAAATAATCAAAAAGCTACCTTAAAGGAATTGGTGGATTTTCTTGAAGGGTGAATGTACATTGAAACAGATCCAATTTATGGAAATACCAGAGTAATTTCAATGGGGAACAAAGATATAAGTAGGTGTAACTTAAAGTCTAGTCTGAAATTGAAAAGAAGTACTCTTGCTACTACTGTATCAGTTATAAATAAAGAAAAAAGATAAAGTAACTAAGGAAAAGGAGATTTTACATACTGAGAAAAGTTGTTTGTTATGTGAAGGTGGACATGCTTTAGAAATGTGTTTATGTTTGGAAAAGTCTAGTCCAAAATTGAAAAGAAGTACTTTTGCTACTACTGTGTCAGTAACAAATAAAGAAAAAGATAAAGTAACTAAGGAAAAGGAGATTTTACATACTGAGAAAAGTTGTTTGTTCTGTGAAGGTGGAATGCTTTAGAAATGTGTTTATGGTTGGAGAAGAAGGAACACAGAGAAAATCACTTTTTTAATGAAAAATTGAATATGTTTTAACTGCCTGTGTAAAGAGCACATCAGTAAAAACTGCAAGAAGGAACTTAACTGTAATATATGCAGTTAGAAGAATCCTCAAAAAAAAAATGCATGTCCATCGAAGGAACAAAGAATTTAAAAAAGAGCAAACATAAACAAAAGAAACATCAGAAAATAATGTTTTAGCCTTGGTTCAGACAAATAGTCTTGCAGGGACCAGTGTGGATAACAGTGCCCGTACAAGTCATGAATGGGAATGCAATAATATGCACTTATACATTTCTTGACCCAGACAGAACTCCATCTTTTTGCATGGTGGCACTGATGAAAAAACTTAATCTTCAAGGAAAAAAGTTGAAGATTATATTGAAAACCCTGGGATAAGAAAAACTTTTTGAAACCAGCATTGTGGTTGACTTAGAGGTAGCTGGAATGCATGATGAAGATTTTTGTCATCTTCCAATTTTATAAACTCAAAAGACTATGCTTGTACACAAAGAAAACAACCCACATCAAAATGATAACTAACGGTGGTCTCATCTGAAAATTATTTATCTGCATGAAATTGGTTCTGAGATAGAAATGCTGATTGGTTCAGATGTACCAAAGGCTTTGAAGCCACTAGACGTAATACGAAGTGTGGGAGATGGATCTTATGATTGGTTGGACAATTAATGAACCATTAGGAGGGCAAGGTGATAGTTGCTCCGGAACAGTTAGCGACAAAAGTCAACAGGATTTTGGTTGTTAAACGTGATGAGCTGCAGGAACAGCATTTCAAGAGCGGCTTTCCTGAGAGTGTTATTGATGACCAAGAAAAGATAGGCAGTTCTTGGATTTAGTCTTAGAATATGTCAAACTAGTTGATGGATATTATTGTATTGGTTTACCTTTAAAGATGAAAAGTATACATGCCTGACAATAGAAGTGTTGCTGAACAACATACACTGAACCTAAAGGAAAGATTCAGAAGGACTACACCAATTTCATTTCTGACATGATATCCAAAGGTTATGCAGAGAAAATACTTGATGATGTCCTAGGATGTAGTGATGGTAAAAAAAAATGGTATCTACCACACTGAGGGTTTTTACATCCACAAAAGAAAAAAAAACATTGTGGTGCTTGACTGTGGGGTGACCTTTCAGGGAGTTTCACTAAATTCTCAGCTCTTACAGGGACCAGACATGACTAGTACATTGATGGGAGTATTGGTTAGATTCCGTAAAGAATCTTTTGTTATCACTGCTGACATTGAAGCGATGTGCCACCAGGTGAAATTACCAAATGAGGACTGTGACTTGTTATGTTTCTCTGGTGGCCTGATAGAGACTACAGTCAGAACTTGGTAGAATACAAAATAATAGTTAATTTGTTTGGAGCAACTTCATCTCCAAGTTGTGCAAATTTTGCCCTTAGGAAAAGTACTGAGGACAATATGAAACAGTTTAGTTCTCAAGCTGTAAGCACTGTCATGAACAATTTTTATGTGGATAACTGTTTCACTTCAGCAAGTTCAGAAAAAGATGCAATATCTCTTTATCATGAGCTATGAGAGATCTGTTTTAAAGGGTGGTTTTTTACTTACCAGATGCATAAGTAATAGATGTCATGTTTTGACTGTTGTAACTGAAACATAGAGGGCAAAGGGAATGAAGAACTTGGATTTGGACCATCACAACTTTCTTGTGGAGAGGATGCTGGGTGTATAATGGTGTGTTCAGACTGACGTTTTATAAATTTAAAATCAGTTTGAAGGACAGACCTCTTACAAGAAGGGGGATTCTTGCAACAGTCAGTTCAATTTATGATTCCTTAGGAATATTGGCACCAGTTGTCCTGACTGCCAAGAAGATCCTGCAAGATTTATGTAGAAAAAAAGATTGGCTGGGATGATACAATACCAGACTACATTGTACAGAAATGGATGTATTGGAATCAGGATCGTCATTTGTTGGAAGACATCAAGGTTGACAGATGTTTCAAACCCTTCAACTTTGGAACGGTGATATTTGCTCAACTGTGTCATTTTGGTGATGCACGTGAGGAAGGTTACAGAACTGATAGTTATCTGTTACTGCAATGTAAACATGGTCAGATACATTGTGGATTTGTGATGGGAAAGGCAAGAGTGCCTCCCTTAAAGCCAATTACTATCCCTCGAATTGAGTTGACGATTGCTACCATGGTGAGTAGAATGGACACAGTGCTAAAGAAAGAGCTGCAGATGAATCTAGCAGACTCCTTATCTTAGACTGATACACATCCGTGCTCACCTATCTCACCAATAAAACCACTAGGTTTTGAACTTTGGTGGCCAACGAAGTTGTTGAAATCGATAAAATCTCATGTCCACTGCAGTGGAGATATGTTAACACAGGTTTGAAAGTCAAGTCTTTTTTGAAGGATGAAGTGTGAGTGTCAGGACCTAACTTTCTTCTATGGCTTCAAAATCCTGATTAATCAAAAGAAATTTTATTAGATGGCCCTGAAATCAAGCCAGAAGACCCCGACAATCAATCTGGAATTGAGTTTAAAAATGCAAATGCTGTTCAGATAATATCTGAACAGAAGAATTTAGTTACTTGTTTAATCCATTACTTTTCATCCTGGAATAGTTTTAGAAGAGAAACTGCATGGTTGCTCAGATTGAAAAGATGGTATTTGAATTGTAACAAATGAACAAACAATGTCCCTTAAACTCAAGAAAGAGGATATCTCACAGTTGAAGAATTAATTAATGTTGAGATGAAGATAATCTGTTTTTGCCAGAAGAAAAGATTATCAGACAAAATTTCAAATTTAAGAGAGGGAATGAATGTTAAAAGTTCAAGTCATCTTCGTAACCCCATTTTGATATATTAAGAGTTGGGGAGGGGGGGGGGGCGACTTAGCAGAACCGCAAATTCAGAAGAAATGAAACATCCCATCATACTTGTAGAGCACATCAAAAGAATCAAAGCTCATTGATCCAAACCAAGGCTTTTATTAACTAGAAGACTGGAGCGTATCACATGTAGGTTGACCAGTCCAGAATGACCTGGTCTGGCTAGGAGCAACCCTTTAAGACCTGCCAGTAGGCGTGGCTACGCTCTCAGCCAATCACAGTCATCCTACACTACCATCTGTAAATATTAGAGTGCTGGCTGGAGCATGCACTGGAGTACCAGTTGAAGCATATGTAGGAGTGTATGGCACGAATTGGGAGCTTTGGATAGTATATTATAAAAATGTAACAACATAGAGAAAGGTGAGTGAAACCCTCAGAACTTTTGTTCACCATTTTCATAAATGTCACTCTGTATTTATGGAGCTTTAATGCAGATGTTATTTATAGTCATTTCATCAAATGTTAAAGAAGGTAATTACCAGTTTACGTGTTAAATAAAGGAATTTATTTGTAATGGAAATAATTGAAATGTGTCATGAACAAGTTTCTCACTTAGCCTTAAAGCAGCTACTTACTGGATCGAAGTCACTAATAGTATGGTCTGATAATTCAGAAAGGCTTAAGAACAACCCCACATTTAGCTAAGACTGTAAAAGACTATTAACCCTTGGGTAAGGGACATGGCCCTGATTAATGAATTCCAAGAGAATTCTAAGAAACATGTACTTATAAGGAGAAGTTTGTTTGAGTCTCCTGGAGGGCTGGAAATTTAACTGTATAAACAAGTAACCTGCAACCCATGAGATAGACCTTCTTGGGGTGAGAGTCTGGCCATTCCAAAGGAAGACATATCATAGGTTACCATATATTTATACTATGTGTTTGCATTTGTTGTTTTTGCGATACCATTTAAATTAACAACAACAAATGCAAACACATGGTATATATTTATATTTCTCTATATCTATCTATCTATCTATCTATCTATCTATCTACGCAAATATATCGTAATCTATGACCATGTCCTTCTTTGGAATTGCCACTCTAAGTGAGACTAGTTGCTGGTAGCAGTGCCTATTGCTGTTACAGAGTTCTCACTCTTGGCAAACAAATTATTTGTGGTCATTTGTCAAATGTTTGGAAGTCCACTTTAACAGTTCTGGTCTTCTTACTCAAGGAGGTACAGAAGAGGTTCACTGGGTTGATTTTGGAAATGAAAGCATTGGGTTATGAGGAGACATTGAGTAGTCTGGGATGATACTCATTGGAATTTGGAAGGATGATTGACAATCTTATAGAGACATAAAAAAGTAATGGAAATATTTAAAAATATACCATGATGAATTATTATCTGTCAAATATTAACTTTTCCACCACAGACTGTTATAATTTTTACCATTACAATCATTTTCCAAGATGAAAGATCCATTTTTCATTGATAGACATTTTCCAATATTTATTTCCCAATGACAGAAAAGGAGGCCATTTCAGCCCATCACAGAGTAATCTCATTTCCCCACTAATTTTCACATTTTCTACATTCACATCAACTATTTTGCAACATCCCCTAAATAAACCACAACCAATCAAGTTCCTGCTGCAGTTTTTGACAACATCTTCACTATCTACATTACCAGATACATTAGTGTCCTCAAGATCTTGCTGATCATTCCATGTACATTTTCATCTAAAACATTGTTATAGATGACAAACAGCAATGGGGCCAATACCAAACCCCATGGCTCAGGCCTTCAGTCCAAGTAAAAAACTTTCCACCATCACCTATGAAACCAATTTTATATCCATTTTGCCATTGAATCCCATGTAATCTAGCCTTCCAGAGCAGCCTATCATGTGGAAATTCACAGAAACAGTGACTACAGCTCTGCCCTTGTCAACCTTCTTGGTCATATCTTCAAAAACTCAATCAGATTTGTGAGACATGCCCTCCCACTTACAGAACTGTGCTGATGATCTCTAAGTCACCCTTGTAGACCTGAGTATGTATATCTTCTCCCTGAAAAGTACCCCAGAGTAACTTACTGACCACATATGTTGGGCTCACTGGCCTATAGTTACTGGTTTTTCTCTACAGCCCTTCTTGAGTAGAGACACAAAATCTCTCACCATCTACTCTTCCAGCACCTCACCTGTACTTAATATTTAGAACATTTCTATGAATTGTGGTCAGTTTGAGTAAAATAATTTCAGGAGTCCCAGTAATCAAATTTGTTTTCCATTCTGGTCAACCTGAGTGTAGGTCATAAATGTATTTGAATAAAACAGAGCAATGCATGAGCATTAATATAGCCAAGAGATTGGCTAAATTGCCGCCTTCCTCTCACTCTCCTGTTGATCTCTTCTAGTATGGTCTCAATATCTAGAAAGCCAATGGATATCACAAGAAGTGTAAATTTCATGAAGAATATGATGCAAAAAAAGTCATATTTATACAAGGATGATGAATTTTCCAGAAAAGATGCAGCAGTGCAATTCTGTAGCTATGTAGTCAAACAATGGGAGCCCATATGTTATGTTAAGGAGCAAAGGGATGATTGCTCGGTGATTCCATTATCATTTTGAAGTCTTGGCTATAGTCATGTTGTCCCTCTGTAGAGGAATAATGTATGTATTTTGAAGGCACAAAAGGACAGTGTGTTTTATGGGAGATATGATTTATATGTCATATGGATATTGAAAGAGAAAACACATCAGCTTTATGGGTGCATTATACATAGAAGTCCTCAGAAAATAGTCCAAGATATATATCAGTATAATGGTTTCTTTTATTCACATTATTCAAGTCAATAATGGATTTCTATGGACATCTCAAGGCACCACTGAATCCATTAACTTCCTCATGATGTCACGGTATACCTATTTTCAGAACTGAATTCATGGTAATACTTATCGGGAATAATTTTCTTTTATGCCTATTTGTGGGAGGTATGATTTTTTTTCTCAGGAGTCCTCCCTTTGGACAGATACCTACAATATTCTTATGACACAATGCTCACTATCTCCCTTGTTTTTGTGCCATGCTTAATGGACCAACCACTTTTAGGGTTGTTCCATAATTGATGTCTTGCTTTCTCACCTATTCCGCCGGAGCATCCTTTAAGTGGTGATCAACACAGCTTCCAATGCCATCTCTGCTCCATTATCATTTTCAAATTGTTCTTTTAACAAGTCTTTTTACAGCTGTGAGCTATTTCAAATGTTTAAATAGTTTGAATATGAGCAGAGGCTGAGCAAGTAGTTGCAAGTTAATTGGCTGTCCCTTTATTTAATCATTAGATTATAACTGACTTTAATCAAACAGCCAAATTAAAGGTTCAGGGATAACCTTTAACATCACTCAAAAACATTAGTAATGTTGATTTCAAATTTTTAGTAATAAAGAATTTAAAGATGTTATTTCAACATTCTAAATTAGATTGAATTCAAATATTCTCAACCCAGAAAAAAACAATTTCAATTACATTAGATTCCTATTTTGGATTCACCAGTCATCATTAGTTATAAGATTTTGATTCATCTAAATTAGTATTTATTTCAAACTACTTATTTGCAAATTAGCATTGAATATTATGTG
Organism: Narcine bancroftii; assembly: GCF_036971445.1. NCBI lineage: Eukaryota > Metazoa > Chordata > Chondrichthyes > Torpediniformes > Narcinidae > Narcine > Narcine bancroftii. Next base: position 55,651,460 of record NC_091471.1, on the reverse strand, counting down.
AAAGCTATTTATTGCAAATGTGAAATGAATGTATTGATGTTGATTAGCAACACATCAGCCATCGATTGCGACCTTGAAGTGGCTACACATTTGAAGATGTGAATGTTATATGGAATATTATTTAAAATATCTAATTAATTTTACTAAATTTTACTCTGATTATCTACTATGTACAAATATAATGGAGATGATCCACATAATTTTCATGATAATTTCCACTCCACCCTTTTCTTCTTCCCCCCCCTTGCCAAGTGGAATTGCTGTGTCAGCCTTGCAAAATATATTACAGTAATTACAGTAACAGTTAATGTGAACAGTTTTCAATTCAAATGGCAGCAAAAGATGTAATAAAATAAATACAAAATAACCCAAGAGTAACAATTGAATTACAGTCGGAAACTTCATTAAAAAAAATTGTCCATCCTCCAAATCTGGTTCATTTATTATTTTGGTCTTGTGAAACCTAAAATAATGTCAACTGCTCAATATTTTAAAAAAATGGCTCAAATCTTCACAAAAATGTTACAACATTTGGGTCCTCCAAGTTTTTCACAACTTGTCTTGAATGTCCTTATATACAGATGGATGGTGCATGCTAGTGGGCACTCATGTCATCAGGGTTATCACATCTAATTTACTTTCAATATCTGACCCTTAATAAATATTATTTTCATCAAAATACACTAGACAATGATTTAAGTTGAAGAGGTGGAATAATTTCCCTAAACTATCCTGGGCTCTATAAAAGCAACTGTTGTACCCTTGTATGCTTTGGCTCAGATCACCTAATATCACAAAGAGTATCGATAAAACAGGTTATGAGATGGAGTTCAATCCAGTTAAGTGTGAGGTGACATATTTGGAAAGGACAAACCAGAAGGTTGGTACAGGGTTAATGGCCAGTTACTTAACAGCATGGATGAACAGAGGGACCTTGAGGTTCAAATCCATCATCCCTCAAGGTTGCCCCACAGATTGATACTATAGTTAAGAAGGACTATGGGATGCTGGACTTCAATAATGGGGACAGAGATCAGGAGTAGAGAGATCATGTTGCAACTCTACAAATCCTTGGTAAGACCACACTTGGAGTATTGTGTTCATTTCTGGTCATCTCATTATAGGAAGGATTTGGAAGCTTAGGGGAGGATGCAGAGGAGATTTACCAGGATGTTGCCTGGATTGGAAGGCAAGTCTTATGAGGAAAGGTTAGCAGAGCTCCGACTTTTCTCTTTGGATATAGGTTGAGAGGAGACTTGATAGAGGTCTAAAAAATGATGAAAACCATAGATAGGGTTGACAGCCAGCACCAGAGGACGTATGTACAAATTTAAGGGAAGAAAGTTTAGGGTAGATATCAGGGGATAAGTTTTATTTTTTACACAGAGAGTTGTGAGTGCCTGGAATACATTGCTGGGGATGGTGATGGAGGCTGAAACATTAGGGGCATTTAAGAGACCCTTACGCAGGCTCATGGATGAAGGAAAAATAAAGAGTTATGGGGGTAGGGAGGATTTTGTATTTTTATGTGTCAGCACGACATCAAGGGCTGAAGGACCAGTAATGTGCTGTAGTGTTTTATATAATGCTGAAATTACTTCTGGAGGTATGAAATCTTCTGATTTGCTATTATATCACTATCCATGGCAGGTAGGTTTGATCTATGGAAAGGTAACAATAATTTAAATTCACAAATCCAATGAGAAACCACTTCATTCTGCCACCTACAAATTAATGCAGATGAGTTAGGAATGGATGACCAATCTACACTTCAGAAATAGTTTGGTTACTAAAACCCTGATGTTTGTCCCCATTTTTCAATTTTACTTTCAACACTTCCTTCTCATGTGCCTTGGGAAATAGAACATAGAACATGGATCATGGCAGCACAGTATGGATTCTTTAGCCAGGAGGGCTGGATAAAAGTTATTAATTTTACTGTACGGCTTTTGATCAGTACTACAATCTTCATCCGCGAAGCCAAGCCAAAGAAGAAGCAACATTATCAATGGTAAACCCAATTATCCAGGTAAATCCATTGTTTCATAATTCTCCTGCCCCACCAAAGTAATATCCTCTATTTTTTCTCCTCTGATTTAATCACTCCTCAACTATATCTGCAAATACTTTACATGTCCCCATCTCTTCTATGACTTCCAATTCCCTGAACTTGACCACCTCATTTTCACTGTGGGCATCCAATAAATTTACACCTCCATTCCCCATATAGGAAGTCTCAAAGTCCTTTGTCTCTTTCTTGATAAGAGACCTATCCAGACATCCTCTGTCTGCCAGAAGTTGTTCTCAATCTTAATAACTCCTCTTTTGACTCTTCCCACTCTCTCCAAATCAAATAAGTAACCATAGGTACCTGGCATGGGTTAGGTACCTGGCATGGGTTCCAACAATGCCTGCCTGCTTGTGGACTTTGTGAAGCAACCAATGGTGCAAGCCTCCATAAGCAAGGCCCTTCAACTCTTCCTCTGATATATTGACACAACATTGGTGCTGCCTCATGCAACTTCATTCACTTTGCTGCCAAATTCCACCCTGACCTCAAATTCACTTGGTCCATCTCTGGTGACACTCACCCCTTTCTTGATTTCTCTAAATCCATCTCTGGAGATGAGCTTTCCATGACATATTTTACAAACCCACCAACTCCCCCAACTACCTCAACATTTCTTCGCACATAGTCCCTTGCAAGGATTCTATTCCTTTCTCCCAATTTCTCTATCTCTGTTGTATCTGTTATAAAGATAAGGTCTTCCAAATGATGATGAAGATACTCTTCATTATCATTATTCTGGTATACCAGCCAATGAAACATGATTAGTATCGACTGGAATAGAAAATAGAATACAATACAATAAACAAATATTATTAAAAAAAACACACACAATAAACCATATGTAATAAAACCACAATATTCTAAAATAAAATTCTTAAAAAAGATAACTGATTTTGAAATATAAGTGTAGCACTGCTCACCGCCTTGAATTGATATTTAACATTATCATGGCTTCAGGAAAAAAAGCCCTTTTTAAGTCTAGTAGTTCTTGAGCGAAGGCTTCTATAATGTCTGCCTGATGGTAGCAGAGTAAATAGTTCATGGTTAGGGTGTGTTGAGTCTTTAATGATATTCCTCTCCCTATCCAAACATCTTCCCTTATAGATAGATTTGATGGTAGGCAATTGCATTCCAACAATCCATCGGATAGTTTTCACTACCCGCTGGAGTGCCTGCCTATCTTGAGCAGAATAATTTCCGTACCAAGCCAAAATACTGGATGTCAGCACACTCTCAATAGTACATCTATTGAAATCCAATAATGTTCTAGAGCAGAGGTGCAACATCCTCATACATCTCAAAAAAAAAAGAAATTGTCTTGCCTTTTTTTATCAACATTGATGAATTCAGAGACCATGTGACATCGTCAAAGATATGGACCCCCCCAGGAATTTGAAGCTCTGTAATCGTTCTACCATTGCTCCATTGATGTAAATTGTGATGTGCCTGTGGCTTCCTGCCTGTCTACAATCCATAATGATCTCTTTTATCTTCTGGGTATTGAGTGATAAATTGTTCTCAGAACACCACAAGGCTAGGTGCTGAACCTTACCCTATAGACTGTTTAATCATCCCCTGTGATCAGGCCTACCACCGTGGTGTCATCTGCGAACTTTATAATTAAATTTGAGTTGTACATAGGGACACAGAGGAGGTAAAGATGGAATACAAAAGGGGGCTCAGCATGCAACCTTGGGGAATTCTGATGTTCAAGGTGATAATTGAGGAGAAAATATTGCCCAGCTTAACAGACTGGAGTCTGTGAGTAAGGAAACGGAGAATCCAATCACAAAAGGATGAACTGATACCATATGAACAAAGGTTGGTTATCAGGTTTGATGGTGGAAAAGTGCTGAAAGTTGAATTATATAATCAATAAATAATAATCTTACATAAGAATTCAGTCTAATATCCATGTGAGTCATAGTAGAGTGTAGAATTGTTGAATGGCATCCTAGTAGCACAGTAGACCAAATGATGTCCAAATTATATCCTCCTCCATTTAAAATTGTGACTTCTGCCCTTCAACATCAACTCAGCCCATACCTGCATCTCCTCCATTTCCCACTCATTTCCCATGTGACCTTCTACCCTAGACATAACAAACAAAGGACTTCCCTTGTCCTCACCTACCATCCTACCAGCCTCTGCATCCAACACATTTTCCTACATAATTTCCACCACCAACAACATGATCCCATCACCAGACAAATCTTACACTCGTCCCCACTCTCTGACTTCGACAGGGACCACTCCCTCCGTGACTCACTCATCCACTCATCCCTTTTCATTAATTGCCCCCCTTGGCACCTTCCTCTGAGGCACAGGAGGTGCCACACTTGCACCCATACCTCTTCAGTCTCCACCATTCAGGGCCCCAAACAGTCCTTTCCAGTGAAGCAACACTTCACTTGTGTATCTGTGGGAATCATCTATTGAATTTGGTGTTCCCGTTGTGGCCTTCTCTACATCAGAGGGAATGGATGCAAACTGTAAGATCACTTCGTTGAGCCCCTTTGCTCTGTCTGCATCAGTGCCAGATATCTCCCAGTGGCCAGTGATTTCAATTCTATGACACACTCCCATGCTGTTCATGGTGTCTTGTACTGTCCTACGAAGACCAGCTGCAAATTGGAGGAGTAACACTTAATTTTCTATCTGGCACACCTCAGTCAGATGGCATTAACATTGACTTCTCTGATCTCTTCTTGCACACTCTCCATTTGTCCTCCTTTCCCATTCCCTTTGTCTTCTTTCCTGTAACTCTCTACCCTCTTCCCTTTTCATTCACAGAGCCATCCCCTCTCCCCTTGCTTGCTAGTGTGCCCATCCTCCCTTATCCACCTTTTATCTCCCAGCACTGTGCTCCACACGCTGCCCCTCCCCCACATCATTTTGTTCCAGCACCTGCCATATTTTGTCAGACCTTGAAGAAGGGCTCAAACCCATTATGTTGGTTATGTATCTTTATCTTTGCTATATAAAGTTCACTATTTGACCTGCTGAATTTCTCCAGCATTGTGTCAATGGTATCATCTCCATGGAACTGAACTAAATGTTCACCAGCCCTTGACTACACTTACCCTCCCACCCCCATGGGTCTGCTTCCTTGCTCAACAGGCAAACACAATCAATTCATCTGCCTGGCTGTTAGATGAAAAACCAGCTAAAGTAATTTCAAAGTCATCCTGCTGTTAGTGTTCAGATGACATATGGGAAATTTTTGCTTCTAATTTGGAATGCCAGGGGGATAGTTGCCATCACACCACAGTAACAATGACCACCTGCATCAGATCAAAGAATTGTTATTTATTATCTATGGCCACATATACACAATGTCTGTTCTAACCCTCTGAACAACTTTAAAGCTAATATCATGAACAATGATATTTCTAATTTTACGTGACCCCAACCTCCCCCCCCCCTCCCCTCCCCACCATACCCAGCTGGTTCCACTGTTTCCATCTCTTGTTTGCTTATTTATTTTCTCTCCCACCTCTCCTTCTTCACTTTCTGGTGGTCTCTCATACTACCTGTTTCACATCTCCTGTCCTATCACATTTGGAACCCTCCCCGAGCTTTTTTCTTCTTTCATATATGTAATATCACCCCCCACCCTCCTCTCTGTGTACAGATTTGAAATGTTGACTGACCATTTCTACCCATCTCTGGCCTGATGATTTCCTCGAGCAACTTTTTGTCTGCTTCTGAACAAAGTTCTTGACTTTCATTGTCTCACCACCTGGCTGACAGTTAATTGTGAGCAGAGCTGGAGAAATGATGGATGCTATCATCCTTGGAGAAAATAGATTTGAAATCTATAGACCCACTGATATGTCTCCAAAACTATGCATCACTGTTCTAGCAATTGGCTGTCAGGCAGAATTCTAACATGCCATTACAGCTTGAAATCCCCAGTAATATGAGATTCTGAACCATAATGGCTTTGGTCCAATGCAGCACATATATATTTGGCTGACATCTGCCCATGGTTGGATCTTTGAGGTTTAATCTACCCCCAGGAAATCATGGACTTCAGACTTTGTGTAAATCTGTGTGTGATATTTGATCTGGATGAGCAGTCTCCTTAGCATCGTACCCAGACGTTTCTCACCCAGTAATCATTATCCTCATCAATCCTTTGAGGTAGAACTGGTGTGTGATCTTTTGTTATTGGGAGGTGATGTATGAGCTACTGGAGTTCAGTTATCCATCCAACTGATTTACCATGCATGAATCCTAAGGATTCAGAAGTATGCATATCCTCTTCCTCCTTTCTCTGTTGTAGCTCTAATGTCAAGATTTGGCCATGGTATTTTTTTGTATAATTGAAATGAGAAAAGCACAAGGGGGTGGGGGGGTGAACATCACGTGATGCCATGAGGAACAGCACACACCCTAACAACTCCTGCAGGATTAATTAAATAAAATGCAGATTAAGAAAAGTTTTTTTCTATAAAAATTATTTTAAAATTAATATAAGGTGATTAACAGAAGAAAAAAGATGTTGCCTAAGTAAAAATAGGTGCCTAAATGAACACCTACCAAAAAATCAAAAGAGAAGAAGAAGAAAGAAGTTAGGCTTACCTTAACAATGAAGCAGGCCGCTGAAGTTCTCTCTGGATCCACCGGTGAGGACCTTGTTGAGGGACCTCTCTCCGGAGCCTCTTGATGGCGACCCGTAAAGATGACGCCAGGGGAAAATCTAAAACTGCATCGCACATACGCGAGAAGTCAGTCATGCGCGATACAGAAGGAATAAAAGTTGTAAAAAAATGCAAGATCTCTTAAAGGGACAGTCCAGGGTCTCGACATCTGGACAAGAAGGAGATACATCACCAGTGGAAGAGGCTTCAGAAGAATATGAGAGTGAAGAAGAAATGTCAATTTCAGAAGAGGAACAATCTAGAGACAAGGAAAAGATTAAAAAAAAATAAATGAATAAGATTGAGACCAAAATAGATGAACTTCAAATAAAAATTAATTAATTAATTTGTCTTGGAAAATCATTTTAAATTGTTGTCTGAAGAATTGAAAAAAGTTAAAACAGATTTGACAGTTAAAGTGGATAATGCATTAAAGGTGATAAATAGCGTCTCACAGAGAGTTGATAAGTTGGAAAGTAAAATTTAAGATGTTCGAGAAGAGGTACAACATTTTCAAGAGAGGTTTAATATCTGAAGACATGTCGACTAGTTTGATTTTGATCAATGAAAAATTGTTGGAAAAAGTTGATATTCTCAAAAATTATAGTAGAAGAAACAATATTAAAACAGTGGGATTGTCTGAAGGTAAAGAAGGAGAAGATGTGAATTGATTTTTTTTTTAAAGAATGGTTACCAAAGATATTTGGAAAGAAACATTTTGAAGACAAGCTTTTTAATTGAAAGAGCTCATAGAGCTCTGAGACCAAAGCTGTGTCTAAGCTTGAGCCTTTGATTTTTCCTGGTTAGATTTTTGAACTACCAGGATAGAGAGAGGATTCTAGGTTTGACGATGAGAAGAGCTAAAGAATATGGACTCATGAACTATGAAAGGGATAGAATAAGATTTTGTTTTTATCCATACCTGAGTCAAGTTCTAGTAAAGAAAAGGAGTGAATTTAATCCTGTTAAGGAAGTTGTATATGATAAAGGTTAGAGATTTCTCTTGCATTATCCAGCTGCTTTGAAAATATTTGTTCAAGGTCAACAGAATATGTTTTTTATAAATTATGTTCAAGCTGAAGAATATGCTTAGAGCTTGTCTGAAATTCAAGTAACAAAAGGTACTGATCTGTTGCAATGAATTTAATTTATAAAGAGAATGAGTTTTACTCCACTTTTTTTTTCCTTTCTTCTCTTTGATGGATGAAGAATTTTTATATTGGATGGAATTGTTGGTTAGAATTTTTTTTAATTCCCCACTGGGGGTCAGGGTATGTGTTAGGTTGATTTCTGATGGCCGCATGCGTTTTCATGGCTTGGCCATGATTCATATAATGGAAGGAGGTTGTGCTAGTTCTTCTAGAACTTGGTGATGATCTCTGTTTTCTTTTTTCTTTCTTTTTTATTTTTTTTTCCTTTTTTTTAGTAATTAAGTATATGGTATTTAGTTTGAATAATCTTAATGTTTTTGGATTGCAGATGATGACATTCAGGCCCAAATTATTTTGTAGGAATTTTTCCTGGATAGGAGAGATGAAAAGGAATTAATACATTTTATAGATAAGGAAAATGAATAAAGTAATTAAGGTTATGAATTTTAATATTAATGAGAATAAGAGGATATTAAGAGAAAGAAAATTCTGTCTTATATCAAGAAATTAGGAGTAAAAATTGATTTTCTACAAGAGACTTATTTAATTGAAAAACAGACTTAAAATTTAAAAAAGAGATTGAGTAGATCAAGTAGTTTTTTCTTCATGTAAGGCTGGAAGCGTGGGAATTTTATTTAAGAAATATCTGCCAGTAAAGGTTCAAAATCTGATTATGGACACAGCAGGTATTTATATAATGGTAAATTTTCAAATATTTTTGAGGAATAGAGTTTGTTAAATATATATGCACCCAATAAAGATGATGAAAAATTTATACAATATACATTTTTGAATTTGACAGACATTCACAAAAATATTTTAGTAGGAAGTGATTTTAATTTTTGCTTCAATCCTTTATTAAATAGATCATCAAGAACAACAGTTTAATCTAAGGCAGCTAAAATATTTAATGAAGGATTTAATTTAATTGATATATGGAGAAGGAAACATCCTAGAGATAGAGATTATTCTTTTTATTCTAATAGATTTGGTAGATATTCTAGAACATTTTTTTCACTTTCAGCTAAAAATCAATCAAGAGTTTTGAACATTGAGTATAAATCAAAACTAATGTCTGACCATTCTCCATTCTTGGTTGAACTGGAATTTACTGAAAAGCAGCAGTCAGTACATAGGTAGAGATTAAACTCTTTATTATGACAACATATAGAATTGTTTTGTGATACAAATCTAAATTCAATAGAAGATAAGTTTATTATTTGGGATGCATTAAAAGCTTATTTACGAGGACAAATCATAAGTTATATTTCAAAAACGAGAAAGAACTATATGAAAGATATAGATAAATTAGAAAAAGAAATAACAGTATTGAAAAAAAGAAATTCAAAAATCATCATCAAAGGATAAATATAGATGTTTAATTAACAAGAAATTCCAATATAATGCATTTTTGATTTATAGAACAGAGAAAATGATATTATCATCTAAACAGAAATATTATGAAATAGGAGAAAGATCTCACAAAGTTTTAGCTTGGCAATTAAAAGCAGAACAAACATCTAGAATGATTAATGCAGTACAACAAAATAATAATAAAGCAACACTTAAATCACAAGAAATACATAAAAATTTTAAGGAATTTTCTGAAAAATTATATACATCTGAATCATTACAAGATGAAACTGATATAGATGATTATTTGTCACAAATAATATTACCAAAGCTAACTGAGATAACTGAGTAAAGATGATTTGGATAGACGTTTTGCTGAGCAAGAAGTTTATGAAGCACTTAATTGTTTACAAAATAATAAATCTCTTGGAAAAGATGGATTTCCATTTGAATTTTATAAAGATTTTAAATATTTAATAATTCTATTTATGAAAGTAATAGAACAAGCTTTCAGAATGCATAATCTTCTAGAACTTTTTCAACAGTGGTAATTACGGTTATTCCTAAAAAAAAGTCAGAGACCCATTAAAACCAGCTTCACATAGATCTATTTCATTATTGAATGTTGAGTATAAAATTATAGCAAATACAATTAATGAATATCTTCCTGAATTAATAAAAAATGATCAAATGGCTTTTGTTAAAAATAGACAAACCTCTGAAAATATAGAAATGTTATTAAGTTTAATTAATTTATCACAAAAGGAAAAGAATATAAGTGTAGCAGTAAAATTGGGTGCAGAGAAAACTTTTGATAGGTTATAAGGTTTTAAGTAGGTTTGGCTTTGGATCAAATTTTGTAAATTGAATTAAAGCTCTTTATAAAAACCCTAAAGTAATAAGCAATGGATAGATAGCTCAATCATTTAATTTGACTACATCAAGCATACAGGGATGTCCATTATCTCCAGCTTTGTTTGCTTTGGCTATAGAACCACTTGCACACAGTATTTGTATAGATCAGCAGTTGAAAGGGTTTGTAGTAAATGAAACCAAACATAAGATTAGTTTATTTGCAGATATTGTGTTAGTATATTTAACTGATCTACAATTATCATTACCTAAACTTTAAAAACAGTTGATAGAAAATGGAAGAGTTTCAAGATATAAAATAAATTGGGATAAAACTGAGGTAATGGGACTAATAAAGGGTGATTATTCACAATGTCAAAAAGATGCTCAATTTAAGTGGACAGATAGGATTAAATACTTAGGTATATGTAAAGATAATCATTTGAAAAAATATTTAAATTAAATTATATTCCATTATTTAAGAAAATTAATGATATTTTTTTTTTAAAATGGATAAATTTACCTATAACTTTAATTTGAAGAGTTAATTGTATTAAAATGATATTTTTCCAAGAATTCAATATTTATTTGAGATTTTGCCCATCTCTATACTTCAACATTTTTTTCAGGATTTAAATAAAGTTAGGAAATTTCTTTGAAAAGAGAAAATTGCAAAGATATCATTAGAAAAATGAACATTGAAATATCAATTAGAAGGATTACAGCTTCCTAATTTTAAGAATTATTATAAAGCAGCATAATTAAGAATTCTTTTTTTTTTAACTTGCAAATGTTAAGCCATCATGGGTAAAAATTGAATTAAATAAGATTAGAGAAACTATACCTGAAGAATTTATTTATAAATGGGAACCAAGGTCTATGACTACTGACAGAGATGCTCCATTATTGAAGTATTTGATTAATGTTTGGAATAAAATCAAATTAGTAAATGATGGAAATGTTTTATCATTATAAATGCCATTGATTAATCCTCTTTTTTTTTAACATATAATCCTTTTTTGAGTATTTGGAGAAATAAAGGAATTTCTAAAATAGGAGATTTTTATGAAAATGGTAGATTGATGTCATTTGATCAATTAAAAACTAAATATGATATTACATGAGATAAGTTCTTAATTGAAAATAATTTTAAAAGTGTATTTAAGAGAAAAAAAAAACTAGGATCTGATATGATTTTAAAAGATCCTACAGATTTAAAACAGTTAATTATCAATGGAATGGTTAAAAAAATTAGTTCAGTAGCATACATAATGTTCCAATAAAAAAGACCTAAATTAGGTTTGTTTAAGTCCAAAAAAAATGGGAACAAGGTTTAAATATATCAACAGATCAACAAATTTGGCAAGAGTTATGTAAAGAAGTTATGTCTAATACAATTAATTTATGATATAGACTACTTCATTATAATTTTTTACATCAGTTATATATTACATCTCAGAAATTGAATAGATGGGGAAGATATTGGAACCTTTACTCATTCTACATGGTCTTATTTAAAAGTTAAACCTTTTTAGATTTCTATTAGTAAGTTTTTATGACAAGTTACAGGTGTTGTTTTTCTATTAAATCCTGAATTATTGTTGATGGGAAATTTTGAGAATATAATTCCTAAATTATCTCCATCAGATTTTCAATTGAAATTTATTAAATTAGCTTTTGTAATAGCAAGGAAATATATTGCTGTTACTTAGAAATCATATGTTTCATTGACATTAGGAAGATGCATACAAAGATTCAAAGTTGAATTCCATAACAAAAAAAACCATATAATCTGAAGGGTAAATATTATGTATTTTTTACAGATTTGGGGCTTATATACTTGATCAATTGGATTAAAATTATAAATAATTCCTTCAAGTCCTCCAGACCGGCGAAGTCTTCCCTTAAAATGAGTATCCATTTTTTTTTTCGTAGAATGCTTTTGTTTTGGATCTTTGAGCATCTTCTGAAGCAATCCAATTCAATATATAACTAAGTTATTACATATTTTAGTAATTAGTATTTTTTTAGTAGGGTTAGTAGGGGTTAGAGAGGGAAGTAGGGATTAGTGATGGCTTAGATGCTTTTTCTGAAATTCTTTTTTTTTCTTTTTCTTTTTTCTTTTTACTATATGAATCAACATGTATCTATAAGTTTTATAACAATGTGATTTACAATTTTACTAATTATCATATATGTATTGATTTTAAATAAAATATTAAAAATAGAGAAAAGCACAAAGTTATCATCGTGACAAGATGAGTAAGCAGGCAATTGTTGTCCACACCAGTAGATTGCTACAATCAAATAATGTGAGCCAATATTTCCTGCATAAGACAGCAATGCACGTTACCTATCAATAAATGTGGATAAGGACAGTGATATATGCCTGAGTATTGACACAGTGGTGGATATGCAACTTTAGTTATCCAACTGATAACAGCATGAGGTAATTGGAACTGGATCTCTTTTGGCATCACTTTTTCTCTGGTCTTTAACTTGGAACATTACTTTGCTTCTCTCATCACAGATGCTTACTAACATGCTGAGTATATCTAATATTTTTATTCCCTTATAGATTAATTTCAGCTCTATGTGAGTTGATATGACCTAATTATCCCTTTATAAGGTGTATTATTTGGACTCACAGATCATACTTTAGAGATGAATGGGGCTCCTGAAGTTACTCATGGTTATTGCAATCCAATGGGAAAAGTGCTTATGGAGAGATAATATACTAATGGGAAGGGGACAAATATTGTGCGTCCTCTGCTCAGTAACATTGTAGATAATCTTTTTTATGTGTTAACAAATTTGTAGCCCAACATCTGGTCACCCATCTACTCAGGGACCTGGCAACATGCCTTTAGTTTAATTAATTTGTTCCCATTACATCCTTGACTTAACTTTGCAAACACTTCTCTATAGCTCAAAAGAAGTAAGGAATATCTCTAAGTTATGAAGACACACAATAAACATATATTGATCCTCTCTAATAATTCATTTGCAATAAAGGAAGTTACTTTTGAATCAGAGATTTTAGAGAATTATGACCTTAGGAAGGTAAAGGAAACAATTACATTTATTTATCTGGATAAAACCATTTCAAAACACAATCAGCAATTTAATTTCACATCTTTGCTCACAACCAGATTTTGCAAGTTGATGGAATATCTTTCCTTGCAATCTTCACATAAAATTGAAAATATGCTTGCCGTTTGTTTAAAAGCACATTGAAATTTCTGTTTGTCTATTCAGCAAGAACAAATAAATATTTTGTTCCAACCAAATGTATTTAAATGTATTCCTTTATAAGTCAAGTTGAATGAAAAACAATGAAACACTTTTGTGTTCTGCATGTTTTGAATCCAAACACTCTCCACACCTGTAAGTGCGTGCACCCTTTCTAAATGTTTTTTTCTATTTGTAAGTGAATGATGCCACATAGCAGATTCTGCTGGAATAGCAGATGTAACTCAACAACTCTTCTGATCAAGCGCAGTTCAACAATACTCTAAAGGATACAGTTTTATGTCAAACATATGTTTTATTAATTTTAAATTTAGGGACACAGCATGGTAACAGGCTCTTCCGGCCCATGAGCACATGTTGCTCAAATACATTAATTAACCTACAAATTCCATACATTTTAGAGAAAGGTAGGAAACCAGAGCACCCAAAAGAAACCCTTACAGACAGCGGTGGATTTGAACCCAGGTCACTGGTGCTGCAATAGCATTACGCTTACTGCTATGCTAACCATGGCACCCTAATATTGTAGTGGACACACTTTGCATCCATCTAATTAACTGAATTATGTAAGGCTTATCATGCCATCACTGAACATTTGAGGAATGATACAGGAGAAATCTTACTGTAACCTAATTTTTACTCTTGTATAAACCCCATCTGTGACAGATGTAATTCAGAGGTGGCTTCCATGATAAATATGTTTTGATCCTGCCCTTTCCTGAAAAAATATTGGAAAAATATTTTTGATATCATTTCAGTAGTTTTGCTCTTTGACCAAAACGGCAGCTGTGGAAAATGTGGGAAGATAACCTGCATCCAACACAGGTTTTTTTAATCTGAGCCGATGACATCACTGATGACATCACTTCCTGTCCATTTGACAAGCAGTGATGTATATAAGCCCAATGCACTAGACTCCACAGTATGTACATTGACTTCCCTGCATATACATCGATTTGACAACTTGGTGCCTATAGTAGCTCAGTATAGAATACTTTGTCATGGCCTGCATCAAAGAGTAATCCAAAGATGACTACCTTGGAGGTCTTGCTCTTCAGTCTCTTTCCTAACACCCTAAACTTATGTTGCAGGACCTCTACCCCACTCCTGCCTATGTCATTGGTACCAATATGTATCTCATCCTCTGACTGCTCATCCTCCCCCTTAAGAATATTATGCACCCATCCTGGATCCAAGCACCCAGGAAGCTACACACTATCCTGTCGATTATTTTGCAGCCCCAGAATCTCCTATCTGTTCCACTGACAATTGTGTCCTCTATGATTATCACTCTAACTGAATTCGTCCTTCCCTTCTGAGGCACCTAGCCGACCTCATTGCTATTGGTCTGGCTGCTGCCTGGTACAGGTAGCTCATCCCTCTCAATAGTATCCAAAGAAGTATACTTATTTCTAAGAGAAATGGCCAGAGAGTACACTGCACTGCTTGCTTATTCCCTTTCCCTCTTCTGACTGTCATCCAGCTCCCTTCCTCCTGCTTCTCATTGTGATTGTGTCCCTGTATCTCCTGTCTATTACCATCACAGCCTCCTGAATGATCTGGACTTCAAACAACTCTAGATGAAGTCATAATGGATATTAGTAAATATACAGAAACGCTGGAGGAACTAAGCAGGTCTCGCTGTGTCCACGGGAGTTAAAGATATATTTCTGATGTTTCAGGCCTATAAGTCTAGTCAAAGGATTGTAGTTTTAACTACAATCACAGCTTCTGCAGACTTTCTTGTTTTGCTCTCATCAGGTTCCCTAGCTATCCACTTTCTGCAAGAGGAGTATGTCTCTGCCCTGGCTTCCGTTCCCACTGTCTATGAAAGAGTGAAGAGTTAGGAAAACCTGTGCTAACCTTACCTCAAATCTTACACCTCCACCTCAGCTTATGCTCACCAAAGCATCATGAACCAAAGTCTCAAATTACCACTCCTATATTGGGCTACTCACCCAGTGGCTGCTCCAACAATGGAGCACTTTTATTTGTTCCTACAGATGAATTACAATTTGATTGACCCACTGAAGTGCTGAGTCCCACAAACGCTCCCTTTAATCTCTTCTCCCCATTCTGTAACTCTCTCTCCTCTCAAATAGATTGATCCAATAAAGATTGCAATCCAATCTAACTACAATCTGTGTTTTCACAATTGACTGCCCCAATGTTCAATCTCAATCAAAATTTTCCTTGTTTTAAAATTGTTGTGGAGACTGAAACTAGTGAAGATGCAAAAAGTCTTTATTGTACACGACAAGCAGGCATTTTGCCTAGAGACGCTCTCAATATAATCTTCAATATTTTCATATTTTTAAGAACAAAGTTAACAGGGATGATTCAATACTATTTACTTCAATATTTTAGTCTGACATGCATACAATGCAAGCACACTGTAATAAACAAGACACCTCTGAGTGATGCAAAGCAATTCAGATGATTGGTTTAATAGGTGTCTAAAAACAGAGAATCAAGGTGCTCCAAAAACATTGTGACTGAAATAGTTACCACAATTATTGATAGAGAGGACAAATATACCTCTGACTATAATGTGCTAAGTAACAAAATTAAATTGGGTCTGGAAGCTTTCTTTATCTCAGTTACAATGGAACAAAGTAGCTGAATGTGTCTGAGGCCTGGTTTGATGTGAGACATTGTGTTATGTTAAGTGCCTCCCACTCGTCATCCCCTCTCCCTGCTTCAGGTCAGCAGCCTGTGCATACTGTATAGATGGTGTTGCAGGCTCCAAGGGCATCCTTTTAATTTTAAAACTGATTACTGCTTGCAATGTACATTAGAACTGATTTTAAGTAATTTTTCTTATATTAATGCCCCATATATTCCTGAAACTCCTTAACACATAACTCCTAAATAATCCCTAACACAAGCCATGTTTTGGAAAAGATTAAATTAAAATGATGTGATTTAAAAATCTTTTTTGGCCTTGAGCCATCTTATTCTATTCAGCAAGAACTGTCTATTCTTCTATTTTGATCCTTGTATATTTCTCTATTTTCAATCCCATTCTTTGACACTGGCCACTTCATCTCATCCTTGTTTTGGACTTTCTGCAAAACCTTTTGACTTTTGATCTCTCTCTCTTTCCTCCTTTTCAGGCCCACTTCTCAATCAAGGTTTGATTAATTTTACAAATGTCACTGTTCTTTTCTCCCCTCTGCTCCATTGAAACAACTCTGTGTGCACATGTTTTATTTCAAGGAGATATATCGTGGTGCCTGCCACATTGACCAACGCCAGTGGGCTGATATCGCCTCAAACCGTACATCATGGCGCCTCACAGTTCGGCGGGCAGTAACCTCCTTTGAAGAAGACCGCAGAGCCCACCTCACTGACAAAAGATAAAGGAGGAAAAACCCAACACCCAACCCCAACCAACCAATTTTCCCCTGCAACCGCTGCAACCGTGTCTGCCTGTCCCACATCGGTCTTGTCAGCCACAAACGAGCCTGCAGCTGACGTGGACATTTATCCCCTCCATAAATCTTCGTCCGCGAAGCCAAGCCAAAAATATCATACACAGTAACCAAATATTGTCAGTTCCACTCCTTTTCCTAAAACTTGAATGAAGTGTCACCTGCATTAAATGCAATAATTTATTTAAAAAAAAACAATTTCACCTCAGTACATTTAGCCAGTCATTATTTTTGGATTAAAGAGCACCCAGAGAGAAATTGGACTAAATGATTGTCTGATGTCCGATACTCATGTGATAACAATACTTCTGATGCAACAGTGGGCTCTGATCCACCCTTGCCAGTGTAGGATGACACTGTAATATTGAACCTATGGCCATAGGGGAAGACTGTAAATCCATATTGTTGGTTTTTTGGTATTTAAATGTAGCTCTGCCGACATCTGAAGACTTGTCTGGGCAAATCAGAACTGAATGCTGGGTGCTCAAATTTTCTAAAATCCATGGAGTGTGGCACAACTAACAGAGAGTACTTTCTCCATCATTTAGCAACAGATCTATTAATTCTTTATCCCCATCTACATTAATGATACTGAAGAGATAGATGGTAGCTTAGAAGTAAACATTTCCATTAAACATTTCCATTGTTCAGACTTGGACCATCCATATTGAAGTAATGGTGAAGAAAGAACATCAAGACCTCTTTGAAAACACAAAAAAATGCTGAGGGTCAGCAAATCTTACAGTGTCCTTAGGAGGTAAAGATATATAACCAACATTTCGGGCCTGAGTCCTTATTCAAAGTATGAGTAAAAAACAGGTAAGAGCCTAAATTAAAAGGTTAGGGACAAGAAAGAAAGGGCAAGGGTAAAAGCACAGACTAACAGATGAAAGGCAATTACAGGTACTCCCCAACATACCTCCATGTTCTGTTCTGGATGACCGGTCATACCTCGGAATGTATGTATGTCGGAATTGCACACTTACCTTACTAATCAGCATCCCAGGGTCCGTCCGCTGGGTGCAGACTTCTTGGTTCCTGTGCGCATATGTGAGTCTTCAGTAGGCACATGCAGGGTGGGTTCGCATATTGGAGTCCAGGTGGCACATGCACGAGAGTTAAGTGCCATAACGATATTGAATTCTCACCATTAACCCTTTTGCTTGCACCAACCAAACTCTAATATGTGAACCCACTGCACATGCACCAACCTAAGACTCACACATGCTCACAGGAATCAAGATGGCTGCACCCAGTCTACAGTCCTCAGGATGTCAACTAACAAAGTAATTGCACACATTTTGGCTCTTGCATGTCCTGTATCCCTGTTATAGTTTGTCAAATACAATGTAAACCACATAAATGTTATATTTTTCTTATAGCAAGTTGCGGGGGGTGGGGGGGGGTACCTGTATTGGACATGGATAGGATAGAAGAGGAAAGGTGAGAATTGATAAAGGGAGGTGGTGGATCCATGAATGCAAATCTAGAGGAAAGGAAAAAGAGAGACAGAACTAGAGGAAAGGAGAACTGGGGATGAATGGGGTTGGGGGGAGACCTGTCGATGTTAATATCATTCGTTTGGAGGGTGCCCAGGAAGAATATTAGATGTTTTTTCCTTCAATTTGTGTATGGTCTCAGTCTGGCAGTGCATAAACCATGGACAGACATGTCGATGAGGGAATGGGGCAGGCAATTGAAATGGGTGGCCATTGGGAGAGCTGGGAGGCAGACAGAGCCATGGTGCTCAATAACGCAATCTCGCAACTTATGCCCAAATAGAATCCAGGGAGCATTTGTCAAAATTCAACCATTTCAAAGTGCCAACACCACAAAATTATAATGTAGATAAAAATTTAACAATTTCATTTCACATGAATATGACCTCGCACTTACATGTATTCATCAGTTTGGAGAATTCCATGTTCATTAAATCCAACTGATCTTAAGATGTACAGCAGACTAAAATAGGAACACTGGATGCAGTAGATGACCCCTGCAGATTCACAAGTGAAGTGTTGCACTAACGCCTCTACTACCTTAGAAGGCTAAGAAATAAATAACAAAAGGTGATGAAATCCAATTTCCAGGCACATCTCTTATTTACAGATCTCACAGCTTTTGCATGTCTTTTAATATCCAATTATTTTCCACTCTTGATGCATGGTTTTGCTGCGGTGCTGCCATTTTCTGACACTGAAGCGACACTTCATTGCAGGAAATGATATCAGGCATCAACCTTGTGCAAATTCATTCAGAATGTCCCTCCCCTCAATGTCTTTTTTGAAATATTTTGATGCATTAGTAAATTGTACAGACCTTGATCCAGAATTTTTTTTTTAATTTAAAATAGAACTGCTTTGCTTTCGAAGACACTTTTGCTAGACAAAATGGCATCATAGCTCTCAGTATTCATTGATCTTCATTGCTGGTTTGTGATGACATTTTCCATACATCATATTATTTTAAACTTTACTGTTAATATGAAAACATATGTTATGAATGGGAGCTTCTTAAGTTCAGTTGGATTTAATTAATTCTGCAAACTGATGAATACATGAAAATGCAGGCCATATTCAGGTGAAATTAATGAAATTGCAAAATCTATATCTCTGTTATCATTTTGTGGTACTGGCACTTTGAAATGGATGAAGTTTGACAAATGCTGCATGGATTCTAGTTTGTTTGGTGCATTGAGAAGTGTGACAGAAACACTAAGTATTTCCTCTTAATCATGCTACTTTAAGTGGATTGTGGATCAGAACTATTCTTGCTTTGAAATTACGAATTAAGGAATGCTGTTTATTTTTTGAGGTCATGCAATAGCCTTTAATCAAAATAAAAGAGACAGAAAATTACCCACTTTCAGGCCATCTTGAATCACTTTCAAAATTTGATTGAACATTTCCAACATTAGTCTCCCAAATGGTGCCTGATCTAATTTCTTCATCAAGTGTGCATAGGATGACATTATTCCCCAAACTAAGCTTTGTTTGGGCTATTGCAGTGGACTTTATGTTTTCTGATCAGTGATCATCATTGCTCACTGATGTGACAATATTTCACCAATGCAAAGCTGTAAGGCAAGTCTCTTATTCTGACCACACCAATCCTCACCTCCCTCCATAGCTGATTTTCCCCTTCCCCAATAGAACATCATAGTTACATCTGGTTTTGACCATCAGTGACATGTCAAACAAGGCTCAGGCACAGGTAACGTCACGCCATTCCATTTTTTTAGCTACTTCCCTCATATATCTCTGCTCCTGCACACCTCTTCACTCTTATCTCTTTAAAAAGGCATCCATGACCTAAACCTCCCAAAAAAAAATGCCCATGATCTCAGTGAAGATGACTCAGACCTTTCCAATTACCTTGTTAGTAACCTAATCCTCATACATTAGCCATTCTCTTCCTCAACTTCCAGTCCTGCCCTTACCCAGCAACTGCTTGGAAGACTCTTGACCAAAACGGTCATTATAATCCTGATGCACTGCCCACCAGTCCACACACTAGGAGAAATGAAATATCTAAGGCTGTAATTACCCTTCTAAGGCATGATATGAAATTCACAGGTAAAAAGGTTGTCCATGGTGGATTTATTGATCAAAAATAAAATGTGTCTGACAAGCCTCAGTGACATTTCTTGTGAGAATAAAAAACACTGGTTGAACTTCTTGGTCAATTCATACTAAATTTATGATATCTTGGAAAGGTGTTATAAAGTTAACTGCAGTGTGAAATGAAAAATTCACACTGCAGGAGCTGAAGGTGTTCTTCAAAAACTATAATCCATGTTTATATTTTGACAAGGCTCATGGGATATTTAAGGATAACATATGTTATATATCTTAACTTCACTCTCCATCATTGTCAACAAAATGCCACATTTATTTGTATTTAATTAAATGTAATTTTAGTTTAGAGGTACAGCATGGTAAAAGGCCTTTCCGTGCTATGTGCCACACCACCAAAATTTATCCATGTGACCAATTAACCTTTTAAACCTGAAAGTCTGTGGAATGTGGGAGAAAAATGGGGCCCTTTGAGGAAACCCACATGGACACAGAGAGAACAATCAAACTCCTTACAGACAGCATCAGATTCAAACCCCCATGTCTGGCACTGTGCTAGTGTTATGCTAACTGCTACACTAACTGTGCCACCCCATATGGTGTCATCATATATACCTGCATTCATACAGATATGAGGTCTACCCTGGATCTAATTTCTAACTTCAAAGAACATGGTACAATTAAGTGAATAGTTGCTTGAAAAAGGTGATACAGGCATGATAGGCTGAATTACTTCCCGCTGATGTGAAAGATCCGATGAATTCACTCTACAACTGGACTAATGCAGCTTTGTACCCAGCTTCTGGGTACAAAGAATGATAAATAAGCGTGTTCCAATCTCAAGTACTTGATTCATATTTTTGAACAAAAGATAAGTAAACAAAATAAATGCATTTAATAATATAAGTTGTATCTGCAATAATTTGTAGGTAACTTTTGCTGATCCTTGTTTGAATTGTTCATTAATATTTGTATGTTTTATAATATTTCCTGAGAACATTTAGTGTCAAATTGGTGTTGATAAAATATTGGTCTGTGTCATTATTCTTTCATCTTTTACAGAGTATCCAACCAATGATAAATGTAAGATCATGACCCTGCCCTATAAATAATTGGTGATGGTGCTCATGCATAGAAAATAAACTCCTTCCTAATGTAAGTATTCATCAGGAAATCAAAGGATAAAGAATGAATTTTTAGTGTCAAACTCATTTTAGCTGTCAAAATTATAATCTGGTTTCAAAACAAGGATAACTATATATGAATGGAAAATAACAGTAAAAGATAAGCAAGGACTTTTGCCAATTGAGGATTATTCTTAACATATTCTAACTGCCCCATACAAGAACCAGTTGAGAACAAAGCATTTTACAGTTCATTCGTGATTTTTTTTTTCAGCTTGCAAATCATTTTAATTTTTTTTAAATTTTATTTTATTTTATTTAGTTACCAACTTTTCAGTAGACTAGTTAATTAATTAACTAGTTAATGAGTTAATTAATTAACTCATTCATTTGTGTATTATGAGTCACTTGCTTCTCTGGTAATTCTGAAAAGAACACTCTAATTTTCTATCTTTTTCACCATTTTCATGACTTCTCACACTTTGTCTCTGGATACCATTCTTTAGGAAAGATGTAAAGGCCATAGAAAATGTAGAGAAAAGATTTACTGCTATGGCTCCTCAGATAAAAGATCTAATCAGAGTTTATGAAGAGAAACTATAGCCTTTTGCGAGCGTTTCAGAAGCAGATGACACCGATTTCATTTGTCTGTCAGAGTCCAAAGGAGAACTGTTTGTTACTTTTACCTATGGGGAGCATTTAGGATTTAGAATGTACTGTCTAAAAGGCTGGTGAATTCAATTGCACCTTTCAAATATTTGGTAACTTTGTTAATCAGGCAAGTGCAAGGCAGTGTCTTTCTCCAATGAAAATATTTAACCCATTGTTACTTCAAGACATTACCACAATTGTCTTTATCAACAATTTAGTTTCACTATTTACCAAAAGAAAAATACCACTCATATAAATACTATGACTATAAGAACAGTTCAGAAGCAAGTGTTAACCAATTGATTTTGCAAAAGGTTTTCAACCATCAACATGTCAAAAAACATAATAAAAAACCTTGAATGAATGCAAAAATTTGACAGGACAAAGCAATCCAGTTATTTGGGATCCCTTCTATGAGAGGCTGGTTATGTCCAGATTTAACACATACCTAAGCAAAAATCTGGCCCTGCTGCAAATCACCTCATGTCACAATCATTCCACAGCAGATGCAATATCACTGGCTCTCCACTTAGGTCTGGATCACCTCAAGACAGCAATTCATACATAAAGCGGGTCTTCATCGACTAAAGCTCGTCCTTCAATACCATTATTCCCTCAGTGCTGGTCAAGAAGCTACAAACTCTAGGCCTCTGTACCCCACTCTGCAACTGGATTCTTGACTTTCTCATCGGAAGAAACAAATTGGAAAAAAAGTCCTCCCTTCACTGATCACCAACACAGGCAACAAGGATGTGGGCTTATCCCACTCTACTCATTATACACCAATGACTGTGGGGCCAAGCACAATTCCAATGCCATCTACAAGTTTCCAATGACACCACAGTTGTTGGAAGAATCACAAACAGCACTGAGGAAGCGTAAGGGAGGGAGATGGATCAGCTCATTGAGTGGTGTAATGACAACAACCTTGTGCCCAATGTCAACAAAACCATGGAGATGATTGTGGACTCAGGAGAATGTCAGGGGAACACAACACAGCCCTCATCTAGCGGTCAGTAGTGAAGAGGGTCAAGAACTTCAAATCCTTGAGTGTCAACATCTCTGAAGATCTGACCTGGACCCTCCATGTTAATGCAATCACGAAAAAGGGTCGGCAGCGGCTATACTTTGAGAGGCACCTAAGGAAATTCAGTATGTCACCGAAGATTCTTAAAACCTTGTAATGGTACCTTGGAGAGCATTCTGGCTGGTTGCATCACTGCCTGGTGTGGAGGCACTAACTCTCAGGACAAGAATAAACTCCAGAGGGTTGTTAACTCAGCCTGCGACATCACAGGTACCAGACTTCACTCCATCAAGGATATCTACATGAAGCAGTGTCTTAAAAAAGCAGCCTCTATCCTCAAAGACACCCATCACCTAGGACATTCCCCCTTCATTTTGCTATCATCCAGATAAAATGTACAGGAGCCTAGATACGAACATTCAACAGCACAAGGACAGCTTCTTCCCCACTGCCATCAAATTCCTGAATATTCAATGAATGAAAGACACTGCCTTAATTTTTGTGCACGATTATTTTTTTTATTTTTTACTCTATGAATGTTTACACTACGATGCTGCTGCAAAACACTGAATTTCATGACTTGTCATGGCAATAAATTCTGATTCTGACATTAAACTATCTCTATCCATACCTCAGTGTACATGGCTGGCATATCAATCTTCCTTTTGATGCCATACAAGACTTTTTTAATACTTCTTTGTCAATTACTTTTACATTCCTATTTAAAGAAAAGGACAGAAGACCTTAGGTACCACCAACAGCAATGCACAATTTGAGATATGTTTGCAATCATTACTTGGTCAGAATGCTGATCTACCTTAAGAGCAGCTGTTCTGTGTCTGCATCACATCAACAGGAATGGTCCATGAAGGCACCTCACTTTGACCCTTCTCAGATCACCCTTAACATTGCCCTTACTTGTGAACTAGATATCTCAGGAAAGAAGCCAAAACATACCTAACAGGAGCAGGGTCACTTTGAAACTAGGTGGACACCTTCATGTGACTTAAAATTTTTATTGGCATCCATTATATGTCAGATTACATCAAATATAAATCTGCTGGCTTGGTTTTTTTGTTGTTGCCTCGCCTGCTATCATTGGAACAAATAAAAATCATCCTTAGTCATCCGCAGTTGTTGTAGCTGAAAGGTGAAATCTACTTCAAAAATTCGTCCACAGTGAGGGAAGTTGATTTCTGAAATAATGTGTAATGTGCATTCACTATAATACCATGTTTAGCCCCATGACCCTCGGTCTCCAAGCCACTATTTTCCACTTGTTATTCCCTGAACAACAATCATGTCAATATCAAATAGCCTACTTGAGACTGATCTTGACATCACATAATTCAAGTTTGTCATGTTCCATTTTATTCAGCTTGTTCTTTCAGGTACTGTCATAAAAATCTTAGGTTCTGTCATGAAGCAACTATTAAAATATTATTTGGTTCTTGAAAGTATTTTTAATATGACATATTTGAAGCAAATGAAAACTTTTGGTATGTCAAATAAATATTTTATGTAGAAGAAGCGTAATATTAACTTAATCTTGCAATACAATATTATCATTATTACTTTCTGTCAAATAAAGTAGCATTCGCAACTTCGAAGGATATATCATTCCTTTTTAGTGAAAAGTTAAAACAAATGATTATCAACAAGGGGGTGTGGCAAGATGGCATAGAGGACAGACCCACCCTTCCTCAGCTATTTTTTTTAAGTACCCATTTTTAAAATTTATAAAAGTGATTAAAATTGCATTTTTTTAAATTTTTTGGAACATTAGTGGGTTACAATGGCTACTAATGTAAAAAAAATGAAAACTCAATTGCAGAACAAACTACCTTTTAAGAGTGCAGAAGAATTGAGGCGTACCTGATTAACTGAAGCCATAGAGTCAATTTCGGGAGTTCCTAAGTCACAGAGGAACCCTGCCCGGCTGAATATGATGCCGGCTTGACAACAAGCTCGGTTGGTGCCAGTGGGCCGGGGACGCGCAGAGTGGGGTTGGAAGCTGCACCTGCACAGTCCCTGGCCTTACCGGGCATGCGCGGTGGCTCTAGGGTTTGGGAGTTGCTGGATCGAGTGTGGGCTGTGGGGGGGCCGCGAGCAGCGGCATCCTGACGTGGTCGGGGTGCCGTCGTTGGGTGTTCAGACCGAGACATCTGAAGAGGAAGGAGACTTACCTTTACTGGGCAGCATGCAGGAGCAACTGGAAGTGGAAACTAGAGAAGGTGGGCCTCAAAAAAAGGCACTGGAATCTGGAATAGAGTCTATGTGTGCTGTTTTGGAAGGGATTGTTTATCAAATGGTTAATATGTTTAAACAAATATCTCAAGGATTTTTGGAAGTGTAACTAAAATGAATACTATGTCTGAAAATATGACTGCAGTTAAGAGTGATGTTAATAAATGTATCAAATCAGTGGATACAGTGTAAGAATTTTTTTAAAATTGAAACCTTTTTTGAATATAAAAATCAGGTTGAACGTAATAAGGAAAAATTGGGGAAAATGGAAGATTCTTTGGTGGATTGTGAATTCAGAAGAAGGAATTATTTTAAAAAATTGATTCACTGGAAAATCAAAGTCAGAGAAATAATGTGAAGATCGTGGGTCTTCCAGAAGATATTGAAGATTCTGATCCAATAATTTTTTTTAAGAAATGGATTCCTGAGATGTTGGGCAAGGAGTTTTTTTCGGAAGACCTATTGGACCGGGCACATAGAGGGTTGCGGAAGAAACCATTTCTGGGACAACCGCCAAGAGTGGTTTTAATCCGTTGTCTGAAATATCAGGACAGAGAAATGATACTACGGTCGACGGTGCAGACGGCCCGACCAAGTCAATCTCCAATGATGACTCAAAATAACAGAGTTTTTAAAGCAAATCTGAGTCAGGAGATTATTAGGCGACGTCGGGAATTCAATTTGGCTAAAGAAGTGTTGTGGCGGAAGGGTTACAAATTTTCTTTTCATTATCCTTCAGTGTTAAAAGACTTTTATGGTAATTTTCAATCTCAATTTTTTGAAATTGACCATGATGCATTAATCTTTGTTAATTCACTACCAGAGTTGCGAGGAAATGGTCGATTTTCGCTGCCGTCGCCTAAAAGGAAGACAAATGCAAATGGGAATGGGAAGAATGGGAGAAATTGGAAGAATGGAAGGAAAGAAGTGTTAACTCAAAGTCTTATTGACATTGAAGACCCGGAACAATCATTGAGATTGGAGTCAACGGGTTGAATATATTGATTATATTTGATTATGTTGATGTGAATAATGTATTTCTGGCTGGGTGGGGGGTGGATGGCACTGAAATCTTTGATAGTCATCTGCCACTAGTGGGATTCACCACACCCAGTTTTTTTGACAGCGTTACGACCATTGGGTAATTTTTTTTTGGTTAATAAAAATTTGTTTTGGAGTTTTTTTTAAGTAATTATGAGAGGGTTAGTGATTTGAAGATATTATAAAGGGAGCGATTTGTAGTGAATGATTATATTGTTAATTTGTGGGGATGTCTAATTTGAAATTTGCAACTTTTAATGTTCAGGGGTTAAATAACCCGATTAAGCGAAAATGAGTTTTGGCTTATATTAAGAAAATGAAAATTGGTATTGCTTTTTTGCAAGAAACACATTTGACTGAAAAAGAACATCTCAAATTGAAGAGAGATTGGGTTGGTCATGTGTTTTTTTTCTTCATTTAATTCCAAAGCATTAAATGTAGCGATTGTAATTCATAAGAATATTACAGGCGGAATATAAAAGTAGGGTTATATCGGACCATTTTTTATTATTTTTTCTTGTGTAAGTTCAGAAGTGGTACGTCCATCTTATAGATGGAGATTTAACACAATATGGTTGAAAAAAACAGAGTTTGTTTCCTTTATTAAAGAACAGATTTCTTTGTTCTTGACTGGGAATGATAATTCTGTAGATAGTCGTTTTGTGTTATGGGATGCACTAAAAGCTCATTTAAGAAGGCAGATTATTAGTTACACTACTAAAGTTAAGAAACAGTATATGGCAGTGGATTTAGAACTGGAGAAGCAAATTGCTGAATTGGAAAAGGAATTTCAGAAAGATGTGACAGAAGATTAAAAAAAATGGTTTTGGCTAATTTGAAACTACATTATAACACATTGCAAACTTATCAATTTGAGTGTTTAATTAATCAATCTAAGCAGCATTATTACAAGTTGGGTGAGAGAGCACATATGGTACTTGCAAGACAGTTAAAGATGGAACAGGTTTCATGGATTATTAATGCTGTTAAAAAAGAATTCAATAGTTACCTATAAACCTCAGGATATTAATGACCAGTTTTATTCATTTTATCAAAAAATATATACTTCTGAGGGGAAACAGGACAGTGGTGTTATTGAATCTTATTTATCTAAATTAACGTTACCAGCATTAAAGGAGGAAGATGTTGTGGAATTGGAAGCTCCGTTTACTGAATTTGAGATTAAGGAAGCTATACAGGAGATGCCAAATGGAAAGTCGCGAGGGGATGATAGATTTTCTGTGGAATTTTACAAATATTTTCATGAAGATTTATCCTCTGTGTTTGAGGATATATTACAACAAATAACTGAAGAGCATGAGTTGCCGGAATCTTGCTCCAGTGCTTTAATTACTGTAATTCCGAATAAAGATCGAGATCCATTGCGTGTCAGTATTCTCTACTGAATGTAGACCATAAAATTATAGCAAAAGTGTTAGTAAATCGACTTACTAAGTATTTACCTAAATCGATACATAATGACCAAACAGGTTTTATTAAGAATAGAAACACATCAGATAATATTCTTCAATTGATTATTTTGGTCAAGGCATATCGACAGCAGCCCAACCATTGTCCTTGATGTGGAAAAAGCCTTTGAAAGGGTTGAATGGGAACTTTTATTTAAGGTGTTGGAGAAGTTTAAATTTGGCCCTATTTTTATTGGTTGGGTTAAAGCTTTATATACAAACCTGATTGCCAGGGTGGTGACAAACGGTCAAGTTTTATTACCATTCAAATTGAAACATTTGACTCGACAAGGGTGTCCATTGTCACCAGCCTTGTTTGAACCATTAGCTCAATCAATAAGACAGAATGAACAGATATGAGGGATGAGAGTTTTGGATGAAGAATATTAGATTAATTTATTTGCAGATGATGTTTTGATATATTTGACAGACCCAAAATGATCATTGCCGCATCTGCAGGAATGTTTATTGCAATATGGAACATTATCTGGATATAAGGTTAATTGAGATAAAAGTGAAATTTTGCCAGTTGGAGAAGGAGATTATTCAGAATTTAAAGATATTATAAAATTGAAATGGTCTGATAAAATTAAATATTTAGGAATAATTATAAACACTGATAATCTTTATATAAGTTAAATTATGTTCCTTTACTAAAAAAGATTAAAGCAGATTTAATTAAATGGAAAGATCTCCCGTTAACTTTAATTGGTCGAGTTAATTGTATTAAGATGAATATTTCTCCTCAAATTCAATATTTATTTCAATCAATACAGTGTCCTTTTTTAAAGGGATTTTTTCTGGATTTAAATAAAGCCATGAGAGAATTTTTATGAAAAGGTAATTATCGCAGGTAGCATTGCATAAATTTATTTGGAAGAATGCATTAGGTGGGCTTCAATTACCTCATTTTCAAAATTATTATGAAGCAGCCCAGTTGAAATTCATTAGTAGATTGATGGATTTGGACCAATCCCCAAGTTGGGCGAAAGTTGAGTTGGCTTGCATTTCTGAAATTGAGGTGCATCGATTTATATATCGATGGAATATAAATTTGTTGCAGGAATATAATATGCTGATATTAAAGCATTTATTAAAGGTGTGGATTAAAAGATATAAGATTTTAAGATTAAAAGGTAAATTGTCAATTTTAACCCCAATATATAATAATCAGCTTATTCCTTTTTCAATATTTAATAATTATTTAAAGAGTTGGAATTTTAAGGTTATAAAGACATTGCAAGATTGTTTTGTAGAAGGACAGTTTCTTTCCTTTAATCAATTGAGGGAACATTTTGATATTGCTGAAAATTCTTTGTTTGTTTATTATCAACTTTGAGCTTTGGTGAAAGACATGTATGGTAGAGAGATAACTTTACCTGTATTGACTGAATTTGAATCTTTGATCTATTCCAAAAAAGGGATATATTTCTGTTATGTATCTAGTGTTACAAGACAATATGGATAAATCGGAATGGGAGAAGTCTAAGCTTAAGTGGGAAAATGATTTAGCTTTTGTTTTTCCTGAAGATTATTGGGCAGATATGTGCTACGACAGTGTAACTAAATTGATGAATGTACAGTATGGAATGGTTAATTATAATTTTTTACATCAGTTATATTTAACTCCAGAGAAATTGAAAAAATATGGTTTTAGTAACTCAGATTCTTGTTTTAGATGTGGTGTATGTACTGGTACTTTTTTACATGTTGTTTGGTATTGTGTTTATGTACAACCATTTTGGGAAGAAATTAAGTTAATTTTGAAAAAAATTATAAAACTTTGTTACCATTCTTAATATCTAAACTCTTAATATCTATTTTTTTAATGGGTTACATGGTTCCTTTAAAGGGATTAGCGTTGGATAAATTTCATATTGCATTTGTACATTTAGGACTGTCTGTAGCTCAAAAATGTGTAGCAAGTACATGGAAAGATAACACAGTGATTAATATAATGCGATGGCATAATGAATTGAAAGCTTGTATTGTTATGGAAAAAATTACATATAATTTGCATGATAATTATTTTGTTTTATCAATAAGTGGTTACCATATTTGGAATATATGCATTTAGATGTACTTTGATGTATTATATATTTTTCCTTTTTTTTTAGCTCTCCTTAAGAGAGCTGGCTGATGGGGTGGGAGGGTGGGAGAGGTATATTTTTTTTGTTTATATTTTTATTTTTTACATATAATTATAATATAAAAGTACTTATATTGGAATGTATATTGATTTTCTATTAACGATTTTCTTAAATAAATAACATTTTGAACAAAAATTACTATCAATAATAACATTGAAAAATATTCATATTCATTCATTTACATACATTTACATTTAATGAACCCTTCTATGATGTGATTGTCTTTTCCAATACAGGTAAACATGTCGATTTTGATATTGTCATATGGTTTAGTTAATAAAAGGAAGCATTTCACAATAAATATTTGGTAAATAAATGTAAAGTTGTTAACAACTGAAGTAAAGTCACAGCTAAGCTTATCTTACAAATATATAATATTCTTAATGGGTTTGTCATGATGTTACATAAGCTGGAGAGTCTTCTGAGAGTCCTATTTATACGACTAAAGAGCTTTCAGTTAAGGAGTTATGATGACATAAATAATTCTTGATCCAGAAAAGAATGCAGTGTCTACACAATTATTTTGGATATTCAAACCAGATAAAATCATTTTTGGATACTTAAGGAACCAATGGTTCATTGGGTAGAATCGAAGGATGGAGCTGAGATAAAGGACTAATTTTGATAAATAGTGAGAGCATTGATGATGAATGGACCACGTTTAGGCTTCTATTTCTTCATGCTTATTCACTTAGGTCATTGTGGAACTTTGAATTCAATGCCGCTTCTTTGAATTATGTCACTTAAACTCTTAATATCTGAGACATTCTTAGTTCTGCCTTGGTGTTATTCATAACTAATCCTCTACAGCTATCTTATGTATAGAATTCCAAACCTCTGCTACTCTCAAGATGAAGAACTCTTTCTCAACTTTATGCTGAATGACCAAGCTCTTATTCTGAGACTGAAGTTCTTGGTTCTGGACAACTCAGTTAATGATGATGGGACAAAGAATATCTCTGATAGATTGAGTCCAAGACTATCAGGGAACAAGTTGGAGAGATCATCCAGTCAGTTGGGTTGTTAGAGTGAGCTTTCAGTCTAAAGGGATAACTCAAATTTCCCTGTGCCTGCCACTATAATTCTCCATCCTATTGCCGGCCTGATTCATCTGTCTATAGCTTCATGAATTGTAACTTTTTTTTTAACTTTAAATTTAAATTTATACATACACCACAGAAAATGGCCCTTCTATCCTACAAGCCCGTGCTCCCCAATTATACCCAATTGACCTACAATCCCCATAGGTTTTGAAAGGTGGGAAGAAACCAAAGCACCCCGGAAGAAATCCATGCAGACACAGGGAGAATGTATAAATTCCTTACAGACAGTGCCAGATTCAATCCTGGGTCACTGCTGTTGTAACAGCATTGTGCTAATTGCATAGCTGTCTGATATGAGCTTAAGGAACATCACTTCAGCTTCATTCTAGGCACACTGTGACCTTCTTTCTTAATGTTGAATTCTACAACCTCAGATAAACCATTTTATCTGAAGGAATCAGCTTTAGACATTTCAGATGTAAGTCATTCATCTTTGATATTGACTTAGTTCTTCTCTCTCCATTGCTCCATCCTGATATGTTGGGGTTTTTTTTCCATAGCAGTCCACTTTAATGATTACACTCAGTCAATGCCTTCACCACAGCTTTTATTAACTTTCTCTCCACCTAACTGCTTCATTAGCCCATTGACAGGATGATCCTCACAACTTAGTAACATAGTAACTCTGGGCCTACCCCTTCAGAGAGATTTCCTTTACCCTACATATCTACTGCTCTTTCCAACTTAAACAAACTCTTCTCCAGGGGCCGTTGACCTGAAACATTAACTGTGTTTCTTTTTACCGACTATGCCTAATGTGCTGTGTTTCCAGTTTTTATTTTGGGTTTCCTGCATCTTCAGTTTTATTTTTAGTTTCCCTTAAGAATTTTGTAATTTTTTTTCTCAGATTATTCTTCACTCTTCTAAACTTTAAAGAGTATAGCCTCATTCTACATAATCTCTCTCCTTTAAGACATCCCAAGAAACTATCGATTACCTCCCTATTGTCTATCCTTTCTTGGGTGGGGAGATCAGCCCTGCGTGCAATATTCCTCATGCTGTTTCATCAGGCATTATTAGAGGGGTTATATTTTTCAAGCAAGTCATGTCTTCTCTTGTGCTCAAATCCTCCTGGATACAGACCACTATACTATTTGCATCCTGATGGTTCGCTGAATCTGCATGTTAACCTTAACTGATTTGAACATAAGGACAAGCAGATCAGTCCAAATACTAACAACGTACAAACTCATCACTTGAAAAACATTCCATCTTTTTATATTTTTTCTAATGAAGCAGATGATCTCACATTTTCCACATTATTTTTTATCTTGACCATTCAATTGAATTCTTCTACATCCTCCTCAAAATGCAAAAAATATTCAATTATTCCAATCTTTTGTTCAAATCAGTATTCTTCATGTAGGAAAACTAATTAAAGATATTCTGAAAATCCATATTGAACATTGGTTTGTCTTAGCTATCCTGTTAGTTACAAACCTAAGTATTTTCCAATACGTTTGACCAGTGGCATATCAACACCGCCCAATTCTTTCATTATTTACCAGATACCTTGACACCACTTGTATTATTTTTCTCACTACCCATGAGAGGCTAATTGCTTTAGTATCCCATTTCATCTCTCTCTTCCTTTTATTAAGTACTGTTCCTTAAGTGATTACACCAGTAAAACAAAAGGATCTGACTCATATTTTATCAATCAGCGGAAGAATGCGAGATGATGCTAAAGCTTTTAAATCCCAATTATGAGATATATTATGATGAGACAAATGTCAAGTCCTGATTTACTGATGAAGTTGCTAAGAAGTTCCTTAATTACAGGCTAAATCATATTACTTATTCAATTCAATAACTATTCAGCATTTCTTATTTTTGTAGCTGCTTTCTGGGTAGTTTTGGTAAAAACACAAGTTACATAATTCAAAGACATAGTTAAATTTGATTTCCTCAGGTTCCATGAATTATCTGCGACATGACTTTCTGAAGGAGCTTACCATGGGGATCTTGTCAAACATCTTACAAAAACCCATATATACCACATCCACTGCTTCACCAATTACTTTTGTCACCTTCCCAAAAAACTCAATTAGGTTCATAAGCCCTGCAGTGCTTCTCACAAAACTACACTGACTATTCCTGGCAAGGCTATGCTTCTCATCGAAATGCTCATAAATCTTGTTCTGAAGAATCACTCCAATGGTTTTTCCACCACTGGTCTCGGATTCTCCCTCTAAACTTTCTTAATCAAGGGGTCCACATTTTCCATTTTCTGATCCTCTGGTACATCTTCTGTAGCCAGAGAAGCTGCAAAGTTCATCACGTGAAAGGCTGATTGGCCTACAGTTATTTCTATTTCTTATGTTTGTGTGTGTCAACATTTTTTAACTTTTCAAAGAAGGATCATTCATGGAATATAGTTTAAAAACAAAGCAAAAATTGTTTACTGATTGCTTCATTTAGTTACTACTTTACATCTCACTAGAATTGTGAAGAAAGAAATCAGGCAGCTCAATCAACTGTTGTATTGAGAGCGAAGCTAAAGAAATTATCTCCAAAAAATTACCTTCTGTAATATAATAAAAGAAATGCAAAACTGTTGAATAAGCTTGGAATACGTCAAAAACAGCTGGATTTAATGATTAAATTTTTTTTAAAGTCTTCCCTTTTCAGATTGTTCTCAGAAGCTATGCATTACTTCTATTTGAAGGACTGGGCAGAACAGAAACAAGGAAGAAGCTAGGAGCTGGGGAGAACTAGGAAACAAGAATATAGAAGAATCAGAATATGTCCACAATCATTAAAAATAAAGATTCTTTTTGCCTTTATTGGAAATGAAAAACTTGGATCATAAGGAATGTGGTGCAGAAATCGTTAAAAAAAAAGCTCTGGAGTCTCAAGTGGGATAGACAGATCAGATGAAAAATTTAGAAAAAAAATTACTTCTAAACCCAGCAAATATTCTACCTCAAGCTGTGACAAAGAAGGATTGTGCAGCAGAACAAAGACTTCCTTCCAGAGTGCAGACAACCATGAGAAGAATTTCAAATGCACTTGTCATGCCTCATCACCCCTAGATACTTCAGGTTTAATGCAAAGTTGGGATTGTTGCAACTGGTACAGAAAACATTGCTTATCTATTCTGATTACCACCTGGAAGAATACTGTGCATTCAGCTCATTGTCCCACAGGAATAAAGGATGTTGACTTTAATGTCAGATAGATCATTTGTCAATGAAGTATAGCAAAAGGACATTTAGGAAGAAAATAAAGATGACTAATCAAGGTTAAAGCATAAGTAAGTTTTAAATCCAAGTTTCAATTCTTGTTTGAATTTCTATTCCTAATGAGGAATAGATGCATTATCGCTTGCTAAAAATGCCTTAATAATTTGCAAATATTTCCTAAATTTGACAGGATTAAAAAGTTGATTGCTTTTATTAAGTGACATTGGGAGCCAATAATTTTGAACATTAATTGTTTCAGTGAAAATGTTTAAAAGCATCACACGGCATAGAATTGAGGATAACGTCACTTGCTCAAGGATGAATCGGATCAGCAGAAACTTTATTCATATGTGAGGAGGTGAGATCAAAGTCATACCACAGTCAATATTTGGATTGCTAACTAAGAAGTAAAAAAATGAATAAACCAATCACGTCCAATTTTTCCTTTCCTGATATTCTATGAGATTTAAGATTGTACTATCCATACCAAATCAATTAATTCCAGAAACACAGCTGTTCACTTTGAAAAAGTTCAGAGATATTTTTTTCTGCTTTCATATCTCAAGGAATTCTTTATTGTTGATACGAGTTTAGGAAAGAATATAGTTTTGCAGATTAAAGGTTTGTTTAGTTGAAATGCTGTGAAAGAGTTGTTTTGACTCTTGCTCTGTATTTTGCAATTTTTTTCACTCTCCTTAATTTTTGACTTCATACTAAATCAAGACTTGGAGGGCCACAAATAACTGATGGGTACATTTCTCAGCAAGTGCCAAATATATATATATATATTTTTTTTTAACGGTCGCAATGGATTCTTTGATGTTGTTGCTTATAAAAGCAAATTAGCAGAGGTTGGACCACCAACAAAATATTCTTTATTAAAAGAGGTCAACTTTCAATAACAAATAAAGCAATGTATAAAAAGTTACACATTGCTCTCAGTTTTTAAGGGTACATTTATGAATACATAGCTCATTGCTTTTCACTTAATAAGTAATAAATCCATTAGTTAAACCTATTGATCTATTGATCTATCTATCCATTTGTGGTGAAACACGGCACTGCATGCATGTCCAGGCATGTCCTCACTGGGCTGGGCAGGCTGGCAGTATTGTAGCTCCTCCCCATATGATCCCCTAACAAAGGCTGACACCCCTAGTCTCCTCCCTCAATACTGCCTTCGAAGTGAGCCAGCAGCATGTAGAGGCATGTCTGGGTTTTCTGATTAATAAAGCCTTTGACTGTCTGTGGGTGGTCATTGAACATGCTACAATATCTATCTATAGAGATAAAGAGAGAGAGAGGGGCATTAAATTATATCATGAACATAAATTTATTCAGAAATTAAAAATAGAGGACAGAAAATGTTCAACTGATAAGGCAACATTTGTGGAAAAAAATATAATTAACATAATCTAATTAATAAGGTTAATAATATAACCTTTCAACAGAACGGGAAAACATATACCTCATAAATTGCAGAGGAATGGAAGAGGGAGGGAGCAATTATTTTGAGATGCTGAGTGGGAGAAAGATCTGTTTGGCAAGGTCATATTATTGAATTTGGGGGCAATTACATTTTCAATTAATGATCCGTTGGATATGGAGACTGCTGGATCGGAATATGAGGGGGGGGACCGTATTCTTGCTCTCAGTGGGCAAATGAAGATTGGATGCAGGAATGCCATGAAAATGAACAATGTTGGATGACACCCACAGTTAATGAACAAAGGACATCTCAAAAGCATTGATATAATTGGAACAAATCCAATTTTGCCAGATTAGCTAGGAGAATTGAATAGAGCCACTGCTGGAAGCAGGGTGCAAGAATTCCCCATCATAATAGCTGTAGTAATCCGAGGGCTTATTGTGAATATTCCTTGCAAATGGAAAGAGGAAAGTTGAAATAACATGATCTAAAGGTAAGAGGTGTGCCTTTGACTTGGAGGAAATGATTGGAGTTAAAGACCAAGTTGTTTGTGTAAGCATGAGCTTGCTGGGAAAAATGGACAATTGATGAAAATAATTAGTTGTATATCTGTTGAGGGTTCTTTTGGACATTCTGGTGTTGGTTTAAGGTGCAGAGGGACAGAGTTTTCATGGAGCCAGGGTTCAGATGTTTTTTTTAGAGACACCAGAGCTGGTGTTATTGAGTAAGAGAATAAAGAAGAAATAATCCTCGTGGGATGTGCACAGTTCAAGAACTGAGAAAAAGATGTCGAGGAAAAAATCTCTCTATTAGAAGTGGGATCGGGGGATGTTTGGGAGACAAAGGCTATTTGCTCAATGTTGAGGTCCTGATCCAAATGGAGTTACAAGACTGAGCAGAGAACTGGTCTTCAGCCTCTAATAGGTAGAGGTTAATTTGTCAAATGATAACAGCATCACCCTTAGGTAGGAGCAAATAAATGGAGCAAAAACATAGAGACAAATCAGTATGCTGGTGACAAATTGTGATGACTAGATCTATAGAAGCCAGAGGCATGAATTCTCGAGATGGCAGAATGTCTAAGAAGTATACTTATGGCAAAAGGAACAATCATCAACTCGTAATGGTAACTTTCCTTGATGCTACTAGACATGCTGAATAATCTCTTTTATTTCAGATGTAGAACAATAGCATTTTTATTACATAATCTTGGTACCTCTTATTTCTGTCAACTGGTTCAACTCACTTCCTTCTTTTTATATTTTCTCCAAATAGTTCAAAACATAAACATGTTGGAGAAACTCAGTAAAGGGTACAAAGTAAAGGGCAATCAATGATTTGGAAATGAGCACTTCTTCAAGGTATAAGTAAAAAATTGGCAGGTGCCTGAATAAAAATGTTGGGGGGGGTAAGGATGAAGGGGAGAAGGAGGAAAGAACAAGGGTAACAGATAAGAGGTCATAGATGGATATGAATTGGAGGGCCGAAGAAGAAAAAAAGAAATAATGGGAAGAAGATAGCTTTCTGAATGGCAAGGGGTAGAGAAAGAAGACTGAGAGATAGGGAAAAAGAGATACTTAGGACAGGTTTAATAAAGTTGGAGATGACCTTGATAATGCTGTCTGGTTGGAGACTGCCCAGATGTATAGCAAGTGTAGTTTGCCCAATTGCAGGTAGCCTCAGTTAGGCAGTGCATGTAGCCATGGATAAGACACGGCAGGATGGAAATGACGTGTAGAATTAAAATGGTTGACCACTTCATATACCTGCCATTGCAGCAGACAGAGTGAAAGTGATTAATGAAATGATCTCCCAGTCTTCATCCAATCTCACCAAGGTAGAGGAGGCCACAATGGGAGCACCAGATGCAGTAAATGACCTTACAAATTCGCAAGTGAACATTTGCTTCCATGCACCTGTCGATTATTTTTATATGTCAAAATTGAGCCCACATTCACCACTTCAGCTGACAACTCATTCCACAGCTGTGATAAAGTTCCCTTTAAAATTTCACCTTAGTCCTTTAGATCTCATCTGTTTGTAATTATCCATACCAGCATAAATTTGAATACCTTTATCAAATCTCCCCTTCTTCTCTAAAACTCCAGGGATTAAAGTCATAACCTATATAACCCTTCCCTTAACTCAACTCCTCAATTCCCAAGAATATCCTGGTAGATCTTCTCTCCGCTCCGTCATTCTTTGTACCTGTTTACACTCTGCATTATATTGCACAACCTTTGTCCTTCCCATGTTTCTCCCTTCACTTAAAGTAAACCTAACTCCAGGTATGTTTTGGAGTGCAGAAGGAAACTGAAGCCCAATGCAAACACAGGGAGAACATGCAAGCTCTCTAAAGACACTGCAGTATTTGAATCCCTGTTGCATTCTAGAGACATACATTTAAAGTGAGAGAGGGCTAGGGTGGAATTCAGAGGGTAAGTATGCAGCAAGATTTTATGCACTTTGAAGAGAATGCTTGGAATGGTCTGCCAGTGGTGATGATGTAGGCTGACATGATTGTAATGTTTAAGAAGCTTCCAGATAGACAAGTGTAAAAGCAGGGAATAGAGAGAGAGATCTATGATGTGGAAGCAGCAGAGATTTAGTTTAAAATAGATGGGCATCATGTTCAATGAGGACATTGTGGGGCAAAGGGCCTTTTGCCATGTTTTATCAAAGGCTTCACTATGGCTCTGAAGGAAGTTGCAGACAAATAAATCGGAAAGGAAATGGAATTGAAAAATTGAAGTGGTATAGAGCAGAAAGCTCAGGATCTCTCCATGGATCAAGTGCAGATGCTCTGAGAAATTATCACCCATTATGCACTTCAGTGTAGAGGAGACTGCATTGGGAACACCAAATGCAGTAGATTAGATTGGAACAAGTGCAGTTGAATAACTGCCTCATGTGGAATGATTT
Source organism: Narcine bancroftii (assembly GCF_036971445.1). Classification (NCBI taxonomy): domain Eukaryota; kingdom Metazoa; phylum Chordata; class Chondrichthyes; order Torpediniformes; family Narcinidae; genus Narcine; species Narcine bancroftii. The sequence goes on along the minus strand of NC_091471.1, from coordinate 55,612,778 downwards.
TTTCCCCTGAATGGTGGACATGGAGGATGTGCTGCATCTCGTCCTATTGAATGGGGACATTCTATCAGATGGTTACTTGTGGTTGGGAATGGAAGAGCAGATAAGGGAGTATGCAGGCCCTGTGAAATGCAAAGAGGGGAGGAGAAGGGAAGATGTGACTAGTGGTGGCAGATTTCTGAAATGAATTGAATATGAAGCCTGGGGGGTTGTGAGGAGTTGGGGGGTGGGGGGAGAAGATAGTGATGGGGAGTGAATAATGGGGGAAGTCCAATTTATTTCAAATGTGGAAGAAAGTGGTTGAGAGCAGACATGCACCAAATAGAGGAAATGGGGTTGAGAACCATTCACGATGCCACGACAGAAGCAGCATTTCAAAAAGTGAAACAAACTCAATGGAGATGAAGAAATTAGAAAAAAAAGGTATCCTGACAGGAGACAGAATGAGGATATCTATGGATACAGTTGGAGTAGGTAGGGTTTGTACAGGAAGTTAGTGGTTAGTCTCTCCGCTGTGATGGAGAGAGAGAGAGATCCATAAATTAAAGGAAAGTGTCAGAGGTGAAAACATCACCTCTGTGAGAGCAAGGTAGAAATTGGCACCAAAAGTGCTGATATTTTTCAGTTTTGTATGGGCACAATATGGGCAGTTTTAGTGGCCCAGGTTTGAATCTTTTGGAGAAAGAGATGGGGAATGGTTCCAATTATAGTAGGAACAAGGGCTATTCCATATATCCAACAAAGAGACAGGCACCACTAGGCCCTTTGTGAGATCTTATAGCTGCACCTTCAATCTGCAAAAAGTAAATGTAATCAAAGAAGTTGCTTAGTGCAAGAACAACTTCCATCAATTGAATGAGTGATTGATTGAATTGATGGAGGGAAACTTGCTGGTGTCCATTCAAGAAAGAAATAGAGGGCCCTTCGACCATATCAATGTGAACTGCAGGGTTTGAACATCTTCAGTGAATTTGAGTAATTTCGGTCCAGGGAATTGAAACTGTCAAAATGGTAGAGGTCTTGAGAACTGTGTCAGATGTAAATGGGAAGTGACTGACCCAGTGGGGGGAGAAGATAGGACAAGTCAAAGTTGGAACAAGTAAGCTTATAAGGACAAGAAGAAAGATGAAAAAATATATCTACACAAAGAGTTTTGTTTGTAGATGTCAGATCTAGAAGCAGGCACTGCAAGGTTGGGATATTACCATGTTGGAGGCTGTGGAGGGAAGATCTCTTGATGAAATGAGATCTGCAACAGTTTGGATAACAGTTGTCAGATATTGATAGGAGATCATGGTCCAGAGGAAAGAATGAGGACATGTCTGATAGTTGACATCTGGTTCCTGCAAGATAGAGGTCAGTTCTCCTGACCTCAGCAGCACTACCCTTTCAGTAGGGTTGATGCATTGAGCATACCAATTATGATTTACTCACACAAATATTTGAAGGATTTTTTGATATTTGCTGTTTACTAAGTCACAGCATTAGTGGCCCAGGTTTGAATCCAGTTCTCTCTAAAAGGAGTCTGAACATTCTTCCTGTGTCCTGCATGGGATGTCTCCAGATACTCCAATTTTCTCCAACCCTCCAAAAATATGCAGCATTGGTTGGTAAAGTGGCATAATTGGGCAGCCCAGGTTCCAACCACAAATACTTCAATATCTGGAATCAGCTTCTACAATGTTGGTAATTTAAAAAATCAAAATTAAATTAAAGTCAAATAATAAAACTTGAGTCAAAAACAAAACATCCTTTACTTAAGGCCATGAACTCTCAAAAAACAACAGTAGCTAGAACAATAATATTAAATCACATGGTGCATCCAGTTCTTAAATTTACATTTGTATATACCACATTTCTCAAAGATAAATGGAACAAAAAAAGAGTAGTTCAATTGCAGCCGGCCTTCAACCTTATGGTTAACGTTCTATGTATTCCAGATTTACCTGACCCTTTCTTATCAGCTTAGGAACAGAACTTGGACACAGATATGATCTTTTTCATTTTTGATAGCCTACTTTAAGTTCCATACAATTATCAAACAATGATACTGGCCAATTTTGTGAACCTTTATCATTCTAACTTCTCCAGACATTCACAAAGGGTTCAGTAACAGAAAGTCATATATACTCGATCACAACATCACTAAAATAGATTCCTCTGATATTATATCAGCCCTATTTATTAATTCACGGATCATTAGTTAGCACTTTGAGGGATTTTATGCTTAAGATTATTTGTTCAGTGTATACAATGCATAAAGGTCCATATGTAATATGTATTATGCAATGAACTTGTATCTATACCAGCATTAATTAATTGCACAATGCTGTAGTAGAGCAAAACAAGAGGAAGAATGAAGTCCAAAATCTGATGAATTACAAGAACCTGATGATCAACATACCAGAACTTAGAAGGCAATACCTCAGATAATAATGGCCTTTCTGGTTAGTATTTTCCAAAACTCTATAGACCCTCGAATTGTTCCTGATGTTCCTACATCAGGTTCTTGTAATTCATCAGATTTTGGACTTCATTCCTCCTCTTGTTTTGCTCTACTACAGCACTGTGCAATTAATTAATGCTGGTATAGATACAAGTTGGCAGTAAATGTGTCACCATTATATAAGTAAGAGGGAGACAGAAAGCAGGGATTGGTCAACTGTTTGCTTGATCTCAGAATTTGTCTGTAAATCTGTGTGGAGGATGTGCTATCAAGACAATTAGAAAACAATATAATTGAGCAAAGTCAACTTAGATTTATAAAAGGGGCATCACCAATCTGTTGGAGTTCTTAGAGGATGGATCTTGAGCAAGGAACACTAATGGATGTGGTACATTTAAATTTAAAATATGGCCACTAGACGAAATAAGAGAATGGAATTGGAGACAATATGCTAATGGTCATTGTCAAGTGGTTAAATAGAAAACAAGGAAAAGAATTAATCTGATCTTAAGTCCGCTCTTGTGTGATACCACAGGGGTCCAACTCTTCACAATTTATATCTATTATTTTGCAAAATAAACTAATGAAACAGTTTCAACTTCGCTGATAGCCTGAATCTAGTTGACAATTGAAGTAATGAAGAGAATGCAAAGATGATTCAAGACAATATGGTCAGGTGAAGACAATAACTTGGCAGATATTCAATGTGGAAAATGTACTGTCGTTCAGAGGTATAAAAATAGACACAACTCGAGTATCTTTTAAAAAAGGCAAGACTGCAGGGAAATGTTGATGTTTGATGAGGCCTGATCATTCTTGCATGTCACTGAAAGCTAACACATATGTGCAACAGGTAAACAAAGCTAAATTTTTGCAAGATGATTTGAATACAAAAATAAGTACAAAAGTTATAGAGATCCTTTGGGAAATTATATCATGAGTATTATGTACAATTTTGATTAACTTGTCTAAAATGAGATCCAATTGTTTCAGAGAAAGTGCAATATAGATTCACTAGATCGCTTACTAGGATGACAGATCTGTTAAATACAGAGAGATTGTTAACACTATTCTTTAGTGTGAAGAGGAATAAGATTACCTTATTGAAACCTACAAAATTCCTAGAGGTCTTGTTATTATAAATGCATCTTAGGTGTTTCCTCAGCTGAGTGGCGAACATAATATCAAAATAAGAGATTAGCCATTCAGGATATAGATGAGAAGAAATATCTTCACCCAGAGAATCTCTGGAATTTTGAACTGATGTGGGATGTGGAAGATAATTTGCTTCATCAGTCCTGAAATGAGTATGATTTTGGAATATTAAGGAAATGAAGGAATTTTACAGAATTGAATTGTTTATCACTATATATATGAAGATACAATGAAAAACTATGTATTCCATGCTACCCAGGCAAGTTGATCCATAATTAAACGCAACAGGTAATGAAAAATAAAAATGTATATAGTGCTTCAGAAAAAAAAGTTAATTTAAAACAGTGCTCAGGCAACATGAGACACTCATGAGAGGTTCATTCAATTGTCTCAAGGGGAGAAATTGTCCTTGAATCTGGTGAGGTATATTTTCAAGCTCATGTATCTTCTGCCCAATGGAAGAGGGGAGAAGAAAGTGTGATGGAATGGTAAATAATGGTATGTGATATAGTGCAAGAAAAAGCTACTGAGATAAAGCATCAGACATAATCTTGAATGAAAGAGCAGAAACGAGGACCCTGAAGGCCAATACCTGCTTCTATTTCTAATGTCCATATGTGATCCTTTCTTAAACTCACGTATCTGGATGCAAACATATGTGTTGGTACTCACGATGTATGCTTCGTACTCACTTTTAAAATTTGATTTTGTTGAAGTCCATGGATCTGTGTACACTACCATACCTTACATTTAGCTCATCCCATTAAAGGCAGGATTCCACCTTATTAAGTTGGTTTCTACCTTGCTACACAAGATTTTACTGTTAATGGTCAGAGAAGCCCTATCCCTTATCGAGATAGAACACCAACAAAAGCTTTGATATACAGTCCAAGCCATTTTTTTCTAAATATATAATAATTGGTATCCAGTATATGTTATTAGACTCCTAGCTTCTTCCTTGTTTCTGTTCTGCCCAGTCCTTCAAATAGCTTTTGAGAACAATCTGAAAAGGGAAGACTTTAAAAAAATTATTAATCATTAAGTCCAGCTGTTTTTGACGTATTCCAATTTCAATTACTTTTATTTTTACTAACTCAGGGACTCAGCATGCTCCAGCAGTCATCCCTCTTACTGTTTCTCACTATCTATTTTATGACATTGCATTAACTGTTAAATTCAAGGTCTTTATTGTCTTGGTGGACATGCTTCCTTGAGTTGGTAATAGCAGTTAATCCATTGCCCACTATGTTAACTCCTGTTAACCAGGCCAGTGGCGATAAAATTCACCCTGTGCTTTCAACAAAAGAAATATGGTGAGGACATGGTGCAGCTATCTTACACATTAAAGGACTGTAAAAACACACATTGTCTGAATATAGTATAACATAATATTAATTATAATCAGATGGTAATCATTTGTGAAACTCATTACCATTTCATATTTGAAATAAAGTTGTCCAAATGTAATTTTGTTAGTGCACCAATCATGGACACAGTTGTCAACCCATTAATGTCCATTTGTCATATATTATTAGATGTTCTATTATTTAGGTGATAAGGCCCCTCTCGGCTCCAGCTGGGCTGTAATCTCCAACTTAATTTCCAGTGATAGTTGGAGTGTCAGCACTTGACAAATTACTCCTTTTGTCTGGTTTAGATCTCTGCTGCAACAAAATTTGCAAGAATTGGCTGATAAGCAAAAAGTCACAGTAATTACTCTCAGAGCACAAAATTCTCTCGTAGCGCACTTTTGTGCAAAAACAGTTGAGACCTCCAGCAGTGGCTAATAATCACAATCTGTCTTCTTATATCAAATATTTTGAGTTATGTATGACTCCTACTTTACAGGTCTGGAAATGAACTCGGAACATTTGATGAGAATCATTTTAAAAATCCAGACAACTTTGCCAAGTGTTTTTTTTAAACTTTGGCAGTCTACAGTATAACAAAAAAGAGCAGTGTTTTCTTTCCCTGATCTTTAGTTTGTGCTCCAGTTTCAATTCTACTGAAAAGCAAATTGATTAAATGTACAAAAAAACAAGAATCTGTTGTTTTATTTCATTTTATGCCTCTACAAGATTGAAAATTGTTTTTTTTTTAAATTAGCTTATTTTATTTTCTTCTCTCAGTTTAAATGCTTCTAAAAATGTTCACATGTAACCCAAATGTATATATTATTAAAAGCTACAATATATTTGTATTTACAATATGTTTCAAGGCATTAAAATCACTAACTCAAATGTTCTGTAAATCAAATCACGTTTATTTTTATTGTGTATATTTGAATAGAATTTCCTATAATTTAATGAATCCTTGGAAGAAGTAGTATCCTTTGGTTAAGCAGTTTCCATAAGTTCACAAATGGTATGTTTTAAATTAAGCTGAACACTGCAGTTCAGTTATGCTTCATGGTTCTTTATGTGAAGGCAGTTACCAGAAGAATTGAGAAAGTGGGAATAAATGTAAATGCAATATGAATAGTTTTAACTGCAAGCAGCAGATGGCTGATAGTAGCTAACATGATTGTAATTCAATCAAACTTTTCTGATGTGATCATAAACTGTGAAAATGATGCTTGAGTGGTTTTTGAAGATTTTTAGAGGTTGATTTATGTCCATCACTTCAGTTGCCATTTTCTCAATATTGTACATACATTGAGTTTAAATTTAAAAAAAAACAGTTTTTTTTAACCATTGCCTGCCAGCTGTGGTCGGACTCAGGGTCAGAGGAGGCAGTGAGTCAGTGCCTGGTGTCGTGTGAGAGGAGGAGGAGCCAGGAGACAGCATCAGAGAGGTGAGTAGTATAAATAGCTGGACTTACCGGGGCTCGGTCTTAGAAAGGTCGGACTCGGGGTCGGAGGAGGCAGTGAGTCAGCGCCTGGTGTCGTGTGATAGGAGGAGGAGCCAGGAGACAGCATCAAAGAGGTGAGTAGCATAAATAGCTGGACTTACCAGGGCTCGGTCTTAGAAAGGTCGGACTCGGGGTCGGAGGAGGCAGTGAGTCAGCACCTGGTGTTGTGTGAGAGGAGTTAATTGGGGTTAATTGGTAATGACTAATAAAAGGAGTAGAAAGGGAGGGAGCGGCCCAGCGAGGAGCGGCCCAGCGAGGAGCGGCCCAGCGAGGAGCGGCCCAGCGAGGAGCGGCCCAGCGAGGAGCGGCCCAGCGAGGAGCGGCCCAGCGAGGAGCGGCCCAGCGAGGAGCGGCCCAGCGAGGAGCGGCCCAGCGAGGAGCGGCCCAGCGAGGAGCGGCCCAGCGAGGAGCGGCCCAGCGAGGAGCGGCCCAGCGAGGAGCGGCCCAGCGAGGAGCGGCCCAGCGAGGAGCGGCCCAGCGAGGAGCGGCCCAGCGAGGAGCGGCCCAGCGAGGAGCGGCCCAGCGAGGAGCGGCCCAGCGAGGAGCGGCCCAGCGAGGAGCGGCCCAGCGAGGAGCGGCCCAGCGAGGAGCGGCCCAGCGAGGAGCGGCCCAGCGAGGAGCGGCCCAGCGAGGAGCGGCCCAGCGAGGAGCGGCCCAGCGAGGAGCGGCCCAGCGAGGAGCGGCCCAGCGAGGAGCGGCCCAGCGAGGAGCGGCCCAGCGAGGAGCGGCCCAGCGAGGAGCGGCCCAGCGAGGAGCGGCCCAGCGAGGAGCGGCCCAGCGAGGAGCGGCCCAGCGAGGAGCGGCCCAGCGAGGAGCGGCCCAGCGAGGAGCGGCCCAGCGAGGAGCGGCCCAGCGAGGAGCGGCCCAGCGAGGAGCGGCCCAGCGAGGAGCGGCCCAGCGAGGAGCGGCCCAGCGAGGAGCGGCCCAGCGAGGAGCGGCCCAGCGAGGAGCGGCCCAGCGAGGAGCGGCCCAGCGAGGAGCGGCCCAGCGAGGAGCGGCCCAGCGAGGAGCGGCCCAGCGAGGAGCGGCCCAGCGAGGAGCGGCCCAGCGAGGAGCGGCCCAGCGAGGAGCGGCCCAGCGAGGAGCGGCCCAGCGAGGAGCGGCCCAGCGAGGAGCGGCCCAGCGAGGAGCGGCCCAGCGAGGAGCGGCCCAGCGAGGAGCGGCCCAGCGAGGAGCGGCCCAGCGAGGAGCGGCCCAGCGAGGAGCGGCCCAGCGAGGAGCGGCCCAGCGAGGAGCGGCCCAGCGAGGAGCGGCCCAGCGAGGAGCGGCCCAGCGAGGAGCGGCCCAGCGAGGAGCGGCCCAGCGAGGTGCGGCCCAGCGAGGAGCAGCCCAGTGAAGGAGTGGGGACTTGGGAATTTGGCTCGAGGGACTTCGGTGAGCAGGGGCTGAGAAAGAGCTCCTTGTGCGGAAAGGTATCTTTGAAACAACATATTTATAGTAAGAAAGGAGGAAATGGAGTCAGTTGGGGTAGTCAAGTGCTCCAATTGTGGGATGTGGGAAATCAGAGACAGCACAGCTGTTTCTGATGACTACACCTGCAAAAGGTGCATCCAATTGCATATAATGAGTGACCGTGTTAGGGAGCTTGAGCTGCAATTGGATGAACTGAGGATCATAAGGGAAGCAGAGGAGTGATAGAGAAGAGTTTCAGAGAGACAGTCACCCCTAGAAGGCAGGAGTCAGGGAATTGGGTAATTGTGAGGAAAGGAGGGAGAATGCCTGTGCAGAGTACCCCTTTGGAAGTGCCGCTCAGCTACATGTATTCGGCATGGGGTTACAGCCTACCAGGGACGAGTCGTGCGGGTCAGGTCACTGGCACTGGCCCCTGAGGTTCAGAAGGGAATGAGGGATAATAACAGGATACTTGTAGTTGGGGACTCATTAGTCAGAGGGACAGATAGAAGGTTTGTGGGGTGAGATCGGGGATCCAGGTTGGTCTGTTGCCTCCCTGGTGCCAGAGTCAGGGATATCTCTGATCGAGTTCATAGGATTCTGCAAGGGGAAGGAGAACAGCCAGAAGTCGTGGTCCATGTGGGGACCAATGACTTAGTTAGAAGTGGGGATGAGGTCCTGAAACAGGATTGTGTGGAATTAGGTAGAAAGTTAAAAAACAGGACCTCCAAGGTAGTAATCTCTGGATTGCTGGCGGTGCCACGCGCTAGTGAGGGTAGAAATAGGAAGATGTGGAGGATGAATGCATGGCTAAAGAGATGGTGCAGGGGGCAAGGGATAAGATTTCTGGATCATTGGGATCTCTTCAGGGGAAGGTCGGACCTGTACAAAAGGGACGGACTCCACTTGAACTGGAGGGGGACCAATGTGCTGGCAAGTAGATTTGCTAGAGCTGTGGGGGAAGGTTTAAACTAGTTTGGCAGGGGGGTAGGGAACAGAGTGTGAGTGCAGTGTCAAGGGAACATGGTCACCTAGACAGGAATAATATTGATAACAAAGGTAGGATGAAGATTAGGGAATATAGGTGAGGGTCATTCTCTGAAATGCATATATTTTAATGCAAGAAGCATAGTGAACAAGGTAGATGAGCTTAGAGCATGGACAGATACTTGGGGTCATGATATTGTGGCAATTAGTGAGACCTGGCTACAGGTGGGGCAGGACTGGCAACTTAATATTCCAGGATACATTTGTTTTAGATGTGATAGAGCAGGGGGTAAAAAAAAAAGGGAGAAGAGTTGCTCTGCTTGTTAAGGAGGACATTACTGCCATGAGGTGGCCGGATGGTCTGGAGGGATCGTCCAGTGAGGCTGTTTGGGTGGAATTGAGGGGTGAAGGAGGCATGAGGGTGCTAATAGGGGTGTATTACAAACCACCAAATGGGCCAGGAAAATTAGAGGAACAAATTTGTAGGGAGATAACGTATATGTGTGAGAATCATAAGGTAGTGATTATGGGAGAATTTAACTTCCCTCACATTGATTGGGATACCCATAGAGTTAGAGGGCTGGATGGGCTAGAGTTCGTTAAATGTGTTCAAGATTGTTTTCTAAATCAATTAGTAGAAGAACCGACTCGGGACGGTGTAATACTAGATCTCTTGTTAGGGAATGAGCTAGGTCAGGTATCGGACATTAATGTTGGAGAACAAATTGGGTCTAGTGATCATAACTCTGTTAGTTTTTGGGTAGTTTTAGGGAAGAGCAAGGAGGGGCCTAAAGTTGAGGTTCTGGATTTGAGAAAAGCAAATTTCGAAGGAATAAGAAGGAATTTGGGGAGTATTGAGTGGGACAGGATATTTTCAGGTAAGGATGTAAATGAACAATGGAGGAAATTCAATAAAGAAATTTTGAGGGTACAGAGTAGATATGTCCCAGTGAGGATCAAAGGAAAGGCTAGAAGTCATAGGGAGGCTTGGTTTTCGAGGAATATTGGAAATTTGGTTAGGAGAAAAAGGGAGGTGTTCAAGAGGTATAAAGAGCAGGGAGCTGAGAGTTTGAAGGAGGACTACAAGGAGTGTAGAAGGAATCTTAAGAAATAAATTAGAAAAGCCAAAAAAAAGCACGGAAGCTTTGGCAGACAGAGTAAAAATAAATCCAAAGGGTTTCTATAGGTACATTAAAAGTAAAAGATTAGTGAGGGATAAAATTGGACCCCTTGTAGATAGCAAAGGTAGGCTGAGTGAGAAGTCAGAGGAAATGGGGGAAATTTTGAATGATTTCTTTGCCTCGGTATTCACTAGGGAAAAAATATTGAACCAGTTGAAGTAAATAAAAAATAGTGGGGAGGTCATGAAGCATATAAGGATAACCGAGGAGGTAGTGACGGCTGTGTTGAAAAAGGTAAAGGTGGATAAATCTCCGGTACTGGACAAAATATTCCCAAGGACACTCAAGGAGGCTTGTGGACAGATAGTGGGGCCATTAACAGAGATATTTAGGATGTCACTGGTCACGGGGGTAGTGCCAAATGATTGGAGGGTGGCGCATGTGGTTCCACTGTTTAAGAAAGGGTCCAAATGTAAACCTGGGAATTATAGGCCTGTGAGTCTGACGTCTGTGGTGGGCAAGTTGATGGAAAGTGTTCTGAGGGATGGTATTTACAAATATTTGGAGGTACAGGGATTGATAGGGAGTAATCAGCATGGTTTTGTCAGGAGTAGATCATGTTTGACAAACATGATTGAGTTTTTCGAGGGGGGTTACAAAAAAGGTTGATGAAGGGAAAGCTGTGGATGTTGTCTATTTAGACTTTAGTAAAGCTTTTGACAAAGTTCCCTACAGGAGGTTAGGAAAAAAGGTGGAGGCATTAGGTATAAATAAGGAGGTAGTGAAATGGATTCAGCAATGGTTGGATGGGAGGTGTCAGAGAGTACTGGTAGAAAATTGTTTGTCCAATTGGAGGCCGATGACTAGTGGAGTTCCTCAGGGATTGGTCCTGGATCCACTATTGTTTGTTATATATACTAACGATCTGGAAGTAGGGGTGGAGAATTGGATAAGCAAGTTTGCGGATGATACAAAGATTGGTGGTGTTGTGGACAGTGAGGAAGATTACCGTAGATTAAAAGGTGATTGAGAAAGGCTGGAGGTGTGGGCTGAGAAATGGCTGATGGAATTTAATACAGCTAAGTGTGAGGTGTTACATTTTGGAAAGGCAAATCTAAATAGGTCATATGCATTAAAAGGTAGGTTATTGAGATGTGCAGAACAACAAAGGGATTTAGGAGTGATTGTAAATAGTACCCTCAAGGCTAATACTCAGGTAGATAGTGTGGTGAAGAAGGCATTTGGAATGTTGGCCTTCATAAATCGGAGTATTGAATTCAAGAGTAGGGAGGTTATGATGAAATTGTACAAGGCATTGGTGAGGCCAAATTTGGAGTACTGTGTACAGTTTTGGTCACCAAATTATAGGAAAGATATAAACAAAATAGAGAGAGTACAGAAAAGGTTCACGAGAATGTTGACAGGATTTCAGGGTCTGAGTTACAGGGAAAGGTTGTGCATACTAGGGCTTTTTTCTCTGGAGCGTAGAAGATTGAGAGGGGACTTGATAGAGGTGTTTAAGATTTTAAAAGGGACAGAGAGAGTAAATGTGGATAGGCTTTTTCAATTAAGAGTGGGAGAGATTCAAACTAGAGGACATGGTTTAAGATTGAAGGGGGAAAATTATAAGGGGAACATGAGGGGAAATTTCTTTACGCAAAGGTTGGTAGGGATGTGGAATGAGCTTCCGGCAGACGTGGTCGAGGCGGGATCATTGGTTACATTTAAGGATAGACTGGATCGTTACATGGAGAGGAGAGGACTGGAGGGGTATGGACCGGGTGCTGGTCAGTGGGACTAGGAGGGTGGGGATTTGTTACGGCATGGACCAGTAGGAACGAACTGTTCTGTGCTGTAAGTGGTTATATGGTTATAAATGTACCAAGAATAAAGTGCATTTTTCCCATCAGTGTAAATACTTCCATTATGTGCATGCACTAGCCAGAAAATATAATCAGCTGGAGTATAAGGTAGTGACCCAAATTATACAGATCTTAAACCTCTGTATCGTGCCTTAGTATTAGCATTTACATTTGCTGCAGTATTATATTCAGCTATTGTCTTTATTTCATAAAATTTAGAAAAAATCTCTTTAAATAAATGATATTATTTCACATTATTAGACAGATCAATATCTAAGGAATTTAAAAAAGTAAATTAAAAAAAAACATTTTATATTGAGCATGGCACTGATGTGCAGTTATGAATGAGTCCAAGAAAACACTGCTTGACACACAACAATTGGGAAATGGTCAGTTTCACATTTCATTCTCGGTAAATTCATCTTGCAATTGAATAATGCTGAAAAATACAATGAAGACTACTTGACTGAATATCTAATTTTATCTTTTTTTTTAATTTAGACATACAGGATGGTTACAGGCCATGTCAGCCTACAAGTCCGTGCTGCTCAATTTACAGCCAATTATCCTACATCCCCGGTATGTTTTGAATGATAGGATGAAACCAGAGTCCCCAGAGAAAACCAACACAGACACCGGAAAAAGGCATAAAATCCTTAGACAGCATGGGATTCGAACCCAGATCCTGATTGCTGGTGCTGTAATGGTGTTACCGAATGTGCCGCACATCTTCCCAAATACCTCTGCACAACAGCAAGGTGCAATCTTTCACCAGTTAAATAATAATGATCTGATCTATTTTTTCCTACCAACATTGTATTCCATGAGCTGAATGCTTGCTCTGCCCTTGTCATCTTCTGAAAAATCTAAAAGGAACATGAGGAACACTACGCAAATGTAATTCTGAGGTTTTGCATTTTTAAGACAAAATCTTGAGACTGCCAGTTGGGCCCCAGTTCTTATTGTTATGTAAAATTGAAGATGGCTCAGGAGCATGAATTGTACAGTTCCTCATAGATATCAACCAATCACAGGATCTACTATGGTCCCTGATTATGTTAAACATTCATTTTGGTCTGAGGAAAGATAACTGAGTCCAACTTAAGGAGCTAACTCAATTACCTTCAACAGATACATTTACTGGTAAAGAATGCTTTATAAATTCTTCCCATTCCTTTTCTAACCATTTAGTAAGCTTTGTAATTCTGAAATATGTGTCATTTTGTTCCTTTTTTCTGAGCAATAAAAATAAACATTCTTCCCAGAGAGAAAACATATCGAGGAGGAACAGTGGATGAATTTGATCAATACAAAAAAAAAGTGTTGTTCTAAAGAGGCACAGAGATAGAAGAAGGCAGAGCTGAGCAGAAAATTCAAAAAGACCAGCAGTGGGGTGAGTGCTGGACATTGTTCCACAGGACAGGGCAAGCATCTGGGGATGGAATACAATGTTGGCAATGCAAAGCCGTTTACTTCAGAAGGAAAAATAAGTCAGATGATTATTTAAATGGTGAAAGATCGCACCTTGCTGTTCTGCAGAGGTAATAGGGAATCCTAGTGCATCAATCACAAAAGGTTGAATTACAGGTGCAGCAGATATTCAAGAAGGAAAATGGAATGCTGGCCTTCATTGCTAGAGGGATTGAATTTAAGAGCAGGGAAGTTCTGCTGCAACTGTACAGGACACAGGAATACTATGAGGCTTCACCTAGATTACTGTGCGGAATTCTGGTCTTACTTGACAAAATATATTCTGGCCTTGAATGTACTTCAAACAAGGTTTGATTCCAGAAATTAGGAAGTTAGTCTCTGAGAAGACATTGAGTTGTCTGGGACTATATATGTTAGAATTCAGAAGAATGAGAGGGGATCTTATAGAAATATATAAACTTATGAAAGTGATGGACAATATTGGGGTAAGAAGGCTGTTCCACTGGTAGGTGAAACTAGACTAGGGACAGAGCATCAATATCCAGGTGAATAGATTTAGGACAGAGAGAGGAGGAACTGCTTTTCCCAGAGTCATGAACCTGTGGAATTCTTTACCTAAGGAAACAGTAATGGCTGCCCCATTAAATATATTTAAGAAAGGTTTTTACCTAGTAAGGGAAGTTATATGATGGGGAAGATTAAGAGAGGTTGAGCTAAGTCCACAGCCATATTTTACTTAATGGCAGAACTGGCTCAATGGACCAAATGACCTACTCCTGGTCCTATTTTGAATAATAATGTTATATTTTTAAATTATCAATAATACATTTAATGATAATATTTTATTGTTTAAATTTCAATAATATTAAACATAACTTTTATTAATAATTTAATTACTTTTTTAATTATTGGTATATGTACAATATGTACCCAACTGCGCTGGGTGGGTCACGTCTCCAGAATGAAGGACCATCGCCTTCCCAAGATTGTGTTCTATGGCGAGCTCTCCACTGGCCACCAAGACAGAGGTGCACCAAAGAAGAGGTACAAGACTGCCTAAAGAAATCTCTTGGTGCCTGCCACATTGACCACCGTCAGTGGGCTGATATTGCCTCCAACCGTGCATCTTGGCGCCTCACAGTTCGGCGGGCAGCAACCTCCTTTGAAGAAGACTGCAGAGCCCACCTCACTGACAAAAGACAAAGAAGGAAAAACCCAACACCCAACCCCAACCAACCAATTTTTCCTTGCACCAGCTGCAACCGTGCCTGCCTGTCCCGCTTCGGACTTGTCAGTCACCAACGACCCTGCAGCAGACGTGGACATACTCCTCCATAAATCTTCGTCCGCGAAGCCAAGTCAAAGAAAGATATATGTACAATAATAAATGTAATATTTTTATTAATAAATGTAGCATACAACATGGTAACAGCCCCTTCACCCCACAAGCCCATGGACCCAATTGAACTACTACTCCTGGTACATTTGAACAGTGGGAGGAAACCAGAGTGTCCGAAGGAAATCCATGAGGAGAGTGTACAAATTCCTATAGACAGAATGGGATTTGTACTCCAATCCAAATCGCTGGCGCTGTAAGAGTGTTGTGCTAACCATTACCCTAATCATCCTTATTTGGGTCTAATGATATTTTTTTCTTTAAATAATTTTTCTAATAAAATTTTTTCAGTCCTTAGATTTCAGTAGTTCCCAGATGGTATATTGGAAATCCCCACTGAAGTGTAGAACAAACATAGATAGTTGACTGACCATTCTGTAGGCAACATGACCTATGAAAAAAAGAGTAATTGTAGTTTTAAATACTACATTAGTGCCCACCTTATTGTTGGCTTATTTAAATGACTCAGTGTCATTATTGGTCAGACACCCAGCTTGGAAGAGTGTAAAACGTCGATGTATAGCACCACTCTCTCTCTCTCGGCCTCATGATCCAAGCCTTGGACATCACTTCATGCCAGATGGCTAGACCACTGGAGGAGTCACGGGTAAGGTGTGGACTACACTTAAGTTGAGCAGTAGTACTGTGATGGATCAGTGCTTGCAGAGAGCCGCAGCCCCATTGGTACAGGAAATCAGGAGTGTGTTTTAAAGACCCTGTCTATGTAGAGTGTACATGTGCATGAGTATGTAGAAGATAGATGACCACTGGTATTAAAGTCCAACCTGAGTCCGATGTGAAGATTAGTAGTAGAGTAATTAATTATCATTTGACATCTTCACCTGTTGGTCTCCCGTGTATTCAATAAAGATACCTTTGCTTGTCACACTTGTGTCCAGACTTGTCTCTCTGTGAACCCACAAAACCTGATACGTTCCAAGCACAATTGGTGAGGCCAAATTTGGAATGTTGTGTGCATTTCTGGTCACCTAACTACAGGAAAGATATCAATAATATAGAAAAAGTGCAGAGAAGATGTACTAGGATATTGCCCAGACTTCTGCAACTGAGTTACAGCGAAAGATTAAACAGGATACGACTTTATTCCCTGGAGCATAGAAGAATGAGGGGAGATTTGATAGAGGTATTTAAAATTATGAGGGAGATAAACAGAGTAAATATAGGTAGGCTTTTTTTACTGAGGGTAGGTGAGATACAAACCAGAGGACATGGGTTAAGGGTGAAAGGGGAAAACTTTAAGGGGAACATGTTCTATGGTTCGGTACAGTGCCACTAGTAATTAATCACACAAGCTGATTTGGAGTCAAATACAGGACAGATTTGGTATGGAAGGCAGATTTCTTTCTCTGAAGCACATTGAAAAACCAGATTTTTTTTAAAATTACAATCCAGTTATTAGCCATAATTAGAAACAGTTTTTCATTTTAAATGTATTTAATTATTTGTTTCCCTTCCTGGCTGGATAAAATTTTGAATGAAAATCTCTGGATCAATAATTTAGAGCTCTGGATTCTTGTCTTTCAATTGAAGAATTATACCTTTATTTTGATAGACTTCTATCTATCTGAAATGTAATGACTGTCTATATTCCTCCCATTCTGTCAATTGTTCAACTGATATTTTATCTTTGTGAGTTCAATTAATGATATGGAGCAAATGCAGGCAAATGAAGCTAGCCTAGAATGCAAACATGTTGGGCCAAAGGGCCTGTTCTCTGCTGCATGATGCCTTCACCTAAAGTAATTAATTGAATACTGCTGTTCATTAAGAAGTTATCATATCATTGTTATAACTGATCCTCAGGCCTGCTGAAGTAAATAAAATTCAGAACATTTCAGAAGCAGAGTTTAACAGGCAGGTAACATGCTGTGGCTGCACATTCGACAGAAGACAAGCTTCTACTGCTTGATCTGTCCTTAAACAAAGTTAAGATTGCAAAATGAATTTGGAGCACAAAGGATGAGTTGTATGTAATTCTGTAGTACACTTCAAAACACCTTGGGTGTATTAGCTAAAATGTACAACTCCTAATTTTGAATTTGTGATTTTTGTGCCTAAACCCTTCACTTTAAAGGACAATTGGCCTGAATACATTTGGTGCTCTTTCTTCCTGAAATTCTGCATCTAGAGAACCTAAGCAAAGGACAATAAAATGCTTAGGGCTCTGTGCTTACAGTGCCAGCGATTGGGGCCAGACCTCCCGCACTGTCTGTAAGGAATTTGTACTTCCTCCCCATGCCTGCATAGGTTTTCTCTGGTGGCTTTGGTTTCCTCTCACTGTTCAAAAACATACCAATGGTGTAGCTTAATTGAGGGTAATTTGGGCGGCATGGACACGTGGGCTGAAATGGCCTGTGACTGTGCTGCATGTCTAAATTTTAAAAAAAGGTAGTAACTTAATAATTGCTTCCAAGCCACAATAGAGGGATAATGAAATCATGAGACCTGACGTGTGAGGGCCTGTACATAATGCTAGCACCACCAAAGAAGGGTGAGAAAGGAAATAACAAAATCAAAAAATAGTGTCATTTTTTTTAATGTATCTGATTCTGTTTTGGAAATACACTGTGGTCTTCAGCAATCTTAGCAAAGCCAAATAAAACCTCATTACTAAAGGCTTTTTTTATATATAAATGTGGAATGAATGATAAGCTTTGGTCCATTTGCCTCAGGGCTTGACTTTCTTGGCACTTCATAAAAATCCATCCTAACTGTGCAGCCAATCTAATGTTAAAGCTGGAAAAAGCAATAGTGCTTCAGAGTTCATTTGCAGACACTTTTTCTTTCTCATCACTGCAGCTTATATATTCTGCCCTAAAGGTGTTAGTGTGCTTTCAGTAGGAAGCCTCAAACACATCAGGTTCTAGATAGAACGTCTGTCTGACTTCCTCCTGTTATCCCTCCAATTAATTAGTTACATAATTCAAAGAGAAATAATGAATGACGCCAAATAGATAGACTTTTTCAATAAATATGAAACAGCTTTTAATTTGACATTAAAGCATAAGAGTCTGTCTTAATCCTGCCATGCCATTCCTATGGTTAACTTCCTGAAATGTCTTTCATCGTATTGCCACAAGCAAGAATTTAAACTTGCAATTCTGAGCAAAACTCAAAATCTTCAAACCACATTGTCAGATTCGCACATTGGTCCTCCAGCTTTGCTCTTATAAATGTTCGGAACTGTATGTGTCCAAGTAGAGGCAACAGGAAGAGAAAACAGGTCCAGAAGTGATCCATCAATCAAGAAGAATAAGTAAACCTAAGTCAACATGAGTGGAGTAGAGTTAGCAGGACAGTGGGATTACACTAACAAAAAAAAAATGTGAAACTCAATACCCACATGCATCAAACAATGGTGTTTTGTCTGTTTCTCAGTTCTGCAAAAACGTCTGCATCCAGAGATATCGCCTGACTTGATGAATGTTTCCAGTACTTTCAGTTTTTATTGATAGTAAATCATGATGTATTTGCAGAGGATGGAGTAATCAGGTTAAAGAAGTGGTTTTCAAACTGCCCCCCTAAACTCACATTCCACCTTAAGCAATCCCTATGCCATAAATGATCTGTAATTAGTAAAGGATTGCTTAAGGTGGAATGTGAGTGGGCAGCGAAGGTTGAGAATCACTGCTCTAGACACAATTATGACTGAAATATTTTGCTTGAATGTTAAGGGCCTAGAGGACTCCAAAACCTAGCAGCAATAGAAATTCACCAAGAAAAATGGTTACTTAAATAAAAGTTGCTTTTAATTATCTTTGAACATGAAAACAGGATCAAACTTTAACTTATTACTATTAACTTAACCTAATTTAACATCCTTCTAATTCTAAGTGCACATATATGTAATCTGTGCATTAAGTTCAGGAAAGTTCTTTGATTCACAGTCCAATCCAAGTTCACTGGTTGCAGGCAATTCTTATACTGTGCACAGAATTTAACATTTATAAAGTTCACCAGGCTTTTGTGCTTGAAAGATAAATGATTACCACTCAGGAAGGTTCTTGTCGGTTTTCAGAGAGAGATTTGTTTCTCATTGGACACCCACAATTGATTCCTTCTGATCAGCCACTTCAGTGTCTTGCCAAAGAAACTTGCCCCATCAGGGTTTTCTAGATGATAACCTCTTTCTTTCAGGTCACCACAGAATTCTGTTTTGTGTCCCTTACTTCAAATGAATCATTATATAGTCAGCCATCTCCTCTTGTATGAACCATAAGGGCTTTAAAGAGGCTGAACTAAGAACTCACAACCCGTCTTCAAAATGGGTTATTTTCACAAGCCTGCCAGCTTGTCATGTTCCAGTCCCAGCTGCTGCTGCTAAACTGTAGAATTGTAGAACTGAATTATCTCTCTCTCTCTCTCTCTCAAAGAAAACCACATGACCCTCTTAGAATAGCAAACTTCACTCAGACTGTGACACTGGACCCAATCTTCTGAGTTTCTTCATCTGTTGCTTTCCAAAACAATAATCCATTACTCCACAGTATGTCTAATTAATACCTACTTGTGAAGTCCTTATAAGCATTCTTCAAAGTTTTTGCAAAGACATCCGGAGCCTGAACTGTCTGGCTTGAGCAGAGCTCCAGCATTTTAAATGGAATCTGTTTTGAAGTGTTTGTATCTGTGAGTTACCTAACTAAAAACCCTACACAATTGATCTCCTTTAAAACAAACCTGTATATAATATAAAATAACATAATCTGTCACAAGAGAAAAATTGTCATTGTCTTATTTTCTTTGGAGTTATGAAACCATGCACATAACAAGTCAATTAGGTATGATTAAAACTGTGGTTTTCAACCTTTTTTCTTTCCACTCATAAACCACCTTAAACCTTAAACAGAGCGCAGAGATTGCTTAAGGTGGAATGTGAATTTAGTGGGGTCGTTTGAAAACCATTAGCTTAGAGAGACACATGCCAGGCATTTGAATATGTTAATACAGTCGGTATTAAACATACTTAGTGCTCAGAATATTTAACAGGCAATGGCAGATCATCTAGCTTTGTAAGTTCATGATACTTCTCATAAGCTTGGAAAAACAGCACAGGATTACAATCAGCACAGAAATGGGTCCTTTGAAGCAAAATGTCCACATTGAAGATCAAGTACCTAACTATAGAATCATAAATGAACTTGTGACAAAATTCATTGTTTTGCAGGAGCATTAGGTGCAAAAATAATATAAATTACAATAAAAATAAATAAATTAGTGCAAAAAAAAAGAAAGTGAGGTAGTGTCCATCCATAAATCTGATGGAATAGGGGAAGAAGCTGTTTCTGTGTCATTTGTGTTTATCTTCAGTCTTCTGTACCTGCTTCCTGTACCTGCTTCTTGTATGTTGACCAGCTGCATCATGGTCTGGTATGGAAACACCAATACCACTGAGCATAAAGCCATCCAAAAAGTAGTGGACACTGCCCAGGATATCACTTGCAAAACCCACCATTGAGTACATCTACAAGGAATGCTGGTGTCAGAGAGAAGCAGCAATCATCAAAGACCTTCACCACCCAGCACACACTCTGTTCTCACTGCTGCCATCAGGTAAAAGACTGGCACCACCAGGATCAGGAACAGCTGCTACCCCTCCACCATCAGACTCCTCAACAACAAACTCAATCAGAGACTCATTTAAGGACTCTTACTTGTGCACTTTATTGATTTTCTTTTTGTTCTCTCTATTGCACAGTCAGTTTACTTACATTCATGATCTGTTTATAGTTCTTTCTTTGTTTATATGTTCTATGCTGTGTACAGTTTATTTTTTGCACTACCAATTTGTAGTAATTCTATCACACCCACTGGAAAAAGAAATTTCTGGGTTGTATATGATATCATGTATGTACTCTGACAATAAATCTGAAATCTGAAAGAACCAATTGGCACTGCAAAACCTTTTGACTCTTTGTTGTGATATTCCTTGATGTGGTGTTCTAGTAGATCTTATATTGAATATATTTGTCCCGATCCCAGGATTATCTTCAGAGGATGGTGAGTTCAGGGAGGTGAAGAGCTCTCCAGTGGCTGCCATGAACTTTCTACTCAATACTTTCTCAATTTACATGGTGGTCAAACGATTAAACTGTTATAATTCAGTGGGTGACCCAAGTGACATCTCAGGTTTTCTGCTCACTGATTAACCACCAATGAGCTTTCTATTCCTAATGAGATAATTACTTCATTCTTTATTTTTTTTAAATTTTGAAGCCAAGGGATTGAAATGATTGAAAATATTTTCCTCAGAGAAATTTAAAGAGAGATTTAGCTGAAGTAAAATGTAAACTATGGAAAATGAAAGCTTTATTTAATTTCACACAATCAGCAAGTCCAGAATATGATCTGGTACAACATGTAATTTCAGAAGTTTTTTGTTGTTTACATTCATTTTTGCAGTTTTACTGCAAATGATAACACTTTCATTAACAGGAAAGGGAAGGAAATTATAGTTTTACATTTATGTCCAGGAAATCAGTGCCATTGGCTCATGCTAGCACATAAATTTTTGTGAAATCATGTCAGCTGCTTTTTCTCATTCTAATGTGTGGAATAGCAGCTGCAGGTCAGAGTTTGACAAAAGGAAAGTTTGTAGTACACAGCAGGTACTGCCCTAATCTATCAATACCAATGGGCATTAGCTGCAAAAAGAATTTGATTGTTGATTATGAATCATCGTCGACATGGCTATCCCTCGAGGTCGAGGATGATGGACTTGGTTCCGTTAATCTATTTATGGGCTCTCAAGTGGCTTATGAATCTGCAGAAGTAGATCAGTGACTCCACAAGGACCATCTAATGTCCCTCTTTCACTCTCTCTTTCTGATAAGCTCATATGATTCACCCCATTATATTAGGGATTACTCCTCAAATTTCAGCTTTAAAAGCACCCTGGAATTATTTCTACTTATGCTAAGGCCTCTCTTTCCAATTCTCAAGATACTGGCTTCTCTACTGTCATTGAATTTAGCTATTTCTGTGATGTGAGAAAAGTAAAGGCTTTTGTTAATTGAAATCCTAGTGATCTGCTCACAAAGTCCCTGCTCCATCATAATTCTTACTCTATTCTGGGAAAGGGGTAGTGTTGTCTACTAGTTTTGCTGAGAAGATTGAGGATGATGGACTTGCTCATTTCAGAGGGCAGCTAAGATTAACTGATTTGTTTAGAAATGACATTTTGGCATGACTGTAATAAAAGACAACAGGGCTTTCATTCCAGAACATAAATTAGTGAACGTTTGAACTGTTTATTAGTTTATAACTAACTTTGTGGTCATATTATTGATTGTAAACTTTATTCAACATTTTCAAATTAAGATCAAATTCTTGAAATCCCATGGTAAGATTTGTACCCATCTATAAATTATTAGTCAAAGATCCTGGACTGCTGTTTAATAGTCTAGTATGAAGTCTCTATGATTCAAACTCTCACATCAAGCAGTTCATGGGTCTGTTTAAATGATACAGCCAAAACCTTAGAATCCTTCCAAAGAAGCAAATTATCATTCCAATGAAAGGAAATTAACTTGAAATTTTAGCTCCGTTTCATTCTCTGCAAGTGACCTGCTGAAGTATAATTCTCTGTTCATTATAGCAACTAAATTTCAGTGATGGATGGAGAGTAGAACTCCTTGTTCAAAATTGAACAAGATTCTATAAGGCTCTGAAGTCTCCAGTTATCTTGATCACTCTGAGAAAATGACTGAGAGCTGGAATCATATTCAAGGAAAACATTCTGTGAGGAAAAGAAATGGTTTCAGTTATCCCTTGATTAGGTGAAGGGAATTACGATTAATTTGCTCTTTCACGATAAAAAAAAAACCTCTTTCACAACAAGGATGTGGGTATTTTAAAAAGAGTGCAGAGGAGATTGGCCAGGAGGTTGTGTGGACTTTTGTTATGAGGTGATATTTTGGAGGCTGAGCTTTTTTTTTCCTGGAGTGAACAAAGCTGAGAGATGATTATAGATGGAATAGATTAGAGTAAAATCAACATTATTTCCTCATGGTGGGGGATTCAAAAACAAGAGGGTGTTGCTTTCAGATGTAAAGAAGAACAATTCAAGGGAAAAGGAGGTGTGTATTTTTATTGAGAGTATCTGCTATCTGCCAGTGGAGGTCATACAAACTGGCTATATGGCTCACCATGTCCTAAACACTCTTGAGGTCTTACATTAATCCTGTATTCAAACCCTTGGCTGGTAGTCTTCAATGCCTGGATAATTGAAGGGCTCATCTAGACTCTTCTTAAGTGTTTGTAGCAACTCTGCCTCTCTCACTGTCTCTTTCAGAGCTATGGAATCAAATTTATTAAGTTTAAGAGGCATTTTGATTGATACTTAAATAGGAATAACTTGGAAGGATATGGACCTAATGCAGGCAAATGGAACATTATTTTCCCTGTAGTCTGTTCTCTCAACAATGATGATTTGCACTACAGAGAAAAGGTGGAAAATCTTGTGAAATTGTATGAGAGTAACACCCTGAGTCTACATGTGGACAAGATGAAAGAGATGATCGTGGACTTCAGGTGGATGAGGAATAACCACCCTCCACTAAACATCAACAACTCTGCAGTAGAGAGAGTGAAGAGCACCAAATTCCTTGGATTTCACTTACCTAGTGACCTATGGTGGACACTCAACAACTCCCCACTTGTCAGGAAGGTACAACAGTGACTGTACTTCCTGAGAAAACTTTAGGGAAGGCTACCAGTCACTATTATGTCAACCTTCTCTAGGAGCTCTATCGACTGGCTGTATGACCATGTGCTATAGTTGCTGCAGAGAAATGGATTGGAGGTTAATCCATGGGACCATAGGAGTGGCAGAGAGGATCATAGGAGTCTCCTCTCCTCCAACAATGTGATCTACCGGGATTGTTGTCTGAAGAGGCATGCAAAATCATGAGGACCCCCTTCCACCCTGTACACAGCATCTTTCAATTGCTCCCGTCAGGAAAGAGATACAGGAATATCAACCCAGCACCACCAGTCTGAGGAACAGCTTCTTTCCATGGGCAGTGAGAATGCTGAATGAACAAAGGAACTGCTCACACTAACTATCTGAGACTCTCATATGTAAAAAACAATATTTATTTTTTTATTTCTATTGATGGAATAATTGTCCGGCTTATGTATTGTTTGTTTCTATGTGTATTATATCTGTTATGTGTCTGCATGTTTTGCACTGTTCAATCAGATCACAATAAACTTAGCTTGACTTGACTTGATTCCCGTCAAATCTTCCCAAGATTCCAACATTCAGCTAAACAGTAAGGACAATTTACAATGGGCAAAAACTTATCAACCTGCATGTTTTGGAGATGTGGTGGAAACTCAGAACACCTTGGGGAATAAATCACTTGATCAATGGGAAAACCTGCACCAAACATCACTAGAGATCAGGATTGAAATCTAGTTACTAGAGCAATGAGGTACCATCACTGAATAACACTCAGGTAAACCACAGTGAAAAGGTATGAAAATGCCTTAATAGGAGTTGAGAATTCAAGGAAAGGAGGCTGAAAATTTCATAATGTCTGGAAATTAACCTCTACTTATTTTGGAATAATTAGTACAATGACAAAATAACTGAGTAGTATTAAGTATTTAATTGAATAGTGCAAATGCTATTCTCAATGGGGGGGAGGATAGACACCCACCCCCCACCTCCTCCCCCGGGTCCATAGCATATAACTATATTACAGCACAGAAACAGGCCATATCGGCCCTTCGAGTCCGCACCAGTTCACTTGAACAACTCCACTAGATCCCCCCCCCCATTCTCTGCCCATAACCCTCCGACCCCCCTCATATCCATGTTCAAATCCAACCTTCTCTTAAATGATTGAAAGGATCTCACTGCAACTATCTCCTCTGGAAGATCATTCCATTCTTCCACCACTCTCAGAGTGAAGAAGCATCCTCTAATATTTCTCCTAACGTTTTGCCCCCTTACACTTAACTTATGCCCTCTTGTTCCAACCTCCCCTGCCCTCAGAGAAAAGAGTCTACTCACGTCTAGTCTATCTATTCCTTTCATATTTTTAAATTCCTCTATCAAATTCCCTCTCAATTAGAGCATTTAAGGGGGTCCATAGAACACTACCACAGAGAAAAAGACCCATTCAGCGCTTTTAGTCTGTGCCGACCATTATTCCACTAGTCCTATTAACCTGCTCCCATTCCATAATCCTGCAGACCTCTCCCATCCATGTAACTATCCAATTTATTCTTAAAACTCAAGATTGAATCTGCACCCACCACACCAGATGACAGTTCATTCCACACTCCCACCACTCTTTGAGTGAAGAACTTTCCCCTAATGTTCCCCCTAAACCTTTCCACTTTCAGCTTCAAACTGCGATGTAGCACAGACTAAAATCCTTTATCAAGGGAGCCCAAGTTGTGTAGAGGGACTTACAAACTGAATAGATTAAAGGAAGGAAAGGACTTTACTGCTAGACTTTGCTGTGTAGTTGCCAAGCAACACAAGAATTTTTCAAGTGAGAATGACCGAGATAAATGTGGAAATTTCAAACTGTTCACAGGTCGTTCTTTGCTTTGCCACAATTGAACTTGACTGGCATGGAACGAGCTTTGGCTATGAAGTTCCTTCCTTATAGGTTTCCTCTTTTGATCTATCACCTTAAATTCAAGAAATAAACATGCAGGCCATAAAAATTTTGATTCATATTTCTCGCATCTACTTTGAGTTTTCCTGACTGTAATGAATAAATGTCACCTCTGCTCACTTTCATTGAAGAAGGTGTGTATTGTTTATAATTTTCCATAAAATTTAAGATGACTTTTGGGATAACCCTTTTCAGAACTCCTTCCATTTTGTAATAGTTAATTTTTGTTTATTTCAGGAATAATTTTACCCATAATTTCCCACATAAATAAAGAAGCGTCAGTAGTATTCGATGGAATACTTATCGCATGGTTTCATTCCATCTCTGCAAAACTTTTATCTACCCACGTTTCTTTTGTTTGAATATTGCTTGAAATGAAAGCATGACAACAAGAAAGCTAAAAAAATATTGAGAGACTATACATAAAGAGAAGATTGATAAACCCTTGGATTACTTCTAAACCCTTTGAGATAATTTCCAGGGAAGGCCGACATCCAAATAGGTGATTGCTGAAACCCTCACAGAAATTAGAAAATGGCCTTCTTGCATCATATAAAATGAGTGAATTGATTGCCAAAATAGGAAATGCTCAAAATGTCACTGAGTCACTTATTTTGTCTTCAGTCCATAGCAATATTTGATGTCACAAACTGAAATGCCAAAGAAACTGTTTGGCCAATTCCTTTGTGTAAAGCCACTGTTTCTGAAGAATTGATGTGGGGCATTGAAAAGCAATTAGTCATTTCATTTCAATCCAAGAAATTCTCTTTACTATTAGACAAATCCACTCTGCCAGAGAACAACATTCTTCTCATGGTTTATGGCAGATTCTGGAAGAGAAATTAGTTGATGGAAAGGATGTTGTTTGCCAAAAGACATACAAAGGGACTGGCTACTTTTGAAGAAGTTAAAAATGACATAAATGAGAACAGAATTCCACTCAAGAACACAGATGCCTGTGCAACTGATGGCGCCGCTTCAATGGTTGGATGAGACAAAGGGTTCATCACACACCTGAAAAAATGTTATACCTTCATTCTTTATGGATGTTTAAATGCTTTGCTTTCAACTGTAAACTTTATATACAGTAATCATTTCCCATACAAGCTGTATGAAGAAGGTGACAAACATTTCCAGATGTTGTTCTGCATTCCAAGATGCAATGGCTGTCCAAAGGAAATTGTCTTCATTGTTTTGTTCCACTCTGGGACATGAATGTTTCCTTTCTTTCTAATAGCAAGCATGGAGAAAAAAAAATAAATGCAAAAGCAGGCATATTTTATCTGGCAGATATCTTTGACAAACTCCATTTTATTCAACAAATCTTTACAGGGTAAACACAATTACTTCATTGGTAGCCATTTGTTATTTCCTTGAAAAGCCTGAAATCTGTTCAAGCAATATCAAATATTAGTGATTTAAATGATTTCTAAATCTGAACACAAATGCAAAGGCACCGAAGGACCATGACATTACACCTAAAGCAAATACACACAGATCTACAGGAGCGACTTAATGACTGTGCATTCTCCCCATGTCTGTATGGGTTTCCTCCCACCATTCATAACATACTGGGTGTGTAGGTTAATTGGATGGAATTTGGGCAGTACAAAATTGTGTGTAGAAATGGCCTATTACCTAACTTCTAAATTCTAAAAATAAAAACCTGTTTAACCTCAATATCCCATATTGTACAATATATCATATTTTATATATTTTTATTGAATTTAACATAATAAGCATACATATTGAATGTCAATTACATAATATATACCAAAGGAAGAGAAAATATGCATAACTACATTAAAAGTTACTTATAATAACTCAATCTTGTAATAAAGATAATGTATGTAGCCATGTCAGACCCATTAATTAAACTATTGTATTAAAATGATAAAGATTAAAAAAAACCTAACATTTAAAAAAATAAAACTAAACTAATCTAATCAAGGTTACCTTTCAGTGAAGGAAACTAAATAAATAATGATGTGGAATCCCTGGAAACAGGGACTTTTCCAATTATATAAAAAAAATTCTAAGAATGGGCCCCATAACTTTATAAATTGAAACTTTCTATCTTTAATATTATATCTGATTTTCTCTAAACTTAAATAGGACACTACATCATATAACCACTGCATATGAGTAGGGAATGAGGCCTGATCTTCCGTCTTGACTAGTGGAGCACCAGTTGTTGGGTTGCGGCCGGCGCCACGGCCTCGGCTTGGACCTCCAGCACTGTGTCAACCTGCTGATGGCATGATGGCTTGGCTGGAGTGACTGGGGTGAGGAGAGGGTGCAGCAGTATGTATTGCGTGTCTGTGGAAGGAAGGGGGTTGCTGCCTAGTAAGTGTGCTTCTCAGAGACCCCCCCTTGCTCGAGAGCCTGCTATCCTGGGAAGAGGCATTGTTTTGCCCCATGAGTGACTGGTCCCCAACACCATCCCACTGCTCTAATGATCTGGTCTCGATCACTGTTGCAGAAGATCTCTCCAAGTGCTACTTTTGTGGACAGGGTCAGCATTCAAGGAAGGCTGCCCTGCCAAGGATGCAGTGTGCTCCAGGTGCTGGAAAAAGGGGCATTACACCAAAGTTTGCCAGTCTAAACCATCCACAAGATCTAACAATGCCACTTTTGGATAGTCACCACTCCAGGCAGCGCACTTGGTGCCATCTTCCCCACTCTCCAGCGATGCCATGTGTGAATCATGCGGGCTGCTCTTTTGGACTGTGTGCCTAACACCATTTTCCTAGGCATACAATACCACAAGGGGTTGAGGTCACCCAACAGACTCAGACAATGAATTTGTACTGGTCTCCATCACCCTGAACCAAGAGGCCCTGTATGAACTCACCAGGTCCATGAAGTATGTCCAGGTAAATGGACGCAATATCAACTGTTTATTTCATAGTGGGAGTACAGAAAGCTTTATCCTCGCCAATACCGCAAAATGACTGTCCCTTAAAATACAGTCGACCAAGCACAGGATATCACTTGAGTCCAAATCATATATGGCAGCTGTGTAGTGATCTTGACCATTGGAGTCATAGTTTACAAACATTTCAAACTATTAATCATGCCACAATTCTGTGACTCCTTGCTATTGGGGCTAGACTTCCAGTGCCAACTTCACAAAGTCACTCTGTGCTTCGATAGGCATTTTACCCCCCTCCTCACCATCTGCAACGAACAGTTCACAGATGCCACCCTGCAGGTGACATATGTTCTCTCAACCCTCAAGGTTGACCCTCTTGCGCAGTTCACCAACCTCACCCCCAATTGCAAGCCAGTGGCCACCAGGAGTAGCTGAGAGGTTGTTCATTAAGTTGGAGGTTTATCGTTTATTGGGTGAGGGCAACATCAAGGCCAGTAATAGTACTTGGAGGGGCAGAGTGAAGAGTGGTGATAAGAATAGGATGGTCATAGACAACAGCCAGACCATTAACTGGTATATGCAGCTCGATGTTTACCCCCTTCCCCACGTATCCAATATGGTCAACCAGATTGCACAATATAGAGTACTCTCCATGATTTACCTGAACTCGGCATATTACCAACTCCCAATCCAGCCAGAGGACTGCCAGTAAAAGCCAGATGGCCGGCTCAACCACTTTCTCCAGGTCCTGTTCGGCATGACAAATGGAATTTCCATCTTGCCTAAGACCGACAATCGTTCCTCATCTGATAACATTCCTGTTATCAATCTAGTAAATCTTCTCTGAACCCTCTCTAATGCCAGCACGTCCATGCACCTCCAGGCATTTTGTAACCCCATACAAGACAATGGACTCCAACAGCTTCCCAAACACTGACATCAGGCCCGTAGGTCTATAATTTCCTTTCAGTTGCCTCACTCCCTTCTTAAATAGCAGAGTAGCATTTGCAATCTTACAGTCCTTGCAACTCTACCAGAATCCATTGATTCCTTGAAGATTATTACCAATCTCTTCAGCTACCTCCTTCACAACCTAAGGGTGCATTGCATCCGGTCTGGGAGACTTATGTATCCTTAGTTTCACAAGTACCTTCTCTCACTGATCTTGACTGCACTCACTTCTTTTCCAAGAGAGCCACGAGAGGCCAGTATGCTACTAACGTCTTCCACAATGAAGGGTGATACAAAATATTAATTAAGTTCCTCTGACATCTCCTTGTCTCCCATTACAATTTCTCCAGCATGTTTTGTATCCGTCCTATGTCTACTTTTATCACTCTTTTGCTCTTTATATTTGGCTTTAACTTCCCTCGTCAGCACAATTGTCTCATTTTACCATACACACATTTCTTTACTTTTGGTACATACCTGTCTTGCACTTTCCTCACTTCCACAGAAGTTTCAGCCATTGCTGATATGTTGCTTTGCCATTAATACGTTTTTCCAATAGACTTTGGCCAGTTCCTCTCTCATGCGACTGCAATTTCCTTTACTCCACTGAAATACTGACGCATTGGACTCAATCCTCTGTTTAAATTTCAAAGTGATCGCTGCCTCCTCAGGGGTCCCTTTACCTTAAGCTCTCCAATCACCTTTGGTTCATTACACAGCCCCAAATCCAGATCAGCCAATCCAGTTGTGGGCTCATCAACAAGCTGCTCCAAAATCCCATCCTGTAGGCCTTCCACGAACTCTCTCTCTCTCTCATGTGATCTGTACTGACCTTATTTTCCCAATTAAGTTTCATGTTAAAATCCCTCATGATTATCCTAATGCTGTCCTTCAGACATGCTTTATCTATTTCCAGCTGTATTTTGTAATCCACATCCTGCCTGCTGTTTTGGGGCCTGTATGTAACTGCCATTAATGTCCTTTTACATTTACCATTTCTGAACTCAATATGCAAGTATTCTAACTCTTCTGATACTCTGTCTCTTTTTTCCAATGATTTACTATTGTTGTTTACCAGCAAAGCTACGCTATCCCCTCTGCTTACCCGTCTATCCTTGTGATACATCGTGTATCCTTGGACATTCAGCTCCCAATTACATCCATCTTTAGCCACAACTCAGTAATAGTCACAGCGTCATACTCTCCAATCTGTAGCTGTACACCAAGATCACCTATCTTATTTCCAATGCTGCATGCATTTAAGTATAATACCTTCAGACCAGCTTTTGAATGTATTGTGTTCCAGTCATCCCTCCAGCTATTATTTTGACTCCTCACATGCTGTTGTCCTTGCTGCACCCTATCTTTGCTTTACTGCTGTTTCCCCCTTCTTCAGCCCTAAGACTCTGCTTAAACCATCCCTGACAGCTATATTAAACCTACCCTGCAGGATATTGATCCCTTTTGGATTCTGTTGGAACCCATCCTTTTTTATAGTCCGAACCTTCCCAAAAGTGATCTCAATGATTCAAGAATTTGAAGTCTTGTCGTCTGAACCAGCTTCTCAGGTGCACATTTATTTGCTTGATCTCACTACTCTTGCCCTCACTGGCATGTGACACAGGCAGTAATCCTGAGATTACCATCCTGGAGGACCTGTTTTTCAGCCTCCTCCTAAATTCCCTGTATTCCCTCTTCAGGGCCTTTCCTACCTATGTCATCAGTACCAACATGTACCAAGACTTCTGGTTGTTTGGCACCTCCCCTCAGAATGTTCTGGTCCTGAATGGAGACATCCTGTACCCTGGCACCAGGGAGGCAACACACCATCCGGTTTCTTCCTTGGGCTCACAGAATCTCTTGTTTCTTCTCCTCACAATGGGATCATCTATCAGAATTTCATGCCTCTTCACCCTTTCCACCTCAGACCCATGCTCAGTGACAGAGACCCAGTACCGATGGTTGTCCTTTGTCAGGTCATCTTCCCAAATACTATCTAGAACTGGTTGCTGAAGTGGATGGCCAGAGGGATGTTCTCTACATATATCCTGTGATTTCCTCACTCCCCCTAATGAGCCATAGGCCATCAAGTTGCAGCTCCAGACAAATACAAGATCAGACATATAACAGAGCAATATGAAGCAAGTAGTTAAATGGTATAAATTAGATTGGTCTCACGGTCAGAGCAGATGTCATGGTTCCTATTCACTACTATCATATGATCTCTGTTTGATGTCGTAAGCCCAAAGATTGTTACAGAGATAGTCATCTACAGTATTTTGATGATATTAGGATCCATTTTGGGGCTTCAATGGTAATGAAGGCAAGCCATTGGTTAATATTCTCTAACCAAGATTAGAAAGAAAGGAACAATATAAGGTAAGTCTTGTAAGCATTCAGTTTTCACTTTGTGACTCTCTTATTTTCTCCTGAAAGAATGAAATAGACAAGGAAAAATGTGAATTAAGCAGAATATCAGTACATCATTAAATAAAGAGTTGTGAGCACCTGGAATGCCTTGGCAGGGATGGTAGTGGAAGCTGAAGCAATGGGGACATTTATGAGACTCTCGGACAGACACATGGATGAATGAAAAATAAAAGGTTATGGGTTAGGGAGGGTTTAGTACTTTTTTTTTAAGGAAGTGATATATGGGTCAGCACAAAATTGAGGGCTGAAGTGATTGTACTGTCCTGTAGTGTTCTATGTTCTATAGTCTACAATGTGGATTTAGGCCAGTTCAATGATGTGTAAAGAATAGAAACCTGACAGGAAGAATACAAATGTGAAGAAGCAGACATAAATATGAAGGTGAAAACATATTAAGAATGATATACTTATTTTTTTATTCTCATGAGAAAAACTCATGCAAGTTTTCAAACTCAAAGTTCTTAAGAAAATAGGAGTCAGGAACAACTACTTGTTTCTAATTCTTTTTACTCTTTTTGATACAAGCAATGCAAAGAAGTACTGATCCTCTTAGGAGTTCCTTCTGAGTTATGGTACGAGACGAGGTAGCGTGCATGGACTGAGAATTGAGTGTTCATTAAAAATTTCACATCTTGCTGCAATTTTTATCAGTGTAGCGGTAAGAATATCAATCCATATTATCATTAGTGCAAACACATATCATGTCAATAAAGTTCAGCTAATGTAAAGCTCAGGCCAAGCTTTGGATCTTTTAGATACAAATAGTGAAAAGTAAGTGTAAGGCTGAAATGCACTGGGCATTTGTCGACTGCCTTCTATTAACAATTAAATAATCTCAATCCATATGGGGGCTTTACACCCAAAAGTCGTCATTATTTTTCTAATTTACTCTTTGGAATGATATTCACATTACAGATAAGGGATACGCAGTTCTCCATGGAAGCAAAATTCTGAAAAGTGTCAAAAGCTATAATAGGCACTCAGGATTTAGCCTTCCTTTTTGATAGAAAGGTTTCGTTTTCCAATTATTTGGACAGACATTGAAGTTCACTTGAAATTCTTAGCACCAAAGCATTTGAGATATTGCATTAAGAAGTCCATTGTGATTCCACACTCATTTTGAAGTGCTTCACAATTAAATTTTAATTTGGCATCATCTGTTGCTCCAGGTTGGATCTCTTGCTGCTTGCACTATATCAGAATGAGCCACTCAAAGACCTTTCAGTGGAGATGCTTTTGATGATGGTTAGAGAGTAAAAACTCATTGATGGAAAAATTAAGCTGAAAGAATTCTGCTGAATTGGAAATCCTAGAAAGTTGGGAGGATTGTGTGCCAATAGAAGCTGAGTCAAGGTCGAGAAAGTAAAATAAAAATTGCAACAAAAGCAGAGACATCTGGCAGCATATGTAAAGTAAGAAGAATAATGTCTGAGGTTAATGGATTTGCATCAGACTCAGTGGGTGTTAATAATGAACAGCTTTTATACAAGCAAGAAGCGGGGAAGGTTGATAATGGGATTGAGAGCAGGAATGATAAAATGCCAAGTCTGATGATCATGCAAGGCAAAAATGAGTTGAAATGAGATGTATAGAAAGAAAATGTGACTGCATCTAATGACACCATGAGTCTTGGGCAAGATGGAAACAAGTAGATAATTCTCCAATCAATCATGCTTGAAGACTTCACTGAGTACAATTGATTTGTGCACATATTATTCATCTAAATATCCTCCAGCCTTTGCTTTGTGCTTCAGAAATCAAATAACCGGCTATGTTTGACAGTTAATAAGTCTCTCTTTGTGAACAGACCTTTTCCTCGTACTTTTTTCTTGTCATTGGATGTACTTGAAGCATACATGGCTGCAAATTCATTCCCCATCACTATAGGTGATGCACCATCAATTCCCACAAAAGACCGAGGTTGTGAAACTGATAGGTTTTTATTGACGAGAGATTGGAGCAGCAACCAACCTCATCAACTGATCTCGGGAGGCGGGTAGCCAGCGGAGGCCAATCACAGTATAACAGTGGTTTAACCACATTCAACCCCTCCATTTTAAGAAGAGTCCTGAAAGGTGGAAGCAAAAACAAAGCAAATATATTTTGCAGGTCAAGTCTGTCAGGGGGTCTCCGCTGCAAACGTGGTAATGGTTGGGGCACTGCCGTGGTGTCCTTGGCAACTTGTCCATTTGGTCTGTCATTACTGGTTGCAGTTCACTGGGGGAGAGGACAGGGGAAGGAAGGAGGGAGTGTGGTTCTGGTGCATCATGGGTGACAACAGTTACCAGGAGTCGAGTGTGGTCAGCAGCAGGCTCAGGGATCCACCCACCCCCCCCCCCCCAAGATGGCAGTGGGAGGAAGTGTCTGGTGGTGGAAGATTGCAGTTGGATGGGTGCCCAATGATGCCAAATCCCGGATAGGAACCATCTTTGTGCCCATTGTGGAAGGATTTCCCCTTTCATCCTAAAGCCATGACCTCTTGTATTTATCTCTCCTAATCTAAGTGGTGTTAGGTCTGCTTTGTTCATGAATGAGTGAGTCAAACACCAGACTGAGTCGAAATCAAGGTTCTTTGTTCTTTATTGCCGGATGTAACACTTGCAACTAACAGTGTTAGTTGGAGAAGGCGCATTCTGCCGTTATCAGCAAGTGGTGTTTTTTATATACCTTAGGATACGTACTTAGTAAATTATCATATCATGACATTGTCCAATGAATAAACTGTTGCTGTCCCTCTCTGCTAGCCTCCTGCACATCAATTTGTCATCCCCACTCTTATCTTGAGAGTACAAGGTCACAACTGCATCTTGTTACGGCCCAGCATTGGGTGACTCCCTCTACATTCCCAGCTCATGATGTTTTTACCTAACAGTGGAAAGAGCCTTCTTGCAGGTATTCTGTCTCTAACCCTCATAATTTTGTAAACGTCTAACAAATCTCCCCTAATTCTTCTACACACTAAGGAATAAAGTCATACCCTGTTTAATCTTTACCTGTAACTCAACTCTTGAACATCTTAGTAAATCTTCTCTGCACTCTTTCAATCTTACTGATATCCTTCCTGTAGTTTGGTGGCCAGAACTGCATAAATTTGGACTCACCAATGTCAAGATCTCAACTCCTGTACTCAGTACTTTGATTTATGAAGGCCAAGATGCCAAAAGCTTTTTTTCACAACCCTGTCTACATGTGACACAATTTTCATGGAATTATGTATCTGTATTCCCAGATCTCTTTGTTCCTCTGCACTTCTCAGTGCCCTACCATTTATGGTACATGTCCGACCTTGGTTTGTTCTTCCAAAATGCATCACTTCACACTTGTCTCCATTAAATTTTGTCATTTTCTGGCCCATTTTTCCAGTTGGGTCCAGAACTATTTGCAAGCTTTGAAAACCTTCCTCACAATCCACAATGCCTCCACTCTTAGTGTAATCAGCAAATTTGCTGATCCAATTTACCACATTATCATCCAAATCATTGATATAGACCATAAACAACAATGGTCCCAGCACTGATCCCTGAGGATCACTTTGAAGAGTGCTCAAGAGACTTCACTAATGGATTGTTGTTTGCCAAAGGCAACAGATGGAAAGAGAATGCTGGAGCAGTTGCTGTCTGGAAGGAGACCTTAGTGTTGTAAGAGGGTTATGTGTTTTTGTAAGCAGGGAGAGTCAAACAGGCTTTCTCTGTGTGTGTGTGTGAGAGAGAGAGAGAGAGAGAGAGACAGACAGACAGACAGACAGACAGAGACAGAGACAGAGACAGAGATCACTTGTACAGTGTTACAGCCAGCAGAAGTAGCTGGAACTTGAACAGGACAAGTTGGCAAACCCAGTTGTAAGACGGCCTCGTCAAAGCCCTTGTGGTTCATGCAAGAGGAGAGGACTAGCTGTCTAATGTTTCATTTGGAATAAGAGAAATTAAAACGAACTCTGTAGTGACCTGAATGAAAGAGGTTATCATCTGGAGAACCCTGAAATGCCAAGTTTCATCAGCAAGACTCTGGAGTGTCTGATGGAAGTACATCAGTTCTGGATGTTCTGGAACAACAAATCTCTCTCTGAAAACTAACAAGAACTGAGCCATGCAAGAGGGTGACTAATTGGAACTCTTCCTCTAAGTAATAGTCTGGAGGGCTGACAGTTTGGCCCGATCTCATACAATAGTTGATAATAAGTGATGAACGGTCTGACTGGCAAGGGTGCAAGTGGTCCTCTGACTTTGGCTCTGAAGCAGAACATAGACCATTGATATATGTCGGCTTCAACCTGCTGATGGAAACTGTATGTTGTCTTCTGACTTGCCACAATGAGAGAAGAGAAATATGCTTTGAGGATCATGAACCATGCTGGTTCATTATTAATAAAAAGGGGTGAATCTTCACTTTGACCTTCCCAACTGCTCTTGTAAGGGATTTAGCCTCAGCTCTACCCATTTTAAATTAGAAGTTACTTCCGTCACCACTTGTAATGGCACTGATTTACCTCAGCTTGCAAACAAAGAATACACTCACTCAATTATTTTAGAACACCATGAAGTCAAGATGGCAGCATCTATGATTGGCAGCAACCACGAAGGGTTGCAGACTCCAGAGGAGTGGAGAACTGGCACAGGGCACCAGAAAATAGGGAGACTAACCCCTGTCTGAGAAGAAGAGCAGAGGAGATGACCCTCGGGATGGTGACCAGAGAAGCAGACAAGTGAGGGGGCACTGTGACTGAAAGACCCATGCATGTGGCGGTCTGTTGGCAACTCGAGGCAAAGAACCTATGGACTGTGGGCTGCTGGAGACTGCTGTCGGGAGACTCGCACAAAGCTGTGGACTGTTGTTTACTAGCTCAAAAATGGTTGAAGGGTTACCTGGTTTCGGAACTGGGATGCGAGAGGGTGCTGAAGGCACTGAAGTGTTCCTGATCATGTCAGAAGTTCATATATGGAGCTCAGGTTGCAAATTGTTCGAACTGAACACTCTGCAGCAGCGGAGGCTGTGGAAGCACTGAGGGCAAAACTATGGACACTGGGTGACTCTGAGGGGACTCTCTTGCATCTCTTTCTCTTTCTCTGACTGTAAGAGTGCTTCAGGCAATTTCTGCTGATGGTGAATCTGTCTGCCTTAGAGCAGACAAAGCAATTTCATATAATATGACACTGTTTTATTACTGTGACAATAATTGAATCTTGAATCTTGAAATGGCCATAATGTGTCCTGTCTGCCCAACATCATTCCTTTAACTTGAAAGCAACGAATATCAGATTATATCACTGCTATGTAGTGGATTTAGTACTTTGTATGAGGATCAGTTTGAGGCAATGAAACTTAATACTCCATTTGTCCCAGCAGGTGATACCAGAAGTGAATGAACAGCAAGACTACCTCACATTTCAACAGTCTTTCACGAATAGCAGACGTTAGCAGCAATTGAGGTTCTGAGTTGTAGGGAAAGGTTGGATAATTGGAGTGTTTGGTTCCAATTTGTAGCAGTCTGACGGTAGAGGTAAATAAAATCATAAGGGATATGCATAAAGTCTTTTACCTCAGGGTAAATGATTCTAAAATTAGTGGAAGTGGGTTTAGGGTGAGGAGGAAGTGATTTAAGAAGAATGTTAAGTTTTTCACACAGAAGTTGGTCCACATATGGAATGAGCAAGCAGTTAAAACTATAGAAATGAGCCACATACAATCTTCAAAAGGCATTTGGATAGACGTATGGATAGGAAAGGATTTGAAGGATGTGAAACACATAAAGGCGAATGGGAATAGCTCAGAATGTTTAACTTAGTTGTCAAGGAGGCGATGCGCGGAGTGGTCTGTTCTGTTTTGCTTTGCGACTCTGATTGTAAGCAAGATTATGTTTGAAGTGTATTATGAATGTTAATGTAAGAGTATCAATTCTGAGAGTTTTGTAACATATCTGAGAGTTGTAAGCTTTAATTGAAGGATATTTGTTGATATTCTGTGTAGGACTCTGTGGGTGATCCATCTCTGATATTTTCCTTAGTAAACAGTAGAACAGAACTATAGAAATTGCACTGTTTAAGTAACATGATTCCATTAAATGCTATACATATCAGGGATCAGCTGAAAAAAGTAGTTTCTGCTTCTTTCATTTCCATCACCGTTCACCTTTGCTCTTTTCTGCTTTGTAGACCTGCACATGCATATTTTTCACATTAATTATCAAATCCCTTTGGTGAAGTCATCTAAATTGGTGCCAGCTGCAGAAAGAGATTATGCCACAGGGTGCTGTGAAAGGCTGTATATTTGGTTCTTTCTCCTCAATCTAAACTGCTGAGGCATGAAGCTTTGGCCCAAATTAAAAGGGGTACGAATTGAAAGTAAGAGTAGTATTTAATGTCTTCAGACTGCTCTGCTATTTATTAAGATCTTGATTTCCACGCTATATATTCATTAAAACCACTTATCCTATGATTCTATTGTACTCAAAAATGTATTGATCTCAGTCTGGAAGAATTCTTGATTTGCAATTTGATTGATGAAGAAATATTTATTACAACCCACTTCTAACATACCTGACCTTGCACAAGAGATTGTTAGGCAAACAGCTTCTCAGCACATACATTAATACCCTGATAGACTGGCATGCATGACACAAAAGACCACAAAAACCTAAGACAAAGGAGCAGAAATAGACTATTCAGCCCATCAAGTCTGCCCCACCATCCAATCATGAATTAATCCATTTACCCCTCAGCCCCACTGCCCATAATCTTTGATGCCCTAGCTAATCAAGAACCTATCAATCCCTGCCTTAAATTCACCAAACAACTTGACCACCGCACCACCCTATGACTAAATATATTCTGCTGCATCCTGAGGATGAGCTTGCCCTGGACCAATGGTTCTCAGCCTTTCTTTTTCCACTCACATACCACCTTAAGTAATACCTCACTAACCAAGAGCACCTATAGCATAGAATGCCACAGGTGCTCTGCAGTTACTAAGATATTCATGGCCAAGAGCCATCAAACATTTCACATTTGATAATGCTTTCATTCCAGAATCATCCTTGTTAAAATCCTCTGAATCCTCTACAACATCAGCACATGTTTTCTTAAATTAAGAGCCCAAAAACTGTTCACAATACTCTGTGAGAGGTCTCAGCAGTGCCCTAAAAAAGCCTTAACATTACATACCTGCTGTTATATTCTTTCCTCTTGAATTGAATGCCAGCATTGCGTTTGCCTTCTTCACCAGTGACTGAACTTCCACACTTACCTTCAGGATACCCTACGCAAGGACTCCCAGGTCCCCTTGTATCTGAGAATTTTCAATTTTATCCCCATTTGAGGAAATAGTCTATTTATTTTCTACCTAAGTGCATGACCTACATTTTCTGACATTATATTTCACTTCTCATTTTGTTGCCCATTTTACTAATCTTCAGCCATTCTTCAGCCTCCCTATTTCCCAGCACTACCTGCTCCTCCACTTACCTTCAAATCATCTGCACACATGGCCACAGAGCCATTCATAAAAAGAAGTGGCCCCATCATTGACCCCATTATTAGCACCTGACTGCCAACTAGAATATGTTTACAGTATTCTCACTTTCTACTCCCTGCCAATGAGACAATGCTCTACCCATGCTTGCCTGCTTCCTGTAATACCATGGGCTTGTAGCCGACCGCTGCAAAGAAACACACACATGGGGGTGTGCTGAGATGGCGTAGGAAGAGGACCTCTCCCCAGTTGAACAATTAATACCCGAAATTTAAAGACTATTCAGTTTTTAAAATTACTTCTGACAAACTTTTAAAGAGTTTTTAGTAGTCATAATTAGAGATAATAAGGCTCAAGTTACAAAAAAGACACAGTTTTAAAAAGCAGGAAGTGCTGAAGAACTGAGACCTACCTTGTTGAAGGATCCACAGACGTCGATTATGGAGCAGCTGAAGATCCAACAGACGATGCAGGCAAAGGTTTCCATTATTCCAGTGCCCTCCTTGCGTCCTGTGATGCAAGATGGTGCTGCTATGGTAAGCCATCCTTTGGAGAAGGGAGGGCACAGTCGCGACTCCGAACACGTGCCCGGGGACCTCACGGAGGTCTATTCCCGACCGTGGTCACGAGCATGTTGGATGTGCCAAGCCCAGACGCAGAGGCTGAAGGCCTATGCTACCAGGCCCTAGCCAAGCAGATGCGCACAACTCCTGATCAGGCCCACGTTGTTGGGCCCGATGGGCTGATA
Source organism: Narcine bancroftii (assembly GCF_036971445.1). Lineage (NCBI taxonomy): Eukaryota > Metazoa > Chordata > Chondrichthyes > Torpediniformes > Narcinidae > Narcine > Narcine bancroftii. The sequence goes on along the minus strand of NC_091471.1, from coordinate 55,573,018 downwards.
AATTCAGCCCCGTTTGGGAGAGAGTTCAGAACCGCAGTCAGGTCACCCGGGCCAAGGTGATGGCCCTGAAATCCGAGGAAGAAAAGGAGGAAGAGTTAATTGAGGAGCCAGAAGAGGAAGCAGCAGCTATATTATGTGTTGCTAGAATTATTCAAGGTAGGCCTCTAAAATCTAAAAAAAAGTTTCAAGAATTAAATCACCTACTTTGCAAACTTTTCAAACTGTACAAGTGGAGGAGGACACTATTTTGTCTGTTTCTGAGGAGGTTATGTGTCGGATGAATAATATGGCAACTCAAGTCATGCAGGGATTTAAAGAAAATAAGCTCCAATTGACTGAGTTGAGGGGAGAGGAGTCATTATTTAAACAAAATGTGGCTAAATGTTTGAAAGCAGTCGATGTGATGCAGGTCGAATTTAAAAACGTTAAAAGGGCGTTTTGTGACTGTACTGATACTCTGAACCAATATACTGAAAGAATGGACTATGTGGAGCATTGTGTTGCAGAATGGAGTACTCAAAAATGAGAATTTCTGAAGAAAATTGATTCGCTGGAAAATCAAAGTAGACGAAATAATGTTAAGATAGTGGGTCTGCCAGAAGATATTAAAGGAAGAGATCTGGTGAAGTTTTTTTCGGAAATGGATATCAGAGATGTTGGGAAAAGATGCTTTTCCAAAAGGATTGGAATTGGATAGAGCAGATAGGGCAGTGTTTACGGAATCAAGATCACAAGATAATTTTGCATCTGGCAGTTCAGAAGGCTCGACAGAATCAGGGTCCTATGATGGTTCACAGTAATAGAGATTTTTTAAAACGCAAACTTAAGTCAAGATGTGATAAGACAACGTAAAGAGTTCAATCCAGTTAAAACTGCGTTATGGAAGAAAAGTTATAGGTTTGCATTTAGATATCCTGTGGTGTTGAATGTGTTTTATAGTTATTTTCAGGGTCAGTTTTTTGATGATGAAATTGAAGCTTTGACTTTTGCTAATTCTTTGCCAAAGAACTCACATAGCTTTGAGTTGCAGAAACAATCAAAATCGCAGGGATCTGCGAAGCAGAATGGGAATGGCAGAAAGAAAGTGGAGAAACAACATCTGATCCAGAGGGGAGATGATAATCAAGTTACAGCTGTTGTTGGTGTAGAAGATCAACTGGTGTTATGGGTGTTGTGGACTGAATTCTTTAATATAATTTAGTGTTTTTTCAGATACGAAAATATTAGTTGGAGGAGGGGGTGGGCGGCTCTGTACCTTCTGAAGTCATCTGTCACTAGTGGTTTGTAGAGAGGGGTACTACTTTGGTGGGTTTTATTTATTTTTTTTGTTGTAGTTTTCATTTTTCATGGTTTTTTTCTTTAATTTAATTTTACTTTGGGTAGATTTAGAGAGTGGGGGAGCGATTTTTTTCTTCTTTTCTTCTTTTTGGAGCTTATATTTTTGTGAAGATTTTGTCGGATTTCATTTGTTAAGATAGAATGAGTAAATTGAATTTTGTGACATTTAATGTAAAACGGATGAACCATCTGATAAAAAGGAAGCGTGTGTTGGATTACATTAAAAAAGATGAAGTTGGATATTGCTTTTCTGCAAGAGACCCATTTGATGGAAAAGGAGCATTTGAAATTGAAGTGAGATTGGGTTGGACATGTCTTGGCACCTTCCTTTAACACTAAAGCCAGGGAGTAGTGATTTTGATACACAAAAAGATGCCTTTTGTTTTAGAATCTTTTTCTGAAAATGCTGGAAGTGTTTTGAAGGTTAATTTTAAACTGTTCTTGGAAGCTTGGACTTTAATTACCTTATATTTGAATCATTCAAATGAGAATATTATGGTAGGATGGAATTTTAATTGTTGTTTGGGAGCACTATTGGATAAATCTCCAAAAATTATAAAGAAAACTAAGATGGCGAAAAAAGTTGATGGGAGATTTAAATTTGTTCAAAATATGGTGACTAATTAATCTGACTGAGAAAGATTATTCTTTTTACTCCTCTGCACAGCATGAATTATTTTCAAGAATAGATTTCTTTTTGGTATCAGCTTATTTGCAAAGTAGGATTGAACAAGCGAAATATAAGAGTAGAATTTTGTCAGACGATTTGTTGTTGTTGATTTCTTGTATGGTTGCTGAAAATGTGGGAGTGAATTACTAACATAACAAAACAATTACAGCATGGAAACAGGCCATTAGGCCCTTCTAGTCCGCACCGAACCAAACACCCCTTTCTAGTCCCACCTCCCTGCACAATGCCCATAACCCTCCATCTTCTTCTCATCCATATACCTGTCCAACCTTTTCTTAAATAATACAATTGACTCCGCCGCCACTATTTCTCCCGGAAGCTCATTCCACATGTCTACCACTCTCTGAGTAAAGAAGTTCCCCCTCATGTTACCTCTAAACCTCTGCCCCTTAATTCTTAACTCATGTCCTCTTGTTTTAATCTTTCCTCCTCTTAACGGAAATAGTCTATCCACATCCATTCTGTCTATCCCTTTCATAATCTTAAATACTTCTATCAAATCCCCTCTCAACCTTCTACGCTCCAAAGAATAAAGACCTAATCTGTCCAATCTCTCCCTATGCTCTAGATGCTAAACCCAGGTAACATTCTGGTAAACCTTCTCTGCACTCTCTCCACTCTGTTTATATCCTTCCTATAATTAGGCGACCAGAACTGCACACAGAACTCCAAATTAGGCCGCACCAACGTCTTATACAATCTCAACATCACCTCCCAACTCCTATATTCCATGCAATGATTGATAAAGGCCAGCATACTAAAAGCCTTCTTCACCACCCTATTCACGTGAGTTTCTACCTTCAGGGAACGATGTACCGTTACTCCTAAATCTTTCTGCCCTTCTGTATTCATCAATGCTCTCCCATTTACCACGTATGTCCTGTTCTGATTCTTCTTACCAAAATGAAGCACCTCACACTTATCAGCATTAAATTCCATCTGCCATTTTTCAGCCCACTTTTCTAAGCAGCCCAAATCCCTCTGCAATCCTTGAAAACCTTCTTCATTATCCACTATTCCACCTATCTTAGTATCGTCTACATATTTACTAATCCAATTCACCACCCCATCATCTAGATCATTAATGTATATAACGAACAACAATGGGCCCAATACAGATCCTTTAGGCACACCACTGGTCACCGGCCTCCAACCTGACAGACAATTATCCACTACCACTCTCTGGCCTCTCCCTTTCAGCCAATGTTCAATCCATTTGACTATCTCAAAATTTATACCTAAAGACTGCACCTTCCTAATTAACCTTCCATGTGGTACCTTATCGAAGGCCTTACTGAAGTCCATATGGACAACGTCCACTGCGCTACCCTCATCCACATTCCTAGTCACCTCTTCAAAAAATTCAATCAGATTAGTCAAACATGACCTTCCTCCCACAAATCCATGTTGAGTGCTCCTGATCAGACCCTATCTATCCAGATGTTTATAAGTACTATCTCTAAGAATTTTCTCCATTAATTTACCTACCACAGATGTCAAACTTACAGGCCGATAGTTGCCAGGCTTCCTCCTTGAACCCTTTTTAAATAACGGAACCACATGCGCAATGCGCCAATCCTCCGGCACTATCCCCATATCTAATGACATTTGGGAAATTACCACCAGAGCCTCTGCTATTTCCTCCTTCACTTCTCTCAATGTCCTGGGGAAGATCCCGTCTGGTCCCGGAGACTTATCCACCTTTATATTCTTCAAAAGCCCTAAAACTACACCTTTTGTAATCTCTATATTCCCCATATTTACTCAATTTGCTTTTTTTTATCTCACATCTCCCAATATCCTTCTCCTTGTGAATACCGAAGAAAAGAAACTGTTCAATATCTCCCCCATTTCTCTAGGCTCCACACACAGTTTTCCGCTCTGATTTTCTAAGGGACCAATTTTGTCTCTAGCTTTCCTTTTACCATTAACATATTTGTAGAACTCTTTTGGATTAGTTTTCACCCTGCTTGCCATAGTTTCCTCGTACCTTCTTTTAGCTTTCCTAATTCCTCTCTTAAGATTCCTCTTACATTCAATGTATCCTTCAAACTTTCCAGCTTCTCAGATTTAATGAGATGTTGTTAAAAAGACCTGAATTTATTTTGTATGTGAAAAATCAGATTAAGATTTTTTTTAAACAAATGAGAGATCTGAACAGAGTAGATTTGCATTGTGGGATGCTTTAAAGGCATATTTATGAGGTTAAATCATTAGCTATAGAGCTAAAGTGAATAAGCAATTTAAAGCAGAACTTTTAGAGTTAGAAAAAGAAATTGCAGTATTTGAAAAAATATTTCAGAATAATGCCACAGAAGAGAATAAGATATACTTATCCAATTTGAAGCTTTGATATAATACAAAGCAAACTTACAATTATGAAAGAATGATTCAGAGATCAAAACTGTTATTATGAATTAGGGGAAAGGGCACATAAAATTTTAGCGTGGCAGTTGAAGACTGAATAAATCTCTAGAACAATTAATGCAATCCAGGGAAATTCAGGAATTACTTAAAAACCACAGGAGAATAACAAGCAATTTAGTGTATTTTTTATTGGGATTTATATGCATCTGAAGGGACTGCAGACATGGAACAGGTTATATATGTTTTGTCAATTTGAATTTGCCTTTATTGGATGAGGAGGATATAACGTCATTAGATTGTTCATTTACTGATCTGGAATTTAAGGAGGCATTACAATCTATGCCAAATGGAAAATCACCTGGGGAAGATGGTTTCACAACAGAATTTTATAAAGAATTTCATGATTTGTTATTTCCGGTGTATTCGGAAGTACTTAAACTAGTGATACAGGTTTATTTCCTGAGATGTTTTCAAGTGCATTGATAATGGTTATACCAAACAAAGACAGAGACCAATTAAAGGTTGTGTCATATAGAATTATTATTTATTGAATGTTGATTATAAAATTGTAGCAAAAGTTTTAGAAAACAGGTTGGCTAATTTTTTTTTACCAAAATTGGTACATATAAATCAATCTGAATTTATTAAGATCAGGTATTTTGCAGATAATATTACTAAATTGATTACAATAATCAATGTGTCAAGACAGCAACTGAACCAACCAATGATACTTGCCCTAGATGCTGAAAAGGCTTTTGATTGTGTGGAGTGGAAAGTTATATTAAGTTGTTAGAAAGATTCAAATTTGGACCTCTCTTTATTGGTTGGGTTAAGGCATTATAAACTAATCCTTCTGCAAGGGTGGTGATGAATGGACAGATTTCACAGGCATTTAATTTTTTTAGGTCAACTAGAGAGGTCTGCCCATTGTCACCAGCCTTATTTGCATTGGTTATAGAACCTCTGGCTCAAGCAATAAGGCAAAATGTAAATATTAAGGGAATTGCAATTGACTGACAAGAGTATAAAATTAATTTATTTTCTGATGATGTACTGATATATTTGTCTCAACCCAAGAATTCTTTAGAACCCTTACAGGATTTGTTAAAATATTATGGATCAATGTCAGGTTATAAGGTTAACTGGGATAAAAGCAAGATATTATAATATCAGATGGGGACTTCTTGGACTGTAGGCAACTTACAAAATTTAAATGGTTGGATAAGATTAAGTATTTGGGTGTAACTGTGAATAAGGAGTATCAAAATTTATATGGTTTAAAATACTTACCATTATTAAATAAGATTAAATTTGATTGAAATAGTTGGAAAGATTTTCTGCTAACATTAATTCATTAATTGGTTGAGTAAATTGTATTAAAATGAATATATATCCTCATATTCAATATTTGCTTCAATCTATTCCTAGTGCTATACCAGGGATTTTTTTTTCAAGGATTTAAATAAAGTAATTCATTTGTTTTTGTGGAAAAGAAAGCTCTCTTGAGCTTACAAAAACATATGTGGAAGTATGATTTGGGAGACCTCCAATTGCCACATTTTCAAAACTATTATCAAGCTGCACATTTGAAGTTTATTAATAGATTGTTTGATATTGATCAACCACCGACATGGGCTGACATGGAAATGGACCAGATACAGGAAAGGTCAATACACCACTTTATATATAAATGGAATCCTTTGCTTTTACAATGATATAAAGTACCTGTATTGAATAATTTGATGAAGGTATGGTATAAGTGGAATCAATGTATAGGATCAAAGGATGCACTTTCAGTTAAAATTCTGTTATATCAGAATCAATTAATTCCATTTTCTATGCACGACCCTTACTTGAAGGACTGGGACTCAAAGGGACTGATATCAGTGGATAGTGTTACAAAATTAATTAATGTACATTATAGTTTAGTTAACTATAATTTTTTACATCAGTTATATTTAATCGTGAAAAATTAAAAAAAGATGTGGTTTTAGTGAGTCAAATTTGTGTTTTCAATGTGGGAATCAGAGAGGTACTTTTGTGCATTTGGTGTGGGAATGTATAAAGTTTAAGCCTTTTTGGGAGAAAGTAATTAATTTTTTGCGAGATTTGTTCCAAATAGAATGAGACGTGGATCCATGGATGTGTTTATTGGGGTATGTGAATACTATTTCAGCAGGCTTGCGATTGGAAAAACCTCAAATTGCATTTATTCGATTGCGTTTGGTCGTGGCTAGAAAATGTATAGCTGTAACTTGAAAAAGTGATGTTGAATTAAGTATACAAAAATGGCATAAAGAAATTCAATCATGTTTGTATTTAGAGAAGATAATGTATAATTTACGAAATAATTATTTTTTTTGTTAAAAAGTTGATTTCGTATTTGGAATGTATGGATTTAGATGTAAAGTAGACACTTTATTTGTGTTTAAAGTAACTGCACTTCAACCTATTAAGATTTTATGTAACTTTTTATATATATATTCGGACTTGTCAGCCACAAACGAGCCTGCAGCTGACGTGGACTTTTACCCCCTCCATAAATCTTCGTCCGCGAAGCCAAGCCAAAGAATATATATAAGCTCCAAGGGGAGAAGGTAATAAGGTGTGGGAATTTGGGAAGGGGGAGAGAGAGGGGGGTTATAGTGGGTAGATTTAGTTTTATTTTGTGTTTTATATTTTGTATCTTGTAAACCTTTAAATATTTTTTTCAAAAAAAGAAAGACACACACACACACACACACACACACACACACACACACACACACACACACACACACACACACACACACACACACACACACACACACACACACACACACACAACTAACAACTAACACACACTGTGTTGGTTAAAGTCTTTCCTTTATTATTATTAGGGCTGGAAAGGCTGCTTTTATATTGTTCGAGTTCCCACCATTTTTATTGACTGACTGAGTCATCCATATGAATAACAATAGCGGGAGGGAACATCCATGCATATGAATGCCCTTCTTCCCCAGCCTGTTTCTGCTGAGTTAGCTGGGCAGCTTGACCAATGCCATTTTAGGGCTGTTGCTCTAATGCTGCCCCAGCTTCTACCCCCACCTGTTCATTGACCTGGAAGACGCTTTAGCGATCTCTGTCCGTGTCTGCTGCCGCGTGATGTGCCAGACCAATCTCCGCAATTGCAGGCCGCCATAGGCTCTCATCTTGTTAAGTAGCCTCATGTGTGGCACCTCGTCAAAGGATTTCTGAAAATCCAAACACACAACATCCAATGACTGTCAGGGGAGGGAATAGGAAGAGGCAGAAAGAGAAGAGCATGTCTGTAGCCATTCCCCTCAACAAGTATACTGTTTTAGATACTGTTTGGGGAGGAAGACTTACCAGGACAAGTTAAGGTAGTCACATCTCTGGCACAGAGGCTGGCCACTTGGCTCAGAAGGAAAAGGGGGAGAAGAGGAGAGTGATAGTGAATTGGTTAGACAAGTGGATAGGAGGTTCTGTGAACAAGATCGAGGGTCCTGAATGTTATGATTCCTCTCAGCTGCCAAGATCAGGGATTGTCTGATCGAGTTCATAGCATTCTAGAGGGGGAGGGGGAGAAGCAGGAAGTTTTGGTCCACATGGGGATCAATGGCACAGATAGGAATAGGGATGAGGTCCTGAACATGGAAATATGAGGAGTTAGGAAGGAAGCAACACATCCAGAGTGTTAATCTCAGGATTGATGCCTGTGCCACTCACCAGAGAGGATAGGTACAGGAAGTGGAACTTGTAGCAGGTGAATAAGTAGTTGAAGAGTTGGTATCAAGGGCAGGGATTCAGATTTGTGGATCATTGGTATCAATTCTGGGGAAGGTCTGACCTGTACAAAAAGGACAGGCTGTACCTGAACTGGAGGAGGACCAATATCCTGGAAGACAGGTTTGCTAGAGATGTTGGGGAGAGCTTAAACTGGTTTGGCAGAGGGGTGGGAATCAGAATGTGTGGTGATACAACCACCAGACTGTCTTCAGTTCTACTTGCCTACTGCAGACAGAAACCCATTATACCTGCAGGGAGGTGACCTGGAAGGCTGGCTCCACCTACTTCCTGCCAATTACTGACCCCATATAAAGGCTCGTGCTGGCCCTTGGGTAGTGAGTAGAGTACATGGAGCCAGAAGGGATACTGAACCTTATGTGGAAGTTTAAAGCTAATTAAAGTCTGCAAAATAGCCTTCATAGTTTGAGCTTGTTTGTTTGCAGGGCAACGCATCATAGGAACATAGGAACATAGGAAGTAGGAACAGGAGTAGGCCAAAAATGGCCCATTGAGCCTGCTCCACCATTCAATATGATCATGGCTGATCTAATTTATGACCTAACTCCACCTACCTGCCTTCTCCCCATATCCCCTAATTCCTCTATCATGTAAAAATTTATCTAACCAAATTTTAAATATGTTTAATGAGGCAGCCGCAACCATTTCCCTGGTTAGAGAATTCCAAACATTCACTACTCTCTGGGAAAAACTATTTTTCCTCATCTCTGTCCTAAATCTACTCCCCCGAATCTTGAGACGGTGTCCTCTCGTTTTAGTTTCCCCAGCCAGCTCAAAAAACCTTCCTACATCTATCCTATCCATACCTTTCATAATCCTATATGTTTCTATAAGATCTCCTCTCATTCTTCTGAACTCGAGCGAATACAATCCTAGATGATTTAATCTTTCATCATAAGTCAACCCCTTCATCCCAGGGATCAACCTAGTAAACCTCCTCTGGACCGTCTCCAAAGCCAGTATATCCTTCCTCAAATATGGAGACCAGAACTGGACACAGTACTCCAGGTGCGGTCTCACCAGTACCTTATACAGTTGCAACATTACCTCCCTACTCCTGAATTCAATTCCTCTAGCGATGAAAGCCAACATTCCATTTGCCTTCTTAATAACCTGCTGCACCTGCAACCTAACTTTTTGCGATTCATGCACAAGCACTCCCAAGTCCCTCTGCACAATAGCATGCTATAGTTTTTCACCCTTTAAATAATATTCAGCTCTTTTATTTTTCTTGCCAAAGTGGATAACCTCACACTTACTAACATTGTACTCCATCTGCCAGACCTTTGCCCAGTCATCCAGCTTAACTATATCCCTCTGCAGAATCTCCACATCCTCATTACAATTTGCTCTTCCACTCAATTTGGTGTCATCCGCAAACTTGGCTACACCACATTTTGTCCCCTCCTCCAAGTCATCAATGTAAATGATGAACAATTGTGGGCCTAACACTGACCCCTGCAGCACCCCACTTACTACTCTCTGCCAACCTGAAAAACTCCCATTTATCCCGACTCTCTGCCTCCTGTCAGACAACCAATTTTCAATCCAGGCCAATACATTTCCCCGGATTCTACTTTCCTGTAACTTACTGATAAGTCTCTTGTGCGGCACATTATCAAACCCTTTCTGGAAATCCAAAATTACAACATCAACCTGTTCCCCTCTATCCACCGCACCCATTATATCCTCAATGAATCCTAACAAGTTTGTCAAACAAGATCTTCCCTTTCTAAAACCATGCTGCATCTGCCTGATTGAACCCTTACGTTCCAAATGTTTCACTATGTCATCTTTAATGACGGCTTCAAGCATTTTTCCAACCACAGACGTCAAGCTAATTGGCCGATCATTTCCAGTCTTCTGCCTACATCCCTTCTTAAAAAGTGGCGTGACATTTGCACAATCACAGAACATGATTGCAGAGATTAAGGTAGAAGGACAAAAATATGATGCTTTGTGCTTTGAGTTGGTGAGGAAAGACAGGCAGAGGACAAAACATAAAGGTAGCCAGTATTAGCAATGAAGGGAATGAACTTAGAGCATAGATCAATACATGGAACTACAATGTTGAGCCATTTCTGAAACATGGTTGGAGGAAGGGCAAGATGGGCTGATGTAGCTACCTGGGTTTAGGTGCTTTAAAAATAATAGGATGAGAGGTAGAAAAGGTGGTGGGGGCAGGGTGGGGGGAGGGAAGTAGCATAGCCTCAGAAAGGGAGTTTACACTGAGTCAGTGTGGATGGAAGTCAGAAATAGGAAGGGAGATATCACTGTGCTGGGAGTAGTCTTTCTTTCTTTGGCTTGGCTTTGCGGACGAAGATTAATGGAGGGGTAACGTCCACGTCAGCTGCAGGCCCGTTTGTGGCTGACAAGTCCGATGCGGGACAGGCAGACATGGTTGCAGTGGTTGCAAAGGAAAATTGGTTGGTTGGGGTTGGGTGTTGGGTTTTTCCTCCTTTGTCTTTTGTCAGTGAGATGGGCTCTGCGGTCTTCTTCAAAGGAGGTTGCTGCCTGCTGAACTGTGAGGTGCCAAGATGTGCGGTTTGAGGTGATATCAGCCCACTGGCGGTGGTCAATGTGGCAGGCACCAAGAGATTTCTTTAGGCAGTCCTTGTACCTCTTCTTTGGTGCACCTCTGTCTCGGTGGCCAGTGGAGAGCTCGCCATATAACACGATCTTGGGAAGGCGATGGCTCCATTCTGGAGACGTGACCTACCGAGCGCAGTTGGATCTTCAGCAGTGTGGATTTGATGCTGTTGGCCTCTGCCATCTCGAGGACTTCGAAGTTGGTGATGTAGTCGCTCCAATGAATGTTGAGGATGGAGTGGAGACAACGCTGGTGGAAGCGTTCTAGGAGCCATAGGTGATGCCGGTAGAGGACCCATGTTTCGGAGCCGTCTAAATATAGCCATTGGAACACCGAGGAGCAGATAAACAGGCAAATTTTGGAATGGTGTAGGAAATACAGGGTTGTAGTTACTACAATACTGACTGGCACCTCCTGACTGCAAGGGGGATAGATGGAGTTGAATTTGTCAGGTGTGTTCAAGAAGGATTCCTGAGACAGTATTTGGACTGGCCAACTAGAGAAGAGGCCATACTGGATCTAATTCTGGGGAATGAACCTGGTCATGTGGTGGACTTCTCGGTGGGGGAGCATTTTGGTAAGAGTGTCCACAACTCCCCTAGCTTCAGCATAGCTATGGAAAAGAATAAAAACAGTCAAACTGGGGAACTGCTTAAACAGGGAAGGGCTGATTATAAAGGGATGAGGCAGGAACTAGCGAGAATAAAATGGAAACAGATGTTTAAGGGTGAAAGCACAGAAGTAATGCGGAGGAAGTTTAGGGACCACTTGAGCCTTATGTACTTTGAGCAGGGATCAAAGTAGGAAAAGGGAACTGTGTATGATGAAAGAGATGAGACAACAAGTCAAAAGGAAGAAGGAAGCATACATTAGATATAGGAAGCAGGAAGAAAAAAGGGCTCAAGAGAAACATGGTAGCCAGGAAGGAGCTTAAGCGGTGACTTAGGAGAGCTCAAAAAGGGGCATGAGAAGGACTTGGCATGTAGAATTAAGCAAAATCCCAAGGTGTTCTATACGTAAGTGAAGAACAGAGCATATCAAGCTGAGGCCACTAAAGGGTGAGAGAGGCAACACGTGCCTAGAGGCAGAGGAAGTTGGGGAGGTCCTTAATGAATATTTTACATCAGTATTCACAAGAGAAAAGGACCTTGATCATGGTGAGGTTGAAATTGAACAGGCCTGTGTGCTGGACAATGTGGAGATTAATGAAGTGGAAGAGTTGGATCATCTTAAAAACATCAAAATTGATAAGTCCCCAGGGCTGGACATGATACACCCCATGCTGCTGTGGGAACTGAGAGAAGAGATAGCTGGAGCATTAGCTATGATATTTGAATCCTCTTTGGCCACAGGGGAGGTTCCGTGGGATTTGAGAATGGCACAAGTCGTCACCTTGTTTAAAAATAGATAATAGGTTGAATCTTGGGAATTAAAAAATGGTGATTCTTACAACAGTGGTGTGTAAATTAATGGAGAGGATTCTTATGGAAAGGATCTATGAGCATTTGGAGAAGTAGAGTCTACTCAAGGATAGTCATCATGACTTTGTGAATGGAATGTCATGCCTCATGCCTGAGTTTTCTGATGAGGTTACAAAAAAATTGATGAAGGTAGGGCATGGATTCTACATGGATTTTAGGAAGGCATTCGACAAGGACCCCATGAGAGATCCCATGGGAGATCCATCCAGAGAGTCATGAGTCATGGGATCAATGGATTAAAAAAATTGGTTTGTAGGAAGAAAACAGAGAGTAATAGTGGAAGGAAAGTATTCAGCCTGGAGGTCAGTGACTAGTGGAGAGATGCAAAGATCAGTTCTTGGTCCCCTGCTTTTAGTGATTTTTATAAATGACCTGGATGAAGGTATGGATGGATGGGTTAGTAAGTCTGCAGATGACACGAAGGTTGGAAGAGTTGTGGATGGAGCTGAAATTTGTCAAAGGTTACAAGAGGATATAGACGGTGAACAGTTGGGTGGAAAAGTGGCAAATGAATTTCAATCTGGATAAGGGTGAGATGATACTTTTAGAAAGGACTAACCAGAAGGCTGAGTACAAGGTTAATGGTTGGTTAGTTAAGATTGTGGATGAACAGAGGGACCTTGAGGTGCAAATCCATATATCCCTCAAGGTTGCCACACAGTTGTTTAAGGGATGCTGGGCTTCATTAATAGGCGGATTGATTTTAGGAGTTGAGAGGTCATGTTGCAACTCTACAAATCTCCTGTAAGCCACAGAATGGAAGATATTTTGGACTATTAAACTTAGAATTCATTTTTGTAAGTACCGTATATTTCCACGTATAAATTGAGTCATGAAACCCCCAAAAACTCTCAGAAAATAGGGTCAACTTATACACTGGCTATACTTTTGAGACCTTAAATTCATCTCAAAATCCATATTGATCCAGTGTATGAGTCAACCCTTGAAAAACTTATTTGGCGTATAAGATGACCCCGAAAAACAAAATGAAACCTGAATGTGACAGATTTTCATTGAGATTTTTATTGAAAACATCAAAATTAGAATGCTTCAAAATCGCTATAATTTTCTGAAAACAACAACACATTTAGAAATCTTCAAAGTCACTCTTGCTGTCATTGTCTGAAGCAAAGATGGTGCCAAGGACATCCATACTCTCATTGTTTAAACAGTCATCATATGGGTCCCAGTCTATATCTGATGAGGTGGTTTCAGTTTCATTGTCAGTGTCCCACAATAAATCATCTTCTGTGCCATCAATTGCAGAAGAAATACTGCACTTTTTAAACAATTTTATCACAGTGTCTACTTTAAATTTGTTGCATGCCTTGAGCATGAAGTTACACAACATATCAAGTGAATAAGCACGCACTGCCCTGCATTTTGTAAAAGACTTTTCTGCAGTCAACATCTATGTATTCCATTCCTCATACACATGGTCTTAGAATGACTTGTTCAAGCAGACATCAAGAGATTGCAATATAGATGTCAAGCCAACTGTGATAACTACCATGTAAGTATTATGAAGTGCTAATCTATTTTTAGTGTTTCCAGTTAAGTGGCGTTGAAACATATCCCAGATCACCAAATTCCATTTTTTGCGTAAACTACCTGGTTGCCTGGTACACACATTGTCTATCCATAGCTTTGCCCCATTTTCATCCATCCATTTTTTTTCACAAAAATGTACAAAAATACATTTAATTTTGCTTTTGAAAATTACCCTGGGTCTTATCTTTGTTCCATTGACCATGCACAATAACCTTGTCCTTTTGTGGCCTGTTCTCTGTTTCGCATAGTTTTAACACCTTTCTGTTCCACTGATAGGTTGCCTATCATGTCGAAATTCATGGGGGTTTGGTCCATGTTTCCAATTTTGCCAATGCAAACTGGTGTTTCTGCCAGTTATGTAAAATAAACTGGTGAACAACAGAGTTGTTGGTTTTCTTGGCCATTTCTATCACTTTCAACTTAAAGCTCACTTTTATTTTCATCGTGCACTGCGTTGAATCAATGGACCCTCCATGATATCAATCACCTCCAGCCAATGGCCAGCTGATCAATCCATGTGATCTATGGGGGTCGACGTATTAGCCGATCAATAGCCCATCTCAGGCATCGCGAGCTTTGGGGGTCAACTTACATGTCTGTTGACTTATACCTCAAAATATGCAGTAAGTATTTCTTTGTAATTGCGAAAGAAAACACAACAACATTTTAAAACAATGCAACCTGTATTAATCTCAACATAACATACAAGAGCATATAAAAACCAAAGTATCATTAAAACAATGCAAAAATACACTAATTGGCAGAGTTTCAATTTCGAGTGGCTCTGGGATAGAAACTGTCCTTCAGTCTGTTCATCTGTGATGTAATGGATCTGCATCATCTCCCCGGGGGCAATATGTCAAATAACTGATAGCCCAAGTGAGTAGAATCCTTAGGGATATTGGCTGACTTCCCAATACAGTGAGATCAAAATAAATCCTCCAAAGAGAACAAGGAGCACTCAATAATCTTCTGGGCCCTACTGATAACCCTCTGAAGATTCCTCTTACCTGCTGCTGTACAGGTGGAAAACCTCATGGGAATGCTGTAAGTCAGCACACTTTCAATAGAGCAGTGAAAAAAAGGACCAATAACTTCCCCTGTATATTAATTTTCCTATCTTTGGCTTGGCTTCGCGGACGAAGATTTATGGAGGGGGTAAAATGTCCACGTCAGCTGCAGGCTCGTTGGTGGCTGACAAGTCCGATGCAGGACAGGCAGACACGGTTGCAGCGGTTGCAGGGGAAAATTGGTTGGTTGGGGTTGGGTGTTGGGTTTTTCCTCCTTTGCCTTTTGTCAGTGAGGTGGGCTCTGTGGTCTTCTTCAAAGGAGGTTGCTGCCCGCCAAACTGTGAGGCGCCAAGATGCACGGTTTGAGGCGATATCAGCCCACTGGCGGTGGTCAATGTGGCAGGCACCAAGAGATTTCTTTAGGCAGTCCTTGTACCTTTTCTTTGGTGCACCTCTGTCACGGTGGCCAGTGGAGAGCTCGCCATATAACACGATCTTGGGAAGGCGATGGTCCTCCATTCTGGAGACGTGACCCACCCAGCACAGCTGGATCTTCAGCAGCGTGGACTCGATGCTGTCGACCTCTGCCATCTCGAGTACTTCGACGTTAGGGATGAAGTCGCTCCAATGAATGTTGAGGATGGAGCGGAGACAACGCTGGTGGAAGCATTCTAGGAGCCGTAGGTGATGCCCGTAGAGGACCCATGATTCGGAGCCGAACAGGAGTGTGGGTATGACAACGGCTCTGTATACGCTTATCTTTGTGAGGTTTTTCAGTTGGTTGTTTTTCCAGACTCTTTTGTGTAGTCTTCCAAAGGTGCTATTTGCTTTGGCGAGTCTGTTGTCTATCTCTTTGTCGATCCTTGCATCCGATTTAATTTGGTAAACTGGTTGACCGTTTTGAGTTTTGTGTGCCTGATGGAGATGTGGGGGGGCTGGTAGTCATGGTGGGGAGCTGGCTGATGGAGGACCTCAGCTTTCTTCAGGCTGACTTCCAGGCCAAACATTTGGCAGTTTCCGCAAAACAGGACGTCAAGCACTGAAGAGCTGGCTCTGAATGGACAACTAAAGCGGCATCGTCTGCAAAGAGTAGTTAACGGACAAGTTTCTCTTGTGTCTTGGTGTGAGCTTGCAGGCGCCTCAGATTGAAGAGACTGCCATCCGTGCGGTACTGGATGTAAACAGCGTCTTCATTGTTGAGGTCTTTCATGGCTTGGTTCAGCATCATGCTGAAGAAGATTGAAAAGAGGGTTGGTGCGAGAACACAGCCTTGCTTCACGCCATTGTTAATGGAGAAGGGTTCAGAGAGCTCATTGCTGTATCTGACCCGACCTTGTTGGTTATAAAAATCACAACAGATTCTCAGAAAATGGGGATGCTGTGCCTTCTTGACTATAGTGGTGGTATTAATAGCCCAAGAATCAGCATTGTGTGAATGTGAATAAGGGAGGTTTAAATGTATCTCAGGAATAGAAGCCTCTGCAAATTGAAAGGAAAACTGGAACCAGTGGGAAGGGAGTACACCAAACCTCACTTGCTGAGCCAATTTCTGAATCATCATAATTTTCGAAGAGGTGGATACTGGATTTTCAGATTGGTAGTCATCTCATTTAAACAAAACTAGTGTAAACAGTATTTCAGGTTTGTACTGGAAATGCCATGAAGGTGAAAGATCAACTTGGATCTATTTAATATCGCAGTAAGCAAGATGAATCCAATGATCACAGAACTGAACACAATATTCCAAGTGGGATCTACCTAAGGTCTTATATAACTGCAATATGACCTCCTGGCTCTTGAACTTGATTTCACATAGGCCAACACACCATCAGGATTCCTTATAACACTATCAACCTATGCAGCAGCTTTGAGTGTCCTATGGACATGATCCTCAAGATCTCTCAGTTCTTTCACACTGCTCAAAGACTTCCCATTACCATTGTCTCTGCCTTCAAATTTGACCTACCAAAATGAAACACTTCACTTTTTTCTGTTTAAACTCCACCTGCCACTTTTCAGTCCAGATCTGCATTCTATGAATGTCCCTCTGTAACCTCTGGCTACCCTCCAGGTTATCCACACCACCATTAACCTTTGTGTTTTCTGCAAACTATTAACTCACCTTTCCACTTTCTCATTCAGGTTATTTATAAAAATCACAACAGATCCCTGTGGAGCATTAATAGTCACCAACCTCCATCCACAATATTTACCATCTACAGATTTAAAAAATTTTTTTTTAACAAACTATATATTTGAATAAATTTGACATTTTAATTGTGGTTTGCTTGTCAACCAGCAATACTGATTTCTGAGCATTAGGTGCAATGGGATTCTTTCACATTGCAATTCTCATTTCAAGTAATAGTGTATGTAAAGTTAGGAAACAAAATTGCTGCATGAGGCAAATGCTATAAAATACATTTTCATTAAATGGATGTCACAAAAGTCTAATTTCATTAGCTCCCTCGTTGAAAATTTAGAGAGATTTAATGTTTGTTGTTTGTTTTTTCTATTTTTGCTGAATTTTGTGTTTAACTTAATTGCATTCACAGCAAATAATGTTAATATTTCATGTAGACTTTTATTCCATAGATTTTATGAGTTTTACAGTATGTTTTAAGTTACTTAATGTACATTACAGTTTGTATCTCATGAACAAATACATGGAAAATGGTTGATTCCTTTTGGACATTACAGTCACTTTGCGGAGAAATTGTGTATATGAATAAAAATGAATAATTTGTTATTTTGTTGTTTCTAATGCTCTGTTTTTTAATTCTTCTTGAAGAGTCAAATCTGTGGTTTGTATTTTGCTGTGCAATAAGGTTGCAAGTCACAAGCTGTGAGGAATACTATTTGTGTTTTCAACTAAGTGAATAATGCATTAATGAACAAAATGGTCCAAAGAATACAGGTATGTGACATTGAGCCTTTAGCATTAAAGATCCCTGTTCATTTTTATAGTCATGTAGCATCTAACTTACCAGTCCTACATTTTTGTGCTTCATTGTCAAGCATAAATAATAATATTCTGTTGGGAAATCTTTTTTTGTACGTTAAAACTGCAAAGTGAACAAAGTGTTGATTTGCTATCTCTCTAATGTAAAATGAATTAAAATGAGACCATATTATTTAATGTTCACTTATATCTCACAGGTACATGCAGCAGTGCATGCAAGATCATGTTGTAATATGTTGAAAAAGTCCCAGTGCAATTTATACTTTGATACAAGTCACTCATCTATTTTCAATCCGAGTTTGTAATTGATGTTTCTGTGAGTACACCGATTCATGCCAATTAAAGAGTTTGCAACTGCAAATACTGAAAGCAGTCGGCATCTATAAAACTATAATTTGAATAATGATCTCAAGAACAGCAGAATAGGTGAGCAGTCACACTTAATAAAAGTAATCACAAGGAAAAACTAAAACGAGAGAAAGGGTGTATGTGGTAGGAGAAAAAAAGCAGAAAAAGATAACAGATTCTTAAACAACGGACAAAATATTTTCCCTTCCATCAGCATCTTCATTCATTAATTTGGCTGAACTTCCTCATATTAAAGATCTTCTCTGTCAATTCCACTTCCTTTTTTTCCAAAACAGAAGTGTAGCCATGGAATTGAGAGGGTTTAAGCTATGTTGTCCATTTTAAAAAGCTTTGTGAAACAGTTTAGATTGGTGTGAGTCAGAACCTGCCCATAACCTGCTTCCAGTACTCGTACAGAATTTATATTACATTAGTATTGCTTCAGCTTCATCTCTGATTCTCTTCTGACTTTTTAAAATATTTTTAGATCTTTCCATCATCACCTCAGGAGATAGGTTAGCTATTAAGACCCATGATGAATGACACTCACAGCTATCTTAAAGATAGATTATTATCCCACTCTGACTCCTGGGAGGACTCAATTCCATTTTACCAGTTCCAATTACAAATCAGAACACACATGTAGTGATAGAGTGCTACCACCAAGAGGAGTTGGAGATGGAGGTATGTTGCATCTGAGGTATGTTGCATCTTGGGCAGATTCAAGATGGATGGCTTCATATGAGGTCTGGTCTGTGTGTGTTCTGTTCTTAGTAAGAAACACCAGAAGTGTGCTGGTGTGCACAGGAGTGAAAGAAACACCACAGTGTGCATAGTGAGTAACAATTGATATCAGCAGAGAACATATAGAGTTTAAAAGCTTGTGTCACTGTAAAATGGACTGGAAATGTCGACCATGAGTGGAGGCTGTTTAAACAAAGATTCATGTTCTACCTGTAAGCCATTGGAATCAATAGCACTGGTGAACACTGTTCCAAGAAAAATGAAGCATTTGAGAAGCATATGTTTCACTCACACTATCAACTGCATGGAGAGAGCTCTGATACTTTTTTTAATTCTCTTAAAATTAAAAGAAAGAACATACAATTTCAGACACTGTAAGATTAATTAATCTATGATCAAAATGTATTTGGATTTAATGATAAGGAAGTGAGGGAGAGGTTGCTGTGAGAGGCAGAGCTTACCTTAGCTGGAGCTGTAGCTCTTTAGCACTAGAAAATGTTTGGTGACTGTAAAAGCCAGTGAAAATGAAAGCATAGTCAAAGCCATAGTGTCTGGATGGACACACACACACACACACACACACACACACACACACACACACACACACACACACACACACACACACACACACACACACACACACACACACACACACACACAAACAAACTATGAGATGCAGTAAACAACAAAAAGGTGGAGAGACATTCAATTGTAAACTATGTGGCACTAAATATGCACCCAAACAATGCCCAGCTTATGGGAAAGTCTGTAACAAGTGCAAAGGGCAGAATCTCTATGCAGTACAATGTTTTTCCAAAGGGAAACATGACAGAAGTAAAAGTGTACACACTATAGAAGAAACTGCTCTCAGTGAAGCACTTTTCATGGCATGGTAGTGCAAGGTGAACAGTGTTGAATAGGATAAATGGACTGTGTCATTGCATACAAATGGAACAAATATTCCTTTCAAGCTACACGCAGGGGCATTGGTCAATTTGATCTATGAGTACGACATCAGGGAGTTGAAGATAAAGCCATACATCCATGCAAATCCTCTACTGGTCAAAGCATACAATGAAAAGAACATTGTATACGAAAGGTACATGTAAACTCAAGGTGAAAGTTAAAGATAAAGAGCACCCCCTTAGGTTCACAGTAGTCCCAGATGGGCATGAATCACTGCTTTGTGTCAAAGCATGTGAAAACCTAAACCTAGTCAAGAGGGTGTACCACGTTACCAGTGACAAAGCACAGAACAGAGCAGAGGAAATACTGAATCAATTTCCAGACATCTTCAAGGTGTTTGGAGTTCTACCATTCACCTATAAGATACAGTTAAAGGAGGATGTACAGCGAGTAATGCAAGACTCGAGGTGGGTTCCAGATCCAGTAAAAGAAAAGATCAAGTAGAACACAGCCGAATGATGGCACTAGGGTTCATAAATAAAATGGAGGAGCCGAGAGAATAGGTGAATTGAAAGGTGTGTGTCAAAAAAGAAGAATGGTGAAATATATGTGTGCATAGACCCAAAAGGCTTGAATGCCAATATAAAGAGAGAACATTATCAGATTCTGACTAGGGATGAAATTACAAGTGAGATGGCCAGTGCAAAATTTTTCATTAAATTGGATGCATCCCAAGGCTTCTGACAAATAAAACTACATGAAGATAGCACAAAATATACACCATTTGGCCAATACTCCTGTCTGACGATGCCTTTTGGAATTTCCTTAGCCCTGGAAGTGTTCCACAGGACAAAGGAGCACATCATAGAAGGTATAAATGAGGTACGTGTGTACATGGATGACATGAGGCTATGGGGATCCACACAAAAACAGCACAACGAGAGGCTCATTAAACACATCTAGAAATATGGATTAAAGTTAAACAAAGAAAGAAAAATGTCAGTTTGGTGTGAAGGAAATCACCTTTCTGAGATAAAACCTATTAAAGGTAGATGTGGAGCCAGACAAGAGCAATTTCAGTGATACCCAAACCTACTGACAAAGAAAGGCATATTGAGAGTGCTGGGAATGATCAATTTCATTGGTAAATTCATACTAAACCTGTCTTCCAAAATAATGTGCCTTAGGAAATTGTTACTGGACAAATGTGAATTCAAGTGTCAGACAACCACGAGGACGAATGGGGACGACCGAAGACCATTCTAACTACAGAACCAATGCTTTTGACGTTCTCTGACATATCTAGAAAAATAAAAATATCTACGGACACTTCAAAAGATGGAATAGGTGCCGTATTACTTTAGGATATAGGAGTAGATTGGAGAACAGTAGCAGGCACATCAAGGGCGATGACAACATCTGAATGTTGATATGCACAGATCAAGAAAGAATGTCTAGGTCTGGATCCTTTATCTGGAACCCTTGGGGGACAGTGTGTTACAAATTTGGATTTTTCCAGGACCTGAATTGTGCTGCAGTATCCACCCCCTTCCAGATGTGCTACCGTGTCTCCCCTCCACCCACCCAAGTCGCTCTGCCATGTCTCTCTCCTCCCCATCCCGCCCGAGTCGCACTGCCGTCTCTCTCCCCCCTTGCCCACCCAAGTCGCTCTGCCATCTCTCTCTCCCCCTCACTCACCCGTATCACACTGCCATCTCCCCCCTGCCCGCCCGCCCGAGTCGCACAGCCATCTCTCTCCCCTCACCTACGCCCAATCTAATAGCACTGTTGTGTGTGTCTCTCTCTTTCTCTCTCTGCTGTACCAGCACCAGGAAAAAAAAAATCCGGGTTTTGGAGCTTTCCAGATTTTAGACGTCTGGATAAAGGATGGTGTACCTGTACCAACATTCGTTGCAGAACAGGCCATAAGCCATAAATCAAGAAAAATCTCAGTGAATTGTAACTGCAAATCCAAAGACTGATAATGAAGCTACAACATTAAGACTTTGAATTGGTATACACTCCAGGGAAACTTGTTGTGTTAGCTGAAGAGTTATCCAGGTGAATGACACAGAGTGAAGCACAGGCAGTTCCACAGAGACAGATGTGAATCTCCATGACAACCTGATCACTGAGTCTCTTCCCATATCTGACATGAAATCCAAACAGATCACAAATGAAACAGAAAAGGACACAGTTCTTCAGAAGGTCTTCAGGAATCTGAATGAAGGGATGGCCTAGAGGTGAATGTCAGCCATACTACAACATGAGAAGTCAATAGGCTTTTATTCAGACAGAGCAGAATTGTCACTCCTCAATCATTGTGACAAGAGATGCTGAAAAGGGTGCACGAGGGGCACCTTGGAATGGAAAAATGCAAGAGGAGGGCCAGAGCTGCTGTTCATTGGCCAGGGATAAATGCTGATGTTAACAGGATGATTTCAAGCTGTGAGACCTGTTTGAAACATCATGCAAAGCAGACAAAGTAATCCATGATAATAAGTGACATAGTAACAGAACCATGGCAGAAAGTTTGGAATGATCTGTCCCACATGGATGGAAAGAATAACTTGTTGATTATTGATTAACTACCTGGAGATTGTGCTGCTTCCTAGCATGTCTGCTGCTTGTGTGATCCAGTACAAGAAATTGATCCTTGCAAGACACAGAATTCCTCACATTTCCTATATTGGCAATGGACCATGGTACAGTTGTAGATAATTCTCGAACTTTGCAGAAGAGTGTGACTTCTTCTGCATCCACAGTCAAATGGCAAAGCAAAGAAAGGAGTTCACCTAGTTAAACTGTTGATCAAGAAAGTTCTAGACAGTGGCCCTGACCCATACATAGCTCTATTGAGTTACAGAGCTTTGCCACTTGAACTTGGCATGTCACCAGCTGAGTCTGATGGGATGAAGACTGCACACCACGTTTCCCTACTCTGCAGACCCAAACAAAAACAGTCAAATATGTCAAATGAAACAAAAGCATCTGCAAGGGAGACAAAAGGAAAACTCTAACAAGTCAGTGAGAAGCTTAGGGCCACTGGTGCAATATGATACAGTGAGAGTCAGAGATTTCAACACTTGGGACAAAAAGGTCACTGTTATGGAGGAAGTAAGTCCAAGATCCTACACTGACAGAACAGAAGATGGTCAAATACCAAAGAGGAACTGAAGGAACCTGCTGAAAATACCCGAGATACTGCAGGAAAAGACAGATGTAGAGGATTTTGCCTGCACAGCAATAGAGGAAACACCACCTGTGCTAGACAGTAGTGGATCAACAGAGCTAACAGAAGCACCTGTGTTAAGAAAGTCCACATGAGTTGTCAAAGCACCTGACAGGCTGAATCTCTAAAAGAAAAAGAACTGCACACTTAAAAGTTTGTGCTGGTGATGTTTGTGTTATGTTGGTGATGAACTTTAAATTGAAAGAATACTGTATTAGTATGTCATGTTAGATTAAACATCTCAAGGAAAGAGATTGTAGTGATCGAGAGTTCCAACCAGGAGGAGTCAGAGACGGAGTGTGTGCCATTTGGAGAATGTTGCATCTTGGGCAGATTCAAGGTGGATGTCTCCACATGAGGTCTGGTCTGTGTGTGTGTTCTGCTCTTAGTGCTGTTTGCTTCGTTAATAAATCTAAAAATAACCCAATTTCTTTACTGTAATAAAATAAACATCATAACATGCATTGATTCAGCATTTTGCTTCAACTCCATTATGTTTTAATGTTAGTGTAAAGATTGTTTAGAAGTTTTATAATTTTAGAAATATGACCACACCACAAGCTCTCATGGCAGTGTTGTTGAATAACTAAATTGATTTTATTGATGCATTATGATTGGCCAGGACATTCATCATAAATCCCCTACTAGATTTGTTATGACATGGTTAATAGCTGTCCCATTGTATAGCTGGAGCCTTTGGTTAAAGACTATTGGGTTAATTTGTTCATGGAGCAGATTGATTTTTGACATATTGGTTTATCAAGCTCCTCAGTGACAGAAAATAGAATAGCTTTTTGGAAACTCAATGGAATGTGTTCATGAAGCCTCTAAGCATGTATCTGGATTTGGCTCAGGACTTCTGATCTGGCTTAAGATTGGTAATTTTCAAATAGATAATTCAACTGATGAGTGGGAAAGTCGATAAAAGAACATAAAATGCACATTTTTTAAAACATGGAGATACATTTCCTTTGGAGTTAAATGAAGAAAAGATCTAGGAGCCAATAAATAATTAATAAATCAGTCATTTAATCAAAATTGTTAATTTGAGTTGAAATTGGAGTAGTTTTGGCAAAATTTGAATTTGGTCTGCATTTTTCAATTAGCCTAGGTAAAAAATAGACTTTCAAAGTACATTTATTCTCAATGTACTTTTCACACTGAAAGCTTTATTTAATTTTATTTAATTTTCAGACGATTGAAATACCTAAATGCAGCATTACCTTTAACATTGTTTTATCATATTCTTGCTCTAACTGTGTACCTTCTAAAAATAACACAGTAAGGAATTTTTATCCCAAGATGGGTGTTAAAAAGCTTTGCATACTTTTTAAATTCAGATTAGTTTCGTGGGTGAGTAAATTTGAAAGATGTAAAATCACCATTCACATCAAGTGGGAAATTCACAGCTCTGCACAATTTTCTATCACTTTGGAAGAACTCCAGTTTTAATTCCTATCTCCATGCAGACTGTAATTTTGCCCAGTATTACTGATACAAATTATCATTCAGTCTCAGTGGAGTGCTTCATCAGTCAACTCTTGTAACAAGTAAGAATAGGCCACAATCTATTCCCCATCTATTGAATCACTCCCAACAAAATGTTATCTCCCTTTTCCATCATTACAGTTTTAGTCCTATTACTGAGTTGTGAAGCAACAGACACTTTTCGACCTGCAACCCTATATTTAATCTCCAAGCAAAATATTAATATTGATAAGTTACTGGATGTGAAATTCAATAACAAGGCCAGATTTAGACAAGAATAGATGAGAGGTGGAACTGTGCTTGTACTACATACACATGATCAATAAACCTCAATCCAAACTGAAAAGATGCTGTTGGGACTGATCCTGCCTTGGCAGCAGTGAAGTTAGAAGAAGCTGGAAAGGGTACCTTCATTATTTCCAGTCAGTCTTTCCACGCTGATATAAGTAGAGGGGCTGCTTTTCCATTTATCAGTGTGGTTCAAAACAATGCCTGCGATACACTAGCATGTTATCAGTAAGGAAGCACCCTTTCACCCTTCCTTAAATAGGCTGGGAAAGATTAGTGGAATTATGTAATTGCTGAATGAAGACACTCATTTCTGCAAGGAATCAAAGGTGCAACTATGGTGTGCATTCCAGAGGACATGGTCATAGATCACCATATATATATAAAGTGTGTGTGCTTGCATTTGTTCATTTTGCAATACCCTGCACCATTTAATTTACAGGGTAAATTTATTTTATGCAGTAAAAGTCATCTTTAAGAAAAATGTTGCTTTATTTCAGTGTGGTGCAGCAACATATTACATCCAGAGTGAACTATATTGGTTTAAGAGATATTCATTTTAGTTCCATCATGAGGATTCTATTAACTTGTAGACAAAGCTATAATTTTCATAATTTACTTTGCAATGCATGCATTTTGGTCAAATATCTAAACTTTACTGATAAATCTGAGTCATAAGGAGATGATAAGAAGATTTTTTTGTTACATACATACACTTGTTGCATATTCATTCAAGTCTATGGATGAGTTCTAATATATGTTTCAGTCCACCGATTCAAAGTAGATGCTAGAGATGACCACCCTCAATCTATTAACAAATACAATCAAGGAATACAGGAAGAAAGCACGAGAAAGGGATTGAAAAGGAGAGTAAATCGGCCAAGATGGAATAGCAGGGCAGACTTGATGGGCCAAATAGTCTGATCCACTCTTATGTCTTATGGTCTTATACAAAGCAGGTTAAAGCTACTCAGTGTCCATTTTCAGTCAGCTCTTTTTATAGCCTATTAAGAATGTCTTATTGCAACAGAGTTCACAAGAAATTATAATTAGTAGAGATGGACCCAAACTTATGATATTTCAAAGTTACAATAATCAGAATCCATTTGAATAAAGATAAGTTGGGGTCTACCTGTGTCACGGTTGCTTTTCCTTCTCTTGTAGTGACATCAAGGAAACATGCATTGACGGCCAATCACCCTCTTTTAAAAAAAGGTGATTAGGAACACACGCACAGATTGGTGTTGCTGGGGAAGAAGAAAGAGAGAGAGCATGCTCGATTTGCCATCACTGGGGAGGCTGAGAGAGATTCAAGAGGGAGGGAGAGCAACAGCAATCTGTGCATGTGTTACAAATCACAATGTAGATTGCGAAGTAACACCACTGTCCCAAGATACTGGGATCCAGCAGGAGAGGGGACATTGTCCTCCCAGCAAGAGCGGGGACATCGTCCTCCCAGCAGGAGCAGGGACGTCGGCCTCCCAGCAGGAGCAGGGATGTCAGCCTCCCAGCAGGAGCAGGGATGTCGGGCTCCCAGCAAGAGTTGGGTCATTGGTCTGCTGGCAGGGACCTATAGAGGTAGACCCTGACACGATCATTTCAACTTACAATGCAAATCTTGGAACTGAATCCCATCGTAATTCGGGGTCTATCTGTAATTTTGAGAAACTATCCTTTGGAGAAAACATGGAAATCTGATTATAAATAACATGACAAAACCTTTGTATAATCTATGCCATATCAGCAAATAAAAATGTCCTATCAGCAGACATATATAGAGTCTCCACCATTTTTATCTGTGTTAATAATGAAGGATGCACAGAGACCAAATCCATTGAAAGTTGGAGTATAAAGTTTATTTAAGAACATTTCTCTATTGGCACAAAAAATGGAGAATGGTGAAAAGATCTAGAAACAATGCTATCATTTTCTACTTGTCACATTTGCTTCAGATGTGATTCACTTAACTTTCCATTTTGATATTATTATTGCTTGAATGGGAACAACATTTTTTGAAGTTAAACTATTGTGACAGACTATGTTATATTTTAAATAGTATATAGATATGTTTTAAAGGAGATAAATTGTGGCAGGTTTTTTTAATGTAGGCCACAAACTGACCTCACACACACTTGACAACACAGATCTCATTTAAAATGCCAGAGCTCTGCTCAAGCCAGACAGTCCAGGCTCCGGGTGCCTTTGCAAAAGCTTTGAAGCATGCCTACAGAGATTCACAAGTAGGTGTTAATTGGATATGCTGTGGAGTAATGGATTATTATTTTGGAAAGCAACAGATGAACAGACTCAGAAGATTGGGTCCAGTGCCACAATCAGAACCCTGGTGGGTCAAGTTTCTTTGGCAAGACACTAAAGTGGCTGATCGGAAGTAACCAGTTTGTATCCAACAAGCAACAAATCTCTCTCTGAAAACCAACAAGAATCTTCCTGAGTGGTAGCCATTTATCTTTTAAGCACTGGTGAAATTCATAAATATTAAATTCTGTGCACAGTATAAAAATTACCTGATACCTGTGAACTTGGAGGAGTGAGAAGTGAGATTGGACTGTGAATCAAATAACTTTTCTGAATTTATAAACACATTACATACATGTGCGCTTAGAATTAGAAGGGGGTTAAGTTAGGTTAAGTTAATAGTAATAAGTTAGGGTTTGATCCTGTTTTCATGTTAAAGATAATTAAAAGCAACTTTTGTTTAAGTAAGCATTTGTCTCGGTGAATTTCTATTGCTGCTGGGTTTTGGGTCCTCTGGGCCCATCACACCCTTAATGATCTGTTTTACAAATTGCTGACAATTAACAGAGAAATTTTACACATTATGTTACATAGATTGTTAAGATATTAATGTTGTTTTATAAATTTACCTCATTCAGAAGTTAGGTATATTATGGCATGATTACTAAATGTTACTCTCATTTCTCCTGAGTCGATACCCAATTATGTATAAAATCTAACAGAGAACATGCACAAAAATAAATGCAATGAACTTTAATTTGTTATTATGAAAGTAACATAATGCTGCACTGAATGTATTCAAATCACTTCTAATGTTTAACTAAATAAAGAGAATCCATTATTTGGAACAGTCTACAAAATTGTCCAGAATTAGAACCACAAATCTAGACATCAAAGGGCATTAAAACAATACATCAGCTTGCCTATCAAGGATTTATAACAAAGAATAAATGTATACGTTGCCATAATGCAATGTCTTTTTTTCTTTTATATCCCATTTTCCATCAGAGATGTGCCTTTTGTTCAACTTAAGAAAATGGCAATTTTAGCGTTCAACAATAAATTGTGTTGTCATCTGCCATCACCAGCAACTCAGAAACTCTGCATCATGTTTATTTTAACATTTTTCTTTCACACATTGTCATAACAAATACACACTCAGAGGACACACAGAAGGAAATATCTATAAATGGCACTTTTATTTTTATTCTTAGCTCTTGGGGGTTACACTTTCCTAAGTTCATAGCGAATAGCTCACAATGGATCCATTGATGATAATATTGGTCAGGGGTCCAATCTAATTTTCATTGCAATAATACATGAGTCATCACACATTTTCTCAGAAGTTAAATAAAAGTGATATTACTGAATATTTCTTGTATAAAAGAACAAAAATAAACAGAAAATGTCACTCTTATAAAAGTATATTTTTAATCTTTTTGTTTCTGCTTC
Source organism: Narcine bancroftii (assembly GCF_036971445.1). Classification (NCBI taxonomy): domain Eukaryota; kingdom Metazoa; phylum Chordata; class Chondrichthyes; order Torpediniformes; family Narcinidae; genus Narcine; species Narcine bancroftii. The sequence continues at coordinate 55,544,507 of NC_091471.1, read as the reverse complement.
TCACTACCATATTTTTATGCATACAATGAGCATGTTATATGCTTTTTAAACAAACCTAGTAACCCACCATGTGTTATTTCTGTACGCATTCTATACCAGAACTTTTTTACATGTTGAATATCAACTGGTTCTACATTAAAATTTATTTTTAACTAGTTGAATGGAATTATCGAAAAAAAGTGCTGGTCAAAAATCATATAACATTTGAAATAACAAGTAAAATGATGGACAACGTGTTGAAGTAAAAAAAACATACAGGTAGTCCTTGACTTCTGATCTACATGAGATATGTCCACCCATACATACGACCAAATTAAAAAAAAATCTTTATTAGAATACTGTACAAGTACATATTTTGTATTAAAAGTACTGTATACAATGGTCTCCACTCCCCACAGCAGCCCAAAGGCCCTGTTCCCTGTCAGTAGGCCGAGCTCCCCTTTCCCAGTGGCAGCCACAGGTCCCTGCTTCCCGTCAGCATCCTGAGGTGCCCGTTCCCGGAAGCAGCCCGATGTCCCCATTCCCCATTCCCCACGGCAGCCCAAAGTTCCTGTTCCCCATCGGCAGTCCAAGGTCCCCTTTCCCTGAGGTCCCCGTTCCCCAATTTACGACCAACCTCAAGTTACAATCAATCCTTCAATCCCCATTGTGGACATAAGTCAGGGACTACCTGTATAACATTGAAATAACAATGATGTTGTTTATTCATCTTCTTCATTACCATCTGTAAACCCTTTGAATCATTCAAAGATGGGTTCTTGTTCACTCTCTTCATTCAAATACATCAGGATAGTTTGCAACTCTTCTTCCCTTACTATAGTCGGTACTAATACATCATCGCTGTCACTGGTTTCATCATCAGTGATTGAATCCTTATCATCAGTACATACTATGCCAACTTTTCTGAATCCACTGCGTATAGTTTCTTGTGTTATTTTATCCCACACGCTAGCAACCTATTCGCAAACTTTAGTATAGGTTTCTCCTTTCAAGTATCTGGATAGGATGAACTCATGAGTGCCATTCTGCATCCATTACTCCCATTCTGATCTGATGAATGTCTTGACTGGATGATTAATGGCAATATTGAGTGGCTGCAGTTTAGATGTCAGCCCATCTGGAATTAATGCAAAGTGGGTGCCAACAGAATTTATTGTCTTTTGTGTTGAATACTCTTTGTGGGCTGCTACAGGAATCAAATAGGAGTAATGATTTATTTGTGGACAAACAGCCTGGTAACATATTTCCACCCACAGTTTCATAAAATTGGAGTCCATCTAAACTTTCTTATTACAGTGAGCAATCACAGTTTGGCGCATTTTCTCTCGCGGCAATGTTACTCCTTTAAATATGATCACTGGCTTCAATTTAGCTCCACTTGCAGTGCAGCCAAGGAATACAGTAAAGCACGATCTTTCATGTCCAGTGGTGGTTATGGACACAGTTCTTGTGGCAGTGATGCCAAAGGCTATTGGGACTTTATTCATGTTAATGACATCCACAGGGATGATTCTAAGTTTGTAAATTTAATTGGTGACGAAGCAGCAAAAATTGATGTTTTTTCTGTTCCCAATCATCTGGACGTCGACCCAGCTCGGAATCCAGGATGTCTCTTTCACACGCCGATAGCCTGGCTTTGATCTGAATGGTGACTGCATATACAGCCTGATTTGTTCTCTTTGATTTAGAACCCACTCCTTCAAGTCAAATTCTAACTTGGGCCATTTAGCTTTGGGGCCACGACATGTGCAATTTTGTGGATTCATCTTCTCAAGCACATTTTTCTCTTTCCTCCATTTGCAAATGGATGATACGCTAATCTCGAACTCTTTTGCTATCACTCTGCTTCCAGCATCTTCTGTACTGGTAACTGCCTTCAGTTTGAATTTAACAGTGTAAGAATTGCGTTTGATTCCTCGCATTGTCAAAACTACTCCAAATTTAAAAGGTAATATTTGCTAAGCGCAAAATGTGAGGGCCTTTTACACAATTTTTTGGATTATGTCCGATTAGACTAGATTGAATACAAGTGATAGCTATACAGGCTGATAATATTATCTGTGCAGGTTATTGCTTTGCATTGTGACTTTTAGAAGACACATTATGAGGGTACTGGGCAGGACCGACCAATACACACTATATGAGAACTTTGTTCTACATAATTTCAGATTTTCTGCAGTATAGGAGTGAAAATACAGTAGTTCCATGCACTGCAGAACTATTTTTGTTCCATCTTTTCTTTACAATGTGTAGTCAGCATATTTCACTGTTAGATTTGAAATTAAGCTCTAACAATCTTATTTAAAAATGTCTTTTGAGTAATTAAGACATCATATGCTTTGATTTTTTTTCAGGAAACTTTGAAATTTTTTTTTCTTGTTTGGTCCAGTAACTTCCAGTCATTTATTGAAAAGTTAATCGACTGGAAAACAGTATCAAATTTTGGAGTCAAAACCAGTGAAATTTCTTGAAAGCATGGCCCCTTGGTCTTACTATGTTCATGGCAATCAAATTAGTTTGAAATTTGCAATTATGGTGTTAATCCTACATGCACTTCAGTTCACTGAAGGATGTTTATTGCTTTCAACAAATTAAAAAAAAAAACAATTTTGTGCAGGTCTACATGTTATATTCTTACATTTTGAATACCTTGGTCAATTAAATATGCAGTCATCACAGGCTATCAAAAATGATCAACACAAGAATCCCTCTTTATATCACTGCTAGTTCTTTGAACTGAGACCATATTATTTGAGGCTTAGCAGGCATTTTCACTCCATGCGTTTACTTTCAGCATTGTTCAAACAGATCATTTAGTCATTATCAAAATGCTGTTTATGGACCTTTCTCTGCACAAATTGAATATCATTATTCCTACTTTGGCAGCAGAGTGGTGTAGCTTGTGGAGTTTCTGCCTCATAATGCCAAAGATTTAGGCTCAATCCTGGCCTCAGATGCTCTCTGTGTGGAATTCCCATGTTCTCCCTGTGACTGCCTGAGTTTCCACTAGTTGGTCTCGTTCCTTCCCACGGCCCAAAGATGTACAGTTAATTGGCCACTATAAATTGTCCTTGGTATATAGGTGAGTGGTAAAATTGGAGGCAATTGGAGAGAATGTTGGGAGAATAAACTCAGATCACATTGGTGTGCAGGGGTGATTGATGGTCACTGAGCAGTCAGTGGGCTGAAGGATCAGTTTCTGCGTTCTGTTTCTCCGTGAATCAATGACTCTGACATTACAACCAACTATGCACTTCAGCAATATCTCACACACTGTGGAGCATTTGGAACATTTTGAAATGAACAAAAAAGATCATTTTTTTAAAAATTTCCTTTACTTTAATGTTAGAATTGAAACAACTTCCACCAGCTTTTCAGACTGCAATGCAAACCATTGGAACTCTCTGGCATTAGTTAATTTTTTGACATTTTTCTTCTCACGCCTCTCTCAAAGATACACGCAGGACCCCCAAATTATCCACTACATTACCACTTACGATGAATGGGCACACAGCTTTACACCTTGCCTTTAATATTGCAGGATGTAATTTGATAAATTGGCTCATCAATTTCATCCAAGCATTACTACAATAATCAGGAGTTAAAAACAAAAATGCTGCACATCCAAAAAAGTTTTTTCTCTGGGGATGGGGGGGCGGGGTGGGAATTAGAATTTGTAGAAAGTCAATATTTCAGTTTGTGACCATTGGTCAGAACTGGGAAAGAGATGCAAGTTAATGTTCAGTTGTAGCGAAGGTGGGAACAGGAGTGCCTATGATTGAATGAGATTTTAAAAAAAGGCTTTTGTGTGCACGGTATTAATGACCACATTAAGCTTCAAATTCAAGAAGTTGTTAATAGAAAGGTAGTAGGACTTGCCTGACAGGAAGGAGTGAACAGGCCATGCAACGTTTGTGAAGCGATAAACTATGGATGTTTTAGACCTTTCTTTAGACCAAAAAAAAGAAGCAAGTTAATTTGAATAGCAAGCAAACTGAGTGAAAGCAAGGAAATTTCTCTGAGAGTGAAAATTTGGCAGATGAAATAAGGTACCACAGTGATCTAATTTCTTGCTGAAATTGTTCTGTATATAAGGCAATGTTTGGCATCGAGATGAAGAAAGGATGGCAGGTGGAAATCTCCATAGAGAGGAAGAAAGAGTGCATTATCTGAAGTAGGAGAATTCAATATTAAGTCTGGGATGCTGAAAATTGCCCACATGGAATATAAGGTGCTGTTCTTCAAGCTTGCAGTGGGTCTCATTATAACACTACATGAGGCCACAGACAGATATTAGAGTGGGATGATGGATTAAATTGCGAACAAGTGGAAGCTCAGGATCATTCCTGAGGACAGAACATATGTTCTTCACAAGGCAATTACCCAATTCTGTTTCTCCTGTGTAGATGAGGCCACATTGTGAACACTGAATGCAGCATCCTCTATTGGTAGAAGTTAAAGTGATTTGTTACTTCACCTGGGGGAAAAAAGAATTGGATCCCTGGATCGTGGAAAGCAAAGAAGTAAAAGGGGAGATACTGTTGCTTGGATGAGTGCCATATAATGGGGAATAAGGATATACCATATGACAAGGAATGGTAGGCAGGAATATAGGAGCGGCCAAGCGAGCTGCAAAACGAACAATCACTATTTTTAAATTGCTGAAATCCACTGCAATTCAACAAAGATGCAGCAATGCTGGAACTGCCAGCGTTGCCATGGGTGTGGCCCGTGGGGAGCGCGGGAGTGGAAATGCAGCTCTCCCGCAGGGTACAGCCACCCAATTGACTCCCGTCAGCTCTGCATGGGCTTTGTATGGCCCATTGATGGTGCCAACGGTGGCTTTAGTTGAAATCCCGCAATCGCGGGTCTGCAACCAAGATGGCGGCGCCTATTAGTCAGCAGCAGGCCACGAGGGGCTGCAGACTCCAAGGAAGCGGAGGATGAGAAGACCATGTCCCATCTGAGAAGGACAAGTGGAGAAGATGACCTGTGGGAAAAGTGACCATGGCAATGGCATGCGACGGGCTACTGTCAGAAGAGTCAAGGAAACTTGAAGTGAGGAACTTGTAGAAGCTGTGGGAAGACTCGTGCCGGGCTGTAGACTGCAGAGGACTGGTTTGAACTGGATGGATGGGGTATCAAGTATCAGAACTGGGATGTGAGAAAGTGCCTAAACCGCTGAAGGGTTCCTGACCATGTTGGAGGTTCGGATCAGGAGCTCGGGCTACCAATGGTTAAGATTGGACTCTATGTGGCTGCTGGGATTGCAGAATGTTGGAGGCGAATCTATGGACACTCGGTGACTCTGGGGAGTTCTCTTATGCTTCTCTCTCTGACTAAGTCTGACTGTAAGTGGCACTAAGGTAATTTCTGCCAGTGGCGTGTCTCCCTTGCAGCAGGCAAAAAGAAATTTTGTGTAATATGACACTATGATAATAAATTGAATCTTGAATCTTGAAATGGGAAGAGAATATGTCCCGTGGCTGAATCTTGTGGAGCTGGCGGTTGATATATTGGATACAAAGGCTGATGCAGGAAGGTAAGGCCCAAGGGAACTCTTCTTGTTCTTGTACTGACAATAACCACAACAGCAGTGTGAGTATAAGACAGCTTTAATAAACTAATATGTACACTAAGAGGACTTGTCTCTCTGCAAGACGAACCTGGAAGGCTGGACTGTAGCTCTGGACTGCCTTGTATACAAGGTCACCGAGATGACCCCTGGTGACTTAGTAGTGTAATTACATATCACCACATTCACCCCCCCCTTTAAAAAATTGTTATTCCCCACCCCCCTTCTCTTGTTTGTAAGTTCATAAGTTCAAAATTTTTTGTGGCTTCCATTGCCTTCTGGACCTCCTTGGTAGTGGTATAGGGGTGGGGAGTGTGGTCTGCCTTTCAGCCTTTCTTGGTGGAGGTGGGGGAGTGGGAAGTACTAGATGGCCATCTGACCGTGTGGGCTGGGGAATCCTCTTGTATGGGATTAGGTCCTGCCATCAAGTCTCGGGTGGTGATATTTTGTGGGGTGTGTGTACCCAGGGTCCTGATTTCCAGGGTGGGTCGTCTAGTCCTCTGGGGTGACTCAATGGATGACTGTTCTAGTGACTGCTGCTGGGCTCCTTGTTGATCCGTAGATATCTGTGTTTCCTCTGCGTTCTTCACACATCCGGCCTGCGCAAGATCCCTGGTGGCCACCGAGTCTTCTCTTCCATCTGGGAATGTGATGAAGACATACTGAGGGTTTGCTGCCTCAACTCCACATGATCCACCAGTGGGTCCGCTTTGTGGGGTCTGCAATGCTTCCGGAGGAGAACAGGTCCCGGTGTCATCATCCATTTAGGCAGCACTGTGCTCGTCGTGGCTTTCCTTGTGAAAGAAAAGATACAGTCATGTGGGGTCATGTTAGTGGCAGTACACAACAAAGAACGTATAGAGTGTAGGGGTTCTGGCAAAACTTCTTGCCATCTAGTAACAGGCAGGTCTTTTGCTTTTAAAGTCAGAGGACCGTTTTCCACATAGTGGCATTTTCCCTTTCGACTTGTCCATTCTCCTGGGATTGTAACTTGTAGTGCGGCTGGTAGCAATCCCTCTCTCGTGCAGGTACTGCTGTACTTCTGCGCTCATGAATGCAGCACCCCTGTCTGTGTGTATGTAGTGCGGGTACCCAAATATCAGCAGCGTGGACTCGATGCTGTCGAGTCCACGCTGCTGAAGATCCAGCTGCGCTGGATGGGTCACGTCTCCAGAATGGAGGACCATCGCCTTCCCAAGATCGTATTATATGGCGAGCTCTCCACTGGCCACCGTGACAGAGGTGCACCAAAGAAAAGGTACAAGGACTGCCTAAAGAAATCTCTTGGTGCCTGCCACATTGACCACCGCCAGTGGGCTGATAACGCCTCAAACCGTGCATCTTGGCGCCTCACAGTTTGGCGGGCAGCAGCCTCCTTTGAAGAAGACCGCAGAGCCCACCTCACTGACAAAAGGCAAAGGAGGAAAAACCCAACACCCAACCCCAACCAACCAATTTTCCCTTGCAACCGCTGCAATCGTGTCTGCCTGTCCCGCATCGGACTGGTCAGCCACAAACGAGCCTGCAGCTGACGTGGACTTTTTACCCCCTCCATAAATCTTCGTCCGCGAAGCCAAGCCAAAGAAAGAACCCAAATATGCTGAAGATGGGTTGGAGGCATTTTATAACAGTGGCTGCTGATACATCAGAACATGGGATTGCGAAGGGGAAACGGGAATATTCACCTATTGCGTTTAGGAAATAGACATTTCTATTATTGGATTTGTGGAGATGCTTCCACCCGCACTGGTAGTGGCCCCTTTCTGATCGGACCAGGGTTTAGGGTCGGTGCTGCCTGTATCGGTGAACCCATGGGCAGGCAGGTGTCTTAGCCATTACTTACCTGCCCTATCATATTTCTGTGGTCTTCCCTGCATTCCACCACGATTCCAATACAACGGTCCCTCGCCATCTCTGTCCTCGGATGCACGTGCGTGTTAGTCGTCTCCGGATTCCATTCCTCAGGAAGAGTCTCCAGGTGGTTGGGAATGCGCATTGGAGCAGAAGCAGCTTCCATCCTAGTAGCTATCATATTAGTTTATTAAATTGTACTGACAATAACCACAACAGCAGTGCGAGTATAAGACAGCTTTAATAAACTAATATGTACACTAAGACATACCTGGAAGGCTAGACTGTAGCTCTGGACTGCTTTACATACAAGGTCCCCTGGTGACCTAGTGGTGTAATTACATATCACCACAGTTCTGACCAAAGGGAGAAGGGGTGTGAGCAAAAGTAGGAATTTGTTGAGATGCCATCATGGGTTCTGCCCACTATAATAGTGGGGAAGCCTCAGTTAAGGAAAAAAGGAAGCCATTTTTGAGGCAACCTGTGCAGAATGCTTCATCATTGGGGCAAGTGTGACAGAGACAGAGGAATTTGAAAAATAGAATGGAGTCATTGTGAGAGGTAAGGTGGGGTTAATATAATCAAGGTGGCTGTGAGAGTCTGTGAACTTGCATTGGATGTGAGTGATTAGCCGTTCCTTGAGATGGAGATGGAGAAGTCAAGAAAGAAAAGGACATCAGAATCAGTGAACAAGAAGTATTTGGTAGCACACGGCTTTGCCTTGGACACTGAGAAATGGCTGTGCAATTGGACAAGCTTATGAAATTCCTGAAAACTCTGGACAGTTGTTTTATCCTGTGATAATCAAGCCTCCCTGATCTTATCAATCCTGGACATGGACTTAAATGAGTGCTTTGGAATGACAAGGAAATGCAAATTTATCTCACAACACCATTCTGCAATCGATAACTGAAATGAATATCACCATCTGATATTGAACAAAAGGCACTTGGCCAGATTTAGAGGTGGCTTCCATTGTGCATCATCCAGCTTCTCCAGAATGGCTCTGGTTTGTGCAAAAACATGAGACTAGTGCCAGTTAAGAACTGAGGTACATAGTTCAGATGCTTCTTCATTATTTCAGAATGGAAGGAGTAGAAAGACAAGTGAAAGAGAATGATGGGGTCAATTCACATTCTTTTTCTCAATGCCCTTTTAAATATAATCTTTATTTTGGAGATTTCAGTGGATGATGTCACCAGACAATGCATATTCAAGCTTTCCATATCTCTTCATTGACCAATTCAAGTGGACAGAATTCAATTCTCCATCTATTCGCCACCAATTAATGCCCTCATGAACAATGCAAAAGGCTGTTCAGCTCCCAATACCCAAGATTGCTCAAGGTTGATAAACAATGAAAAATAATAACTCATGTGACAATTGAAGAGCATAATATGTTCTCACTCCCATGTACTTAGCCCTAAATAACTAGCAAACCTATTTTTTTCCTATTCCAATTTCATTGGTGTAAAAACCGTATTGATTTGATTGTTGACATAGCCTTGGGCAATATGGTTTGCAGCTTGGCCATTGAGGCAATCCTCTAAATATTCTATCTGTACATATGCCAGGGAAAATGTGGAACACAATGCATTACTTTGGGGTTGCAGATGTTCCTTTTTCATTACCTTTCTGCTTGTAGCCCAGCCACACTTCATTGTCATTGTGAAGGTGGAGAACACTATAGTGCAGACTGGTGCAGCCCTGTAAAGTCAACACAAAGGTGCTGACCATTCAACTTAAGGTGGTAATGCATGAAACTGGAGTATTTGAGTCAATTACTCTCTTAGTCCAACAATTTCAAAATATTAATTAAAATTCCAGGGAATAAAGTCCTAACCTGTCTAACCTTTCTCTGTAACTCCGTTATTGAAATCTGGGCAACAGTCTAGTAAATCTCTGCACTCTTTCTATCTTATTAATATTTTTCCTGTAGTTGTGACCAAAACTGCACCCATTACTCCAAATTTGGCTTCACCAATGTCTTATATAACTTCACTATAACATCCCAACTCTTATACTCAATACTTTGATTTATGAAGGCCAATATGCCAAAAACTCTCTTTACAACCCAATTTACCTGTGACGCCACTTTCAAGGAATTATCTGTATTTCCAGATCCCTCTATTCCACCACACTCCTCAGTCCCCTACTATTTACTGTGTATGTCCTACCTTGGTTTATCCTTCCAAAATTAAAACCTCAACTTGTTTGCATTAAATTCCATCTGCCATGTTGCAGCCCATTTTTCCAACTGGTCCAGATCATTCTGCAAGCTTTCAAAGCCTTCCTTCATTTCCACTATGCCTCTATCATCTCAATTCTGCTGAGCATTAAGCAAACAGCAAGGCTATTATGACTATCCCAGTAGACACTGTGTGTCCAGCTGTTTCTGTTTTTCCTCTCCCCACTCAGATATTCAGTATCTAGGTTGCTTTACTTTAATTGGATGGGTTCAGCTGTCTGTCTTTACTTTCCTCTAGTTAATTTTTGTTACTGCATATTGTAGAATTGTCTATATAAGCCTGGAAAGCTTATTCTCAGGAATCTCTGTATTTTATAATTCACAATCAGACTGACAAGAATCTCTTAAATTGAACCTGAATAACCAACCACTAGTTGTTTTTATATTGGTAAGTTAGTGATTGTTAAATGCTATAAGCTAGGAAAATGAGCAAATATACAGCTCTCTCATTCATTTTTAAATGATGGATTCTGATTTTAAAAATGCTATTTTAATTTTCATGTTTGTGCCAATATTGTTAAAATTGTACAAAATGTAACTAACACTTTAATGCTAAAAAAAGCTCAAATCTTTGATCTCACAAATTCAAAAAGTTATGCATTAACCTGCCAGATATAAAAAAAACATATTGAAGAAATTACAATTCGAAAGGATATGGGATCCTTGGTATTAATGTTTTTGTTGGAATTGCTATTATATTACCATATTGCACACACATTAAATGATTCCACCTTTAAATTAAATTATTTTGCCAAAACATTCCAGCATTAAAATAAAAGATGCACTTGTCTTAGATGGTCTCATAATTCTGGTATTGATGGCATTTTCTTGCTTATGTAACAAGCAATATTAGGAATTTAATTAATTTATTGGGTAATTAATTTGAGAGTTCCGAATGAATATGTAATAATCTATATATATATGGCAAAAAGGCTAAAAATTTGTGTCATTATTAGATGTAGTTCAAGCCCACTCATACAATGAGAAAAACACATCTACTGTGGAGACCTCCAGGAGTCTCATAAAGCAAATGTCTATATGGATGAATAATAAAACATCAGAAATAGTATCATAATCTTTTTCTGATCAAATTAAAAATATATATATATTTAGATATCCAGCACGGTCCATGAGTCATGCTGCTTAATTACACCCAATTGACCCACAACCCTGGTACATTTTGAATAGTGGGAGGAAACCAGAGCTCCCAGAGGAAACTCATGCAGATACATCCGTAAAAACTCCTTACAGACAATGGCAGATTCAAACTCTGGTCGTTGGCATTGTAATGGCTATGTTAACCATGCTACACATTATCAATTTCTGTAAAAATTCAAGAGGTTTAGTCATAAATCATTTTTCAAGAACTAAGCATTTAATTTTCCCCATGCATTCACCTTCATATGACTTTGAATTGCAGGTATTTTATAAATGTACACTTTCAATGTTCTGTCATCGGATCTCCATTTTCTGAGACTGAGCTTGGTGCTCCCTGGCTATAGCAGGAATGGTTATCTATCAGAAACCAACAGCATCAATGTGCCAATTTCTGAAGTACAAAGTAATGGAAAGATGCTTCTCCAAGTTTGAATTATCTTTGATTGTTAGGATAAATGCGATGATTGAAAGCAGCCTAATATACATGCATCATTTTCTGTACCATATGTATTCAGGAATCTTCAGAGTGGTTCCTGAAATAACTGTACCAATTTATAAAATTACCCCTATTAAAGATTTCATGGCTTCACTACTTCAGCTTGCCAAGTATAATGAATTGTTATAAGGTTGAATGAGAGTCATGGATGCACTAAGATGAATGGTATACATAATTAATGAGATATCAGACTAAACAGTTTCTTCGTTATTGGCTGTGCATATTGTACCACAAAGTTCTGTTTTGACCCCTTTTGCATTAATTTTATTTTAAAATTATACATACTGCATGGTAACAGGCCATTTTGCCAAACAATTTGCACCCAATTAACCTACAACCCCTGGTACATTTCAAACGGTGGGAGGAAACCAGATCCCACAGGGAAATCCATGCAGATACAGGGAGAATGTACAAACTCCTTACAGACAACACAGGATTTGAACTCCGGTCTTGCTCGCTGCAGCTGTAAAGGTGTTACGTTAACCACTATGCCAATGTGCCACCATTGAGCTTGATAACTCTACTGCATACTTATATGCAATCTATTTACCCATTTTAACTGGCAAACATGGCAATGTATCAACTTGCATTTTTCTCTCCAGATATACATAGAGTACAACTCTAATTATCCAAAATTGGATTAACCAAAATCCTCAGTTATCAGAATTTTTTTGGACCTGGGAGTGACGTTTATTCAGCTCTGATTTTTTGCAAGGATAATTGAGGATTTCAGAAAAATCAGAAATCTTTGTTTATCTGATTTTTCTTCAGAACTAAACTGATGACACAAGTTGAAAAAATTATGGAATTTTGGAAAAGCCTCAATAGAATTTTGAGTTGTTGCTGTTGGATTTACCTTATTTTGTCCAGGTTGTTTTTTTGGAGAGAATTAAACATTATGTCATGCTTAAAAAGATCCTTCCTTTGTTTGTTGTTCTTTTAAACATTGTTACAAGTGATTTGCCATTGCTTCTGGGCTGTTTTTAAGAAATGACCAGTTATCCAAAAATATCATTTATCTGAACTAGGCCTGGTCCTGACCATTTCAGACAATCAGAGTTCTCATGATGCCCAATTAATCTTCTTCCGTCATCCATTTCAGGTTACTGCATTCCAAATCATAACAATATTTCATGAAATAAGATTTTCTGTTGCTTAATACAGATATGAGCTCTTCAGCCATGAAGAGATGTCCACTTTATATTCTTATCATAGAAATTTGTGCATTTGATCGGTTTAATTTAGGCCTGGAAATATTTTGAAGAATACCAACAATTTCAGGTGAACTATTATTTGTGTGGATGACTGTAAAACTGCAATGTGCATTCTCAGCATCCACATTTATATTAATGCATAATGCAACCTAATTTTGTAACAGTTAACTTTTTTAGATTTGTGAGGCAGATAGTGGTAAAAAATCTAATTTTCAACCAATTTACTGAAACTGAGTGCTTGTAATAACTTTGCAGATGACATACAATATTACTTTACTTGCTTGCTATTTTCTCTGAAAGATGATCAAACATTTTGGTCCAGACCAGAACTTCCTGTGTGACAAATGCTTAGTAAACTTATACTGATATGATTCATAGTGACTGGACCCAACACTTGATGACTTCAGACAACTTTGGTCCATCTCAACGTGCATCTGAAAAAAACCTGAGAGGATGTTGATTTTATTCATTTCAAAGCAGAGTGTGATTTTATGCTGGAAGCTATGAGGTTGGACCTAGGTGATGTATGTATGCAATTTGTAATGCTAGTTTATACAAAGTGATGCAATGCCTTGCATATATTCTGCTTGGAAAATGTCCCAGATGGAAAGGGCTGTTTATTATGTAATAGAGAACTACAGGATTTTGGCACAAGATAAAAGTTTGATAGTTGTATCTCTCTCTGAGCTTTGCTGGCTCCAGGCTGTAACTACTGCTTGAGATAAATGAGATGGTTCCAGCACTTTCTATGATGAATGGAGCACCATCATCTCCTGCCACTTGTTCAGGAAGTAGCTTGCTTTTTCCGAGTCTCAAAATCAAAACTCTCATGTAAAGATGTAGATGTCAGTGGACTAGATGATATGTGAGGGGAAGGAGAGACATAAAACATATTCAAGAGAGAAATTGTTTGCTACAACCATCATGAAAGGATAGTTTAATGCAAGATAAACCCGTAAACCAGAAATTAGGGTTCTCCTTGTTTTGAATTTGGATTTGAAACATGGAAAGAAAGCGACTAATGTCGAACCCACAGCCACCTAAGTAACAGAATTCACAACAAATATAAAAATATTTATTAGATCTGAGAAAATGACATCCCCAGAAACATTAACTCTGCCTTTCCTTCTACAGATTTTGTGGACCTACTAACTATTTCAGTACTTTCTTTTTATTTATTCCTGATTGGAACTTTTCCCCATTAATTTTCTAGAGACATTGTTATATGCATTGGGATTTGAATCAATTTTAGTTGATCAGGGGGAAAATAATGATTTATGATATGAAATTAGATTTGGAGCATGAGTAAGACCTTAATTTCACCTTTGTGTTGGTTTTAAAAGGTATGGTCCTTAATACTAATAATAGCATTGCTTAAGTGTTGATTTAAAATTCTTAGTTCTCATAAAAGTTCCTTCTCTATATATTTTCTCAAATTTTCTATTAACTTTAATGCAATAAATAAGATTTGTGGAATATCTAATGTAATATATATAATGTCCACCTGTAATTCCTGTACAATGTAAACTGATATACCATGCATTAAAATATCCCCTTGATACTTTAATTCAATCTCTTTTGAGAGTGAGAAAGAAAGAGCATATTATCCTGCTGCAATATTTTTTTCACTCTCCTCTTAAGAAATAAGGTTTGGATGCGATTGTTTAGTGACAAACTAAACTCTCCAATCATTGAAGTTAAGACCAACTGCTTTACTCAACTCTGATGCACATTTTTTAAAGTGCCCATGCTCTCAACAGCCTTCGCGATGCTCAGCCTGGAAATGATGTCATCTCTGATGATTGACAGGAAGCCCAGTACTCCAGGGCTTCCTGTTCTTGCCAACTCATTGTTTAGCGCGTTTCAGACCATATAGGACACTCCCCCCCCCCCCAGAACCAATGTTAGGAGGTGATGATCCCATTGTATATACCCCATCCACCTGCTTAGGTGGGTGACCTCTCCATGGTGGACGTGCAACTGTCACTGATTGATGCAAGTCCATGTGTGCTAGCTTTAGCCAGTCAATCGTGATTGTCTCTTGCCTGCCTCCCATATACACTACACACGTTACGCCGTCATGCTGAATCACTCTGAACAGACCCTCACGTGGGTACTGAAGAGGGGTACAATTCATGCGCCATTGTATGAATACATATTCACAGTCCTTATGGTCCTTTGGGATATACAAAGTGGTTGCACCATCCCTTGAGGTAGGAACAGGGGCCAATGTGCTGACTTTCACACACAACTGTGGTATGAATGCCGTGAGTAAATCCATCTGTCCTCTTGCTGCTGGTGCACCATACACCAGCTCAGCAGAAGACATGGCCAGATCCTCTTTTGATGCCCAGCATCACCCAAGGCAACTCATCCATCCAATCAGGGCATTTGAGGCATGCCATGAGGGCCAACTTCAATTAGCAGTGGAATCTCTCCACATGCCAATTGTGAGTGGTATGCTGTGATATGATGCAACTTCATGCCGAGTAACCAGACTAGTGCCATCCACAATGTTGATGTGAATTGTGCCACCCAGTCTGAGGTTATGTCCATGGGTAACCCGAAACGAGCCACCCAGTTCATGATGAAAGCTCTGACGCACGAGGTGGTGGAGGTTTCTGAGAGTGAGACAGCTTCTGGCCCCCTCGTAAACCTATAGACCATTGCCACAAGTTACCTAGCACCTCGCGATGGTGGCAGTGGTCCCACGGTGTCTATATGTACAAGGTCAAAATGGGGAAAAAAATTGAAGCAGTGCTTTTACATGCCACTGTGGTTTTGAGTTCTGACATTGAACACAAGCTCTGGCCCAGTGTGGAACCTGTTTCCGTAGGCCATGCCTTACAAACTTTCCTGCTACTAGTTGTTTGATAGCTCAAATGGAAGGGTGCACCAGGCCATGTATCACATCAAATTTTCGGCATCTCCAAGCAACAGGTACAATTGGTCAGAATTGCCCTGCAGACATGTCACATAGAATTGTAGCGGTTGAAAGTCTGAATCTCAAGTCCTCCAGTTTAAGACCAGATCCTGCCATACAGTAAGCCACAATGTTGTCTTCCTCCTGCTGTGCTGCTGTGAGAGCTGAATAGTCTATACCAAGAGACCATGTGCGAACTGAATGGACTGATGTGTGGGATAGCCCATCTGATATGTTATTCTTCCCCCCCCCCCTCCCCCCCGCAATATGCTGAATGGATGTGGCATATTCTGAAATAAAAGAGAGATGCCTCTGTGCCTTGCTGACCAAGAGTCCGAAACCTTAGCAAAAGCAAACGTCAGGGGCTTATGGTCTGTGAATATGACATCTCTTCCTTCGAGAAAGTAACTGAAATGGCGATGGCCAAGTGAAGGGCAAGAAGTTCCCTGTCAAACACACTGTACCTTTGCTCGGAGGTTTCATGTGCTTGCCGAAAAAGGCCAACGGCTTCCAATTGCCCTCAATCAGTTGTTCCAGCATCCCTCCAACAGCCGTGCCAGATGCATCAACTGTGAGAACTGTAGGCAAAGGTGAACCAACATGGTTACATTGGTCAGCACTTCCTTGGCTTTGTCGAAAGCAGCTGTCATTTCCTTGTCCCAGTTCAGATCTTTGGGTTGCCCAGAATGAAGTTGATTATTCAGGCCACCAATGGCAAGAACCGAAGGTAAAAATTTACCTCGCTGATGAACTCTTGCAGTCCTTTGACTGTGTTTGGCCGAGAGATTTTCTTATGGCCTCCAACTTGGGGGGCAGGGGGGGAGTGGCACTGCTCTGTGCCGATCGATCCCCTGTCTGAAGAAATCGATGGAGGACCAGCCAAACTGGAATTTAGCTCGATTGATAGTCAAGCCATAGTCATTTAGTCATTGGCATAGTTAATGTAAGTTGTGGTCATGCTCTTGATGAGAGCAGCTGGTGATCTGTGCATCATCAAGGTAAATAAATACAAAACTGAGGCCGCAACCCATAGAGTCACTGGAAAGTCACTGGAAAGTCTGTGCAGCATTTCTCAACCCCAAGGGCATATGCCGAAATTCAAAAAGGTCAAATGGCGTGATTATCGCCAT
Organism: Narcine bancroftii; assembly: GCF_036971445.1. Lineage (NCBI taxonomy): Eukaryota > Metazoa > Chordata > Chondrichthyes > Torpediniformes > Narcinidae > Narcine > Narcine bancroftii. The sequence goes on along the minus strand of NC_091471.1, from coordinate 55,527,912 downwards.
CTTCTGGACATCATCAGGGTGGACCAGAATTTGATGATATCCCCCATGAGGTCAATTTTGGAGAATATCTTGGCATCATCCAAATATGAGGTGAAATCTTGGATGTGATGTCATTTAACCGGCGATAATCTCCATATGGCCTCCATCCTTTGGTAGCTTTCAGCAGCATGTACAGGGGAGCTGCCCAACGACTGTCCGAATTAAGTACTATGCCCATGTCCTCCATTTTATAGAACTCCTCTTTCATGACTTGTAGCTTGTTCAGAGGTAGTCAGTGCTCCCTAACATGCTGCAGTGCTCCTCTCGTGGGGATATGATGTTGGACCCCATGCTTGGCCATAACAGCAGAGAACTGTGGGGTGACTATGCCTGGAAATTGTACCAAGATCTTTGAACAATCATTCAAGGAGAACATAATCCAGTCCAAATTGGGTGCCGGCAGAGTGGCCTGACATAAGGAGAGCGATTCAAATTTTTTGGAGTTAACCAACTGCTTTCCCTTTAGGTCCACCAATAGAGAGTTAGCTTGCAGAAAATCTGTGACTAGCAGAGGATGTGATACATCAGCCAATGTGAATGTCGATATAAATCGGCAAGGGCCAAATTCAAGTGTAATAGTCTTCATCCCATATGTTCTAATATTGCTTTTGTCCAGAATTTCCATTGTGGGTGTCCACAGGAGGCAAAACACTGACCTCTGCTCCTGTGTCTACCAGGAAACACCGACTTGAATGCTGGTCCCATAGGTAGATGAGGTTATCTCGATGGCTGGCTGCCACAGCCACTTGCATCGACCTGCCCGGTTGTTTCCCTGGAATGAGCAAGGCAGATGGCAATTGCAGGCCGCAGACCACAGGTTTGATGATAGTAACACCAGTGATCCTTATTTGGACTATTGTCCACATTTGTTGTCACTGCCCTATGTCCTGGAGCCTTGATCCATCAAGTGCTCTGGCATGGTGTGGTCACTAAATGCATGGTGGCTTCACATGTTGTTTTGTGTGCCAGAGGATATAAGTGCAGGCAGCCAGTTCATGGAAAACATCAAAATCATCATTTGCCAGAAGTAGGAGAATGTCCTCAGGCATCGGCTCCAGGAAGAATTGCTCAAAAAGCAGACAGGGCCTGTGGCCATCGATTAGTACCAGCATTTTATTCATAAGGGCAGACAGTGTTTTGTCGCCCAAGCCATCAATTTGTAACAGCCTTGCTGCTCATTCACGGCAAGACATCCAAAATGTGTGAATCAGTAGTGCCTTAATGGCATCGTAGCTGTTATTCTCAGGGGATTGATTCAGGAACTCGACAATCCTTCCTGCCATGTAATAGTACTTGGTGGAGTCCATTATAAGCTTATAAATGTGGAACTACCATGTTCTGAATATTCTCTTTGGTCATCTTGGGTCCCAATCAGTGATTGGGCCCATTGGGGTCACCACTGTGGTCATTTAGTGATGAACTAAACTCACCTGTCATTGTAGTTGAGTTAAGACCAACTGTCTTACTCAACTCTGATGTGAGTTTTTTGAAGCACCCACACTCCTGATGGCCTTCACAATGCTCGGCCTCTCTGATGATTGACAGCAAGCCTGCTACATGGAAAGTTTTTAAAAAATGGTATTGTCTGGTTGATTACTCTGCACAACAAAGATTTTACTTCCTGAATACTTTTGGGTCTATTTTATGAATTTTGGGCTACTGATCACAAAATTCATTTAAAATGTTTCCCATTACGTATTGTTTTTCAGATATAACTTATTTTTGAGATTTCCTGTCATATTTTAAGTCTACCTCAAACATACAAAGCCATGAATACAACATGCCATTGATAATTAATTTTCTACATTTACACTTGGAATCCTTCCCTGCTGATCTTGGTGCAGTCAGGGACAAACGTAGTGAAAGATTCCACCAGGACATTTTGACCATGGAAAAGCAGTGTCAGGGCAACAGGAATCCATCAATGCTGGCTGACCTTTATGGGATACTGACACAAGAACCATCAAATGCTGAATATAAATGAAAATCAGTGGCAAAACATTTTTAGGTCAGTTGAACTAACACAGTGTCTTAGCATCATTATGTGATTAAATATGCTAAATTCAATAAAAGTTAACAATGTTTCTCCATCTTCCTAAGTAATACAACAAATCTGACATTATTTTTGTGTTCAGCTTGCACAGTCTATCATAATCCCCATACACTACTTTCCTAATCTTCATGACATCTATGAATTTGCTGATCCAATTCACCACCTTATCATCCAGATATTTGACATGGATGACCAACAACAAAGGAACCAGCACTGATCTTTGAGGTACACCACAAGTCCCAGGCCTCCAGTCAGAGAGGCCAACATCCACTACCACTCTCTGGCTTTTCTCACAAAGCCAAACACTAATCCAATTTTCTATCTCATTCTGGATGCAACATTCCCAGTATGGTCTGACCTATGATATCACGAACACAATGGCATTTAATTCTACAAGTAAATGCCACCTCATGCTTGTGAAAATAAATTAGTTAAAGAAAATATGCAGTGTGGCTTGTATTAAAATTAAGAACAGGATTTTTTTTAACTTTTTCATTACGACTGGGTCAACATAATTTGGAAGTGGAATCTTTAAAAATAAATATTATTAATCATAACACTTTTATTCTATATGTTTTTGCAGCATGTTTTGTACACTCACTAGGTGCTTAATATTATTGTATCTACATATCAAACTTATTCCAAAATATTATGGCATCAACCTATTCCTTCACTTTTCTTCTCATGACACAAATTGGTATTCTTTCAAACTGCAGCAGTCTAGTTCCATCATAACAGAGAGCAGTTGTTTGCAATAACAAAATCTATTTTGAGATAACTTGCACCAGTGTATATCATAATATGTCCACAGTAATCCCATCTGAAGCAGCACTTGCAATGCTCAAGATGCTCTGTAGACCTCTTAGCAAAAATGACAACTATCACATGGAGTTATGATTATACCAGGGCAGACCTGAGCAGGGACGGAAATATTGAGGTCACACCTTTGTTTCACATGAGACAGGGAATGTTCGGAATTGTCTGTCCTGAGAAAGCATACTGAACAAATGAAGGGCAATGGCAAAAGAAGGAAACAAATATCAGACATTGCAGTCAGCAGACCAAGTGAAATCAGCTGAGTCGAAGCAAAAAGATTGCTCTCTCGAACCTGTACATGTCAAATTAATTCAGATTCCTTCATCTCTTTATAGGAAGTGACAAGAAACCCCAGCAGAAATTTCTTACTTCAGAACACCCCCATCCACTTGAGAAAACAACAGTCCAAAGCCCAAATGATAAAATTGCTCTCATAAAAAAGATTGCTCGTAAGCCAGCTTGGCCTTGTCATTTCAGAGCAGTATTTATTAGACATGTATCCTTATCGTTGATGGATTTATAATGTAATCATATACCCAGTGATTTGTTAGAGGTAGATCATGTTATAGCTGAACTTGCTGGAAATAGTTTCAGTTAATAATCCTCAAGTTCAGCACGGCTGTTAAAAGCAACAAAGTATTAAAGGAAACCAAGATGCGACAATATTTTTTTATGAGGAAGCAAAGAGATAATAAAAATGACAACCTGTAAGGTACCGAACAGTACATTGCACATCCATACTTTCAGCCTTACAAGTCCAGTATTTGGAGCCTTATCACTTAAGCACATTCTGTTTATTGTATTTATGAATTTGTATATGAGCCTAAAAAAGAGCCACATTTTTCCCAAAAATGGCACCAAAATATCCTCCGGGTCTTGTATGTGAAGTTGAAATTAGGGTGATAATGGTGAGTGAAGCTGCCCAACAGTGATCATCGTTGCTGTGTAGCTCACTAGTATCACCACCATCTATCGTTGGGTTGGTGGCGGGCTGTCGGGGGGAGCGTGGCAGTGGCAGGGTGTTTGGGGACTCTCCTGGTGGCCCGCTGTCAATCCCTGCACTGGTCCCACTGCCCCACTCTTTCTCAGCTGTCAGTCTCAGCTGTCAGTCCAAACACTGATCCCACCACCCCTCCCCCCCAACAGCTCACCACCAGTGCCCACACTGATCCCACCACCAGTCCCAATACTGATCCCACTGGCCCACTCTCCTTCCCAGGAGAGAGTGCAGTAGCAGGAACAGCATGAGGACTGACAGCAGGCCACTAGGAGAGAGCGGGACAGCAGGCCGCAGGAGACAGCAGGACAGCAGGTCCAGCGCGGGAACTGACAGCAGCAGTTTGTTATTATAAAATGTTTTCTGTTATAGCTAAGCTGCTTTTATTTTCTCTTGTAAATTACAACAATATTATTATTAAAAAGATTTTTTTTCTGTCGTCTTAGTTGTATATTTTGTCCAAGTTTTTTTTCTGCTATACTGTAGCAATAATATTAAATGCTTACCCATAAATACACTAAAATTCCCAATATTTCCAGCTGAAATGGGGGGTATTATATGCCTGTAGGTCTTATATGCCTTAAAATATGGTGATTTACTTCCAATTTATAAAATTAGTGATGTACAAGTGAATAGGTTTACATAGGTCAGCACAACATCATGGGTCAAAGGGCCTATACTGTAATGTTTTATGTTCTATCAATTCAGTTCTTAAATTGCTGTGTCATAAGCATAAACAATCGACTAAAAATGCTTCACAAAGCTCCTGGAAAAATGGAAGAATGACTTTAATTTAATGAAAAGCAGCTGGAACGGATTAGGAAAGAGCAAATTTATACTCTCACTAGTTGACATGGTGTTTGTGATTAACAAAAATAAAATTCTAGTCCCTTACTATAACCAATCTGATTTCTGCAACCCAGAATTACCATTGATGAAAATATATATAACACTGGACCAGAAAGATTTTGCTGCCTGAACATTGTTGGATGTATTTTATGGATTTTGGGCTGTTGATCACAAAAATAACCTGAGCATTTTCATACAACATACCATATTTTTTACATATAACATTTTTTTGTGATTTCCTTTCATTTTTTATGTCTACTTCAAGCATACAAAACCATGGTGCAACATGCCATTGAAAATTTATTTTCTGCATTTGCACTTGGACCTTTTTCCCTGCTAATCTTGGTGCAATCAGTGACTAACAAGGTAACATTGCGAACATGGAAACACAATATCAGGGCAACTAGAATACATCAATGCTGGATGACTATTGTTAGATTCTGACACGAGAGGCATCAGATGTTGAGTACAAATGAAAATCAGTGGCAAAACATTTTTAGGTAAGTTGAACAAATGCTATGTATCAGCATTATGTGATTAAACATGCTCCATTCATTAAAATTTAATTTAATGTCTCTTCAACTTCCTACATGATACAGAAAATCTGAAATTATCTTTGTGTTCAGCTTGAAGTTGTCTATCATAATCCCTTTTTTTTTCAGGAAGCAAACATTGTGAAAAAAAATTGTTGTCCAGTATAATTATTTTAAATCATTGCACAATATTTATTTATATGTGATTATTATGTGCTGTATATTGTGTGTGTACATCCATTGGAGCGCTTTCATCCCTAACGTCGAAGTACTCGAGATGGCAGAGGTCGACAGCATCAAGTCCACGCTGCTGAAGATCCAGCTGCGCTGGATGGGTCACATCTCCAGAATGGAGGACCATCGCCTTCCCAAGATCGTGTTATATGGCGAGCTCTCCACTGGCCACCGTGACAGAGGTGCACCAAAGAAAAGGTACAAGGACTGCCTAAAGAAATCTCTTGGTGCCTGCCACATTGACCACCGTCAGTGGGCTGATAACGCCTCAAACCGTGCATCTTGGCGCCTCACAGTTTGGCGGGCAGCAACCTCCTTTGAAGAAGACCGCAGAGCCCACCTCACTGACAAAAGGCAAAGGAGGAAAAACCCAACACCCAACCCCAACCCACCAATTTTCCCCTGCAGCCGCTGCAACCGTGTCTGCCTGTCCCGCATCGGACTTGTCAGCCACAAACAAGCCTGCAGCTGACGTGGACTTTTTACCCCCTCCATAAATCTTCGTCCGCGAAGCCAAGCCAAAGAAGAACATGTGCACATCAAAGTCAACCACTACAGCTGGAAGCCCATTCCAGGCACCTAGCACTCCCTATGTAAAAAGTTTGCCCACACATCTCATTTAAACTGCCCCCTTCCCCCACCTTAACCTTTAATGCATGTCATCTAGTATTTGAAGAAACAGTAGTTCCGAAGAAGTAACTTTGTGAGGCATCTTCTTTTAAACCCACAGACAGGAACAGCTATTTGTTCATTACTCAAGACCAAAACAGGCTGAATTCTCACTTACAAGCAGAACAATAATTGTCTCCTTGCACAAGTAGAGTTCCGTTTTGTTTTAATACTGGCCAAAAATAATCCAATTTTGGCTAACCAAACCTTTCCAAATATTATTTATTAACTTAATTAAAATAATTTTAACTCTTTAATTAGTAGGCATCCTTATTCTCAAACGATATTGAAAAACAGCAGCATTTATGTTTTGTACAATTCACAAATAAACTACTGCCCCTTAGATATGAACAGAGAAATTTAGATGATTTATGGAGCTCATTTGCATGTTAAAATACATGCCCTTAACTTATAATTCTTATTTTGTTTTATGTGATGAAGCTGCAATCATTCATGTGGATTATAAAATGAACCGCTGATTGCGGAGTTTCAGATACTAGAATGGGTGAATGATGAGGCACATTATTCATTCCACTCGTAGTGCCAGAAATGGGCCAGTGAAAAACTTCCCTTCAGTGAAAAGATACTGAAAGAGAAGGATATCACCCGCGTGCTTCATTTAGCAAAATTGTAAAACTGTTTATAAAAGAATGGGCTCATAATTTTTCCGTACAATATATGGTAAACCCTGTGTCTCTTCAATGGTGGCAATTTTATTGCTTTGTACTGACATTCCTACTTGGAGCATTTACAAAAGAAAAGCTGTTCAGGATTTAATCTATCCACTGAGCAAGTCACTGCAAAATGACACCAAATTTCTTTTCTGTTTGTGAGTCCCACATGAATGATTAAATAAGTGACACAAATTTAAGAATTTAGCCTTTGATCAGCAAGCACAATGGACGCTGTGCCTCCATTGGTAAAATCAGTTCTGGGCTATTGATTTGACTTTAATACATACATAGATACAGGAAAAGACAAAAACAGACTTGGTGACAATGAAATTGTTGCCAAGAAATAATCTTAAGTAAGACAAATATGGTTAGGGAGAAGTGGTCTTGAATACGTAATACTATTTTCTAGCTGTTGTAAGCATGTATGCCAATTATTAGCACTTGAGCCTCATATCCACAATTTGTAAATCCACTTAAATCTTTACAGCTTCTCTTCAGCAGCTTCTTTGACATCCCTTGATGCATGTTATAATTGTGCTTGTGTTAGTTTGAAGGTAATTTCAAGGCTCTGCTCACAAAAGCAGTACAACAGCAATGCTCTTCTCGGGAAAATAAGGTGAAAGAAGGGAGTGGGGCTACAGTGAGTGGGTAAGCAACTGAGGGTGTAAAGAAGAACTGCAAACTGCAAGAGGGTAAATATATGTTGTGGAAAATAGTCAAGCAGGAAACTGTGCAAAATGGGGGTAGGAAATAAAAAGGAAAAATGGTTTAGTTGCTCAGCAGGTTTAGCAGCTTCAGTCCATTTAAACAGGTTAACCAAGTTTTGACAGAGAATTTATGTTTATTGCTCAGGAGCAATAGGACGTGAAATATCCTTTCCCCCCCCCGTAATTGAGCTTCATTAGAAAGGCACATGAACTCTGACTCCCCATGAAAACCCAGAGTGAAAGTGAAAAGTTGAATTGGATTGCAGGTAAGATGAAGCTACAAGAGCAATCATAAAAGTGAACACTCATGACAAAGAGGAAGAGATGCTCTGGGTGTTCCAACCTGTCAACTATAGGTTCGATGCTTTTGGCATCCTGTTGGATTAAGTAAATTCTGGAAGGCAGCAAGCATCCAATGTAAATATGCACCAACAGGGAAGCAACTGTAAATTATTTATATAAAAAGGGCAAAACAGAAACTATTGGGTTTACTCAAGAGGTCAGGCAGCATCTATGGAGAAAAAAGAAAGATTGTACTTCATGCCAATAACCTGTCATTAGAAAGAAACTATATACTCATTATGTTTGGAAGCAAATAAATAAATCTTGGGAATTCTGTGCACATCATTTTTGTAAAGTCTTGATGTCTAACATGACTGTCCTGACATTAGGATGATTAATACCGAGTTAAAGCGAGAGAGCAAATCTGGAATGACAGTCTAATCTCATCAGGATCGCCCACAAATGAACAAAAAGAATACAAAGTGTTTGGCTGTCGGTACTCCCTTAGCCAATGCTTATGTTTTGCAGTTGCCAGTCATGTTAAGGCTTCACAAGTTATTGGTATCTTTTAAATTAAATCAGAAAATTCCAGAAACTTGCTGCATGGAGAATTGTGAATAAAGAAACAGATTTAAACTCTTCATTTCAATTTTAACATTTACTTACTTTTTAACAGGTGCAGATTTTGATGGACAAGACCTTGTTTAAACAATTAAGGTTCCTTTTTAATTTCCCAAGTATTTGGATGTTTTCCATCTGATGTCTAAGATATTCAGCATGTTGCAACCCTTGAGCTGCTTTACAATTTATGACAAATAATAAATCACAGAGGAGGCTGCAATCTTAGCCCCCTGCTCTTCTCACTTTACAGATACGACTGTGTGACTTGGTATGACAATAACACCATCTACAAATTTGCCAACGATACCGCGGTAGTGGGTTGTATAAAGGACGGAGATGAGTCAGTGTACAGGAGGGAGATTGAAAACTTGGCTGAATGGTGAACCAACAACAACCTTGCACTCAACGTCTCCAAAATGAAGGAGCTGATTGTTGACTTGATAAATGGGGGATCAGGGGTGGAGAGAGTGAGCAAATTTAAGTTCTTGGGAGTCACTATCTCAAAGAATCTTTCTTAGACCCAACACATTAATGGCATCATGAAGAAAGCACATTCACACCTCTACTACTCCGGCATTTGCAGAGGTTTGTTATGACACCAGAAACACTGGCAAATTTCTAAAGATGTGTGGAGGGAAGTGTGCTGACCAGCTGCATCACAGTCTGGTATGGGGACACCATTAGCCTTGAGTGTAAAACTTTCCAAAAGATAGTGGACACAGTGCAGGACATCAGGCCAAATCCTCCCCACTATCGAGAACATCTACAGGGAGCGGTGCTATTGGAGAGCAGCAGCAATCATCAAAGATCCACACCACCCAGCACACGCTCTGTTCTCGCTGCTGCCATCAGGAAAATGGTATAGGTGCCACAAGACTCGCACCACCAGGTTCAGGAACAGCTGCTACCCCTCCACCATCAGACTCCTCAACAACAAACTGAACCAGGGATTCATTTAATGAATCTTACTTGTGCACTTAACTGATTTTTAAAATTCTCTCTGTATTATAGTCATTTTGTTTACATTTGTTATCTGTTTACAGTTCTTATTTGTTTACCTGTAAATACTGTGTACAGATTTTTTTTATCATGACCAATACATAGAAATTCTGTCTCGCCCACAGAAAAGAAAAGAATCTCAGGGTTGTATGTGATGTAATGTATCTACTCTGACAATAATTCAGAAATATGAATCACTGATTTTTGTAGACATCTCTCTCTCTCTCTCTCTCTCTCTCTCTCTCTGTATCTCTATTGATCTACCTAGCTACTTCCTTGCCTATTTGTTCATTCATTTGCAGAATACAGACATAACTAGCAATGCCAAAATTTATTTTCCATTTCTGAGAATCCACCATAATACTAATCTGAAATAACATATAAGCGAATCAGGTCAAGACAATCTAACCAGAAGCAGCAGGATTAGTGAAGAGGTGAGTGCAATGCTAATACAATGCCAGTGACCCATGTCTGTAAGGAGTTTGTATGTTCTCTGCTTGACCTGCATTGTTTTGCGCCGGTTGGTCCAGTTTCCTCCCACCCACTTTAATGTACAGATTTCATTTGTCAATTAGGGATAGAAGGGCCATCCACCATGCTGTATTGTTAAATTTAAAAATTAAAAATTAAAATTAACCGAGACTCATTTTTTCCCCACGGTAAGGCTGTACTCCAGAAATTTAACCACTATAGAATCTCAAGAAGAATGAGATCCAAATCTTAACTGGAATGAAATGAAACCTATTCTCTATTTATAATTTAATTCATGATTTTAATTTATTCCAAATAAATGGTGCACAGATGAATATTAACCATTGTCATATTCTGAATGTAAGTCTGTCCAATAACATGACAGATAGAAAGAGACCTGATAAAGTCAATGCTCCTCAGCAGTGGTTCAGGAAATTTTTGAGGCCACCATTGATGTTGCTGCTGTATCAAAATGTTAGTTTTCCTCTGACATAGAGGACAGCAATCAGCAGATAATATCCATGTATTCAAGCTGCTGTCAAGCACAATCTGTACAGATAGAAGGCACGCCCCTTTTGGAGGTCAATAGATAACCAACACAGGATCCTAGTCAGTCTATGAATTTTCTGAGAAACCAAGGCAGAGGCCATTCAGTCTACACTCAATGAGAGAACATGACCTAGCTTCTACTGTGCTCAGCTTGCAAGCCTGATAGAATGACCACTTTGTGTTCAAGGTTTAGCAGCATGTGAATTAAATGCACCAAAGATGACAGAGGTATTGACAGTTTTGTATCACCTATCAAGGCAAAGTGAACTGGTAAACATTGAATCAGGATAGAAGAAGTGATCCATTGGGTCCAGAGTTTCACTAATGCCTGAGATATCAGGCACCTTCAACAAACCATAAGTTTAGTGGGCAATTAATCCAAAAATGAGGCTGGCCACTGATGTACTCCAGAGGACAGCAGAGGGCAGATTATTGAGATGAAACCAGACACATTTTGTTTTAGAGGCTCCTCCAGCCCAGGAGCATGTGCTTCCCAAAGATCAAAGACTTGCAATTTATTGGAATTGAGCGCAGAAGATGCCAACATAGTTCATTCATGATCATATTGAGTGGCAGACCATGAATGATCTATTCCTTCTCTTGCTTTCTTTTCTCCTTGTTTTATGAAAGGATGGTGGGAAAATAAGAGTGGATTTGACATATGAGAGCCAGTATATTGTCAATATTTGACAGACAAACTTCCCATCACTCACTGATCAGCTGTAGTTCCTAATTTTTAGATTCCTCTGTCATCAAAGAGTTAAAGCTGCAGTAAAGAAGTAGGAAAGTTTCGTGGTTTATAATCTTATTATACAAGTTTGGCAATGGCAAAATAAATCATGTTATAACCATACATATTTCCTGTTAATTACAATAGATGTAATTAGGCTAGATCTGTCCTTGCGGTGATCTATTAAAACCATGGCCAGTTATCCTGTTGTGCACAGTGCCTTAGAGATGCAGGGCTTATTGTTGCTGAAGAGACGATGCTCAACAGCACCCATGGCGCCACCTGTTGGTCTCTTTATTTTGCTGCATCTCTTTCTCCTGTCTATCCAAAATGAAGAGATGTGAACAGTTCTGTTGCAACTTTTATTAATATGGCACTACTTCCATAACAATTCTATGATTTAAAGTATACATGTAAGAAACAACTACATAAATTTCTGAAAATGAACAGAAAATCAAAAGACAAAGGTAAAACACAGGATTCTGCTCAAGCCCGAAACATTGATGATGTATCTTCACCTACATAAAGGCACTGTTTGACCTGCTGAGTTTCTCCAGCATTTGTGTGTTTTTTTTTAAGTTGAAACACAGAAGTAAGCGTCACTCTGATTGTAGTAAAAACAGTCACGAAATGCTGGAGGAACTCAGCCAGTCTTTCAGCATCTATAAAAAGCAAAGATCTATTGCTGACATTATTGGGCCTCAAGGAATAAGCAGAATGAGTCAGAAGCAGGAAATATGAGAAAATCTCCGAATTCAGACAGGGCTGGCTGGAAAGGAATCCAGACCAATGAAAGATGTTCATTGGATATGATAAGGGGAGAGGTAAGAATTTATCATGCCTTTGTGAAAGAAGACAGGGAAGGGAGGGACAGAGCTAGAGGAAGGCAATGGGGGAAAAGTGATGAGGGAGGGCTTTAACAAAAGCCAAAGAAGTCGATATTAATGCCATCTGGTTGGAGGGCACCCAGTTGGAAGATGAGATGATGTTCCTCCAATTTGTGAATGGTCTCAGTTTGGTAGTGCAGGAGACCATGGACAGACATGTCAGCAAAGGACTGAGATGAGGAATTGAAATGGGTGACCACTGGTAGATCCACACTATTGCAGTGGACAGAGCCAAGGTGCTCACCAAAGCAATCTCCCATTCTGTGTCCAGCCAATTCAATATGGAGGAGACCACAAAGGGAGCACCAGATGCAGTAGATAACCCCCCACAGATTCACAAGTGAAATGTTGCTTCACTTGGAAGGACTATTTGGGCCCCCAAATCGCTGTGAGGGAGGAGGTGTGGGTGCAAGTGGATCATCTCCTGTGTTAACAGATGTAGGTACCAAGGGGATGTTTGCTGGGGAGGGAGGAGTGGACAAGGGAGTCACGGAGGGAGCAGTTCCTGTGGAAGGTGGAGAGGGGAGGGGAGGGGAATATGGGTCTAGGTATGGGATCATGTAGTAGGTGACAGAAATGGCAGAGGAGGATGTGTTGGATGTGGAGGTTGGTGGGATTTAGGAGAGGATAACAGGAATCCTGTCCTTGCTATGCGTGGGGTGGAGGGGACCAGGGGAGATGTGCGGGTAATGGAAGGTATATGGATGAATGCCAAGTTGATGGTGGTAGAGGAAAAGCCGTGTTGTTTGAAGAAGGAGGACATCTCTGATGATCTGGTATAGAAGTCCTCATCCTGGGTGCTGTTGTGACGGAGATGGAGGAATTGAGTGAATGGAATGGAATCCTTATAGGGGACAGGGTGAGATGAGGTAGCTGTGGGAGTTGATGGGTTTATAGAAGTTGTCTGTTGACAGTTTGTTTCCAGAGATGGAGACAGAGAGATCAAGGAAAAGGAGAGTGCATCAGGGAAGGAGGCCTGTTTTTTCTAGTCTCTCACAATAACTCAAATTCCCTAAACCTGGCAACAACTTTGTAAACCTTCCCTGTTCCTTTTCTAACTTTATAATATCCTCTCTCTTGCTAAATGACCAAACCTGCACACAAAATTCCAAGTGTGGCCTCAACGATATCTTGCATAACTTTAGTATGATGACCCAACATGTCACTTGTACTCAATGCCCCAACAAATGCCCTAAACATTCTATTGACCATTGTGCCTACCTGTGCTACTATCTTTATAAGAACTATGTAACTGAACTATGAGGTCCTTTTGCTCCATAAGATTCTTTCGGGCATCACTGTTAACAAAGTAAGTCTGACCCTGGTCTAATTTGTCTAAATGCAGCTCCTCCCACTTCTATGCATCTGCCACTCCTTAGTTCGCTTCTCATCTGGTCATGATCCCATTGCATAACCCAGCTAACCTTCTTCACTGTCCACTGTCACACATATTTTGTGTCCTCAACAAACTTAGTCACCTTGCCACAAACATCCTTGTCCAAATTATTTTTGTATATTACAAAAAGCACAGGTCCTTAGGCAACTGCACTGGTCGTGGTCATCTGGTCTGAAAAAACTGCCCTCTACAACTACTCTCCAACTCCTATCACTAAGCCAATTTTGTCAATTTGGCTCGTTGCCCTCCTGTTCTATGTGCTTTAACTTTCTATACAGATGTACCATATGGGGCCTTTTCAAACGTGTTACTAATATCCTTATAAATAACATAATCTGTCTTGCCCTACATCTATACCTCTTGCTGCATCTCTTTCGCCTGTCTATCCAAAATGAAGAGATGTGAACAGTTCTGTTGCAACTTTTATTAATATGGCACAATTTGTGTGGAGAGATTGTGTGGACACAATTTCCCATGTCAGATCTCCTTAATATTCTCCTGACCATCCAAAGGTTAATAAATTCTGTCTCCCAGCATTATCTCCAGCAGTATCCCTACCTCTGACATCAGACAATCAGGTTGTAGTTACCCATATTATTCTTATAGACCTTTTTAAATTATAGCACCCCATTTGCCATCCGACAGAACTTTGTATGACTCAAGAATGTAATGTAGCAGTTAGTACACTATTGCATCACTACTAATCTTGGTTTGAATCTGATGCTATCAAAGGAGTTGGTATATTCTCCCTGTGATGACACGTGTTTCCACTGGGTGCATCAGTTTCCTCCAATGTACCCAAAAAATGGCAATGATAATCAACTATGACTTTCTACAGGCTGCATAAACCCCTAGTACTTTTCCTTTTAAATACACAGTCTCCAACCTGCTTTCACCACCATCAGCGGAATCCTGACAATAAGCTGTTGAACTGCATCAATGATCTTCAGATCTCCTGAGCGACAGCAGAGTCAGGCCGGCTGAAAAGGCCAGGCCACCACTAAGGTCAAGGCTGCAAACATGGCACAAGGGCTGGGATCCAATCCGGACTGAAGCACAGTGGACTGAGAGATGTCCTACCGACCATGCTACTGGAGAATGTTCAGTAATTAGAACATAAAATTGATGATCTCAGGGCAAGGCTGCTTTATCAGGGATGAGTGAGACAAATCTCATTTGTTTGCTGCACTGAGACCTGGATAACAGAACAAACTGAACACTATGATCCAGCCAGAAGGCCTCACTATTCACAGGCTGGACCGTAACTCAGATTCTTTATCAAAACAGCTTTTGACAAGTGTGCCTCCACCAAATTATTTAGGGTTTTACCTAACCAAAAGCCTTGTATGAATAATGCAATTAAGAACCTCCTGAGAGCCAAATCACAGGGATTTAAGTCTAGAGATCCAAGGAAAGCCAGTGGCCCGGAAGAAACTCTGAGAACATGTGCTGAGCAACTGGCCAATGTATTTACGAATATCTTCACAATCTCACTCCACCTGATTCAAGAAGGTGTCCTCACTTCCAGACCCCAATCAGTGCAGATTGACAAAAACAACTCCTCCACAATCTTCATCAACACCGGAGCACCACAGGGCTGTGTACTTAGCTGCTTGCTCTACTTGTTTTACACCTTTGACTCTGTGGCTTGGTACAACAATCCCATTTATAAATTTGATGATAATAGCTCAGCAGTGAGCTATATAAAAATGGTGATGTGTCAGCATACAGGAGGGAGATTGAAAACTTCGCTGAATGGTGTACTAACAACAACATCTTACTCAATGTCATCAAAACCAAGGAATTGATTGTAGACTTTAGGAAGAGAAAACCAGAGTGATTGCTGAGGGATCAGAGGTGGAGAGGGGAAGCAAGTTTCAACACCTGGTTATTACTATCTCAGCGGAACTTTCCTGGAACTATTATACCAATGTCACTATGAGGAAAGCATGTCAGTGCCTCACCTTCCTCAGGAGTTTGCAGAGGTTTGATATGACATTGCTACCTTGGCAAACATATATAGAAAGTTCTGATAGGCTGCATTGTGGCCTGGTATGATGGCATCAATACCTAGAGCAAAAGGAAGGGAAACACAGCCCAGTAAGTCACAGGCAAAACTAGCTCTACCATCAAGAATACTACATGGAATGCTGCTGTCAGAGAGCAGCAGCAATCATTAAGGATCCACACCACCCAGGGCATTCTCTGTTCTAGCTGCTTGTAATCAGGAAGAGGTATAGCTGTCACAAGGCTCATAGCACCAGATTCAAGATCAGTTGTTAACCCTCCACCATCAGACTCCTAAAAACAGACGCAATCAGAGACTCTTACATTTTTTCTATATTGCACAGTTTGTTCGCATTTCTTTCTTTTGTGTACATTTGGACCAGAAGTGAATATCATGGCTACAAGAGTAGGTCAGAGGCTTTGTATCCTTTGGCAAATGGATAATTTTTTGATAACTATCATCTTTCCACACTTATTCTTGTGCAAGTAAGAAGCATGATGAAATACTCTCCACCAAATGGATAAATGCATCTCCAACTGGACTCAAAAACTTAAACACCATACAGGACAAAATACTCCATTTATATTTCACTATTCAAACCCTCAGACATTAATTCCCACCACCAAGTGCACACAATGCTCACAGTGTGCATCATCTACAAAATGTAGTCCACGTAGTCAACTTCTACCAAAAACATGATTTCCAGCATCAACAACAAAAAGGCAGCATGCATATTGAAATTGAAACTTTGAAGGACCACCATCAGCAAGCATCTGTCCAAGTCAAACATTATCCTCACTTGCAAATGCACTGTAATGGTGGAGACCCCAGCAAGTCATGCAGTGTCTTTTCGATGGCAAATATAATGATAATGTTTTGGGCCTGGGCCATTCGTCAGCATATGAGCAAAGGAGACAGGTCCCTGAATGAAATGGGGAGGGGGGGGATGGGGAGAAGGGAGAGCAAAGGCACACAGGCAGGAGGTGATAGGCGGATATGGGTGCAAAGGGACAAGAAAAAAAGCTGGGAAGTGGTAGGGGATAGGATAGGTCTCTAAGGGAAGGGGATGAAGAGATGGAGGAAAGGAGACAGAATCCCCTTTCATAATTGCATCCCAGGATAGGAATGGGGGATTGGATTTTCACACTTGACCACTCCTAAGTGGGACACTGAGCATTTTCACACGCCATCCCCGATGTCAGGACAGTTCTACCTTCTACCGATACATCGAGCGATGGTGCACCTACCCTAAATCCTGATCAATGTATTATGATCTTATATTTGAACAAAATTAATCATGCATAGATATAACATAATTAAGCTTCATTTACAGCACAGTATGAGCCCTTCAGCCCTTGCTGTTGTTGTGCAGATCTATATAAAATTTATAAGGCACCATGGGAAAGTGCTGGCAACAAATAGCAATAGTGGACAGTTTTTAAAGAGCGTGGGAATGTTTGTGGCACTATTGCGTTCAATTTGTACAGCATGGGAAATTTGGTATCAAGATCGCATACAATTTATAAATACCATCGGGTAAAAGTGATAGCAGACCTGCACTCCCAGAATTCCGTGTGTCTGAGAAAGAGCTTTAAGCATGGCTGCATGTACAGAGCACTCATAGAGGGATTTCTCATCCGCATGGCATTCTGGAAAGTTAGGTCTGTGATCGCTTTTTCCCATGGTCTTTATAAATTGTGTGCTGCAGCACTACTAACTTTCCCACGCTGTTTAAAAGTTGTCCACTATTTCTATTTATTGCTATTTATTTTTTCTATCTCTCTTTCTTTCTCTTTCTCTCTCTCTCCCTCCTCCATGACTTTCACATGGCAAAGTTTATACCTTCATTTTAATCACTTCCTCCTACACGTTCCTGCGCTCATGCAAAAACTTAGGTCATTTCAATCTCACAATGCAGTTGCCTATTCTACACTCGCCCTATTGCAATGCTGACATCTGCAGATGCTGGGGATTTTACTTGGGGTCGAGGCTGCTAATACCAGGCATGAGATGATGTCATCTGATACTGGCATTGAGACAATTTTCCTTTCACATTAGACACTTTAAAGGCCAATTTGTAATGATAGTGATCATGTTTGCAATACAACTACCAATGCCTTCCCATTTGATTAGACTTGGCTGTCAGCAGGGGGATGACCCACAGCAGGAGACATAGTATTTTATATGTAATTAAGACTTGCAGCCTCATAGCCTGCCTCATATCAACTTTAAAATAAACAACCTTTTCCTTCATTCATGGGTTGTGTTAAGAACTCATACATACAAATACAAGATGAAACATGGTGTCAGAAGTGGGATGAAGGAAATTAGAATGAAATCCTTTAAAGGAAAATGTAAAGTCAGCAACTGATCAGTGAAGAGAAGCTAACACAGTGAAAAATGGAAGGATTACATCCACCAGTGAAATTTCAGATGACAGGTAATGTGGCTGAAAATTGGAACAGATTGAAACAGCATTTTAGATTGTATTTAGTGGCAGTCAGAGCTGATGATATAAGCGATAAAGTGAAAGGGTCAGTTTTCTTACATGTGATGAAGCCCTGGAGGTGTATAATAACTTCACATTTACTGCTGAAGGAGACAAAATTAAACTGGAAAAAGATAATGGAAGAGTTTGACGCATACTGCGTACCTAAACATAATGTGATGTTTGAGAGGCACATATTTTTCACATGTATACAGAAAATGGAAGAATGTATTGATCAGTACGTGACTGAATTGAGAAACAGAAGCAAAATGTGTGAATTTGATATACTGACAAACTCGTTGATAAAAGACAGACTTTTGTGTGGTATTCCAGATAATAGTCTAAGGGAAAGACTGCTAAGAGAGCAAATTCTAGAACTGGAAAAAGACATAGCACTCTATAGGGCTGCAGAAAATGTAAAATCGCAAGCAAAAGAGATGTTCAGTGAAACTAGCTGTAACGTGGATGCAGTGATCAAGGACAGACATAAATGGTTTAACAAAAAATGTGCCAAAGTGGAAAGAGAGATGTGGCCAGTGAACAAAAATGAAAGGGACAATCGAAAGCCATGTTGTCGATGTGGTACACATTGCCTACCTAAAAAGTGTCCAGCATATGGTAAAACATGCAACAAAAACAACCATTATGCCCATTGTTCTAGAAACCAAGTGCAACAAAGCAAGGATAATACAGTAGATGAAAGGGAGATAGAGGAATTCTATGTAGATATTGTGACTGAAAATAAGAAAGAAAACAGAGACTGGATGTTGAGATTACAAATGAATTACATATACATTTCAGTTAAATTGGATATTGGAGCACAAGTTATTGTAATATCAGAGACTGATTTTAAGAAGATTAGATCCAGACCAAAGATGTATGGAACAAAAGTGAAGGTGGTGGGATATTCAGGTACCAATATACCAGTGCAAGGAGAATGCATGGTCAACGTGAAACACAAGGACAAAGAGCACATGTTAGCATTCATCATGGTACTGTTAGGTCTGCTTTGTTCATGAATGAGTGAGACAAACACCAGACTGAGTCGAAATCAGGGTTATTTGTTCTTTATTACCGGATTGTAACACTTGCGACTAACAAAGTTAGTCGGAGAATGCATTCTGCCGTTATCAGCAAAATGGTGATTTTTTATACCCTTGGATATGTGCTTAGAACATCATCATATCATTACTTGTCCAATGACTAAAACTGTTGCTATCCTTTCCCTGCTAGCTTCCTGCCTCTCAATCCATCAATGTCTCTCTTATCTTGTAAGTACAAGGATGCATTTACATCTTGTTACAGCCCTGTACAGGGCAGGGTAACTCCTTACACATTCCCATCTCATGATGTTTTACCTTACAATACCAAAGGATGTACAGGCCATACTAAGTTTAACATTCTGTGAGAAACTGAACCTGGTAAAAAGAATCCTCGGTGAGGAAAGCGAAGGAGAAGACGGTCTATGATGAAATCATGAAGGAGTACAATGACCTATTTCAGGGTCTAGGCTCCCTTCCAGGAGAACACATGATCAGAGTGGATAAACACGTGCCACCAATAATACATCCATGAAGAAAAGTTCCATTTGTACTTCAAAAGTTAATAAAGGCAGAGTTGGGCAGGATGGAAAGCCTGAACATCATTCAGAAGATAGATGAGCCAATGGAGTGGGTGAGTTCACTCAACAAAAAGAATGGAAAGCTTAGAATTTGCCTGGATCCAAGAGATCTAAACAAAACAATAAGGAGAGAACACTTTAAGCTTCTGATGCATGAAGAAAGCATGTCACAGTTTGCAAATGCAAAGTTTTTCAGCAAGTTAGATGCATCATCAGGATTTTGGCAAATTCAAGATTGTGCATGTTCAATAGTCCATTTGGCAGATACAGATTCTTACGGATACCATTCAGAATTGCCTCAGCTCCTGAAGTTTATCATAAAACTATCTATATAGTTTATGAGCAGAGTTGATACCTCAATGGATGACATCATAGTTCTGAAAACCTCAGAATGGAGCATGATGAGAGATTAAGGAAAGTACTGGAAGCAACAAGAAAAGCAAATCTGAAGCCAAATAGAGAGAAATGCCAGCTCAGGGTGACAGAACTAACATTTGTAGGAGATATTATTGGCAGTGAGGGCATCAGACCAGATCCCAGAAAGGTGTCCCCCATTGGGAACATGCCACGGTCACAATGCAAAAAACGACATACAGCGGTTTAATGGAATGGTCAACTATGTGGGTAAATTCATATCCAACCTCTCAGAAAAGATGGACCCATTGAGATGAACCGAAAAGAACATTGAATGGGAGTGGGATCATGACCATGAAAAGTCATGGAGCAAACTAAAGAAACTGCTCACAGAGGAACCAGTTCTGAGGTTTTATGACCCAGCGAGACACATCAAGATACCATCAGATGCATTACATAGTGGGCTCGGTGCAGTTCTTCTGCAAAAATATGGTGACTGGCAACCCATTGCGTGTGCATCATGCTAAATTATATATGCGGAGACACGATACGCTCAAATTGAAAAGGAGCTGCTCAATATCACATACACCTGTGAAAGATTTCATCAGTTTGTGTCAGGACAAGCAATTAGTGTAGAGACTGACCATAAGTCCTTGAGTGGATTGTTCGAAAAGCTATTCAATGAATGTCTACATAGAATACAAAGAATGATGATTAGACTGTAACGCTATACACTGAATATGTCATACACTCTGGGTAAGCTAATGTACACAGCAGAACTATTGTGTAGAGCTGTTGACATGAGAGAGCCCACAAACACCAAAATGGATGAAGACGTGAATGCCTTCATGGATATGATCACAAGTGCACTGTCCATCTCAGCTGCAAAAACGGAGCTCATAAAGTCAGAGACAAACAAAGATGAAGCACTGAGATAACTGAGAAAAAAACCATCTTGTGTGGATAGCTCAACATGAAGCAGGACTGTTCATCTGACGTTTCTGAGTACTGGAACTATCAGTGGCTGAAAACATCATCTACAAAGGAAGTAAAATCCTTATCCAAAAGAGTCTGAGAAAAGAGATGCTAAAAGGGATCCATGAAGGACATTTCGGAATTGAAAAGTGTAATAAAAGAGCTCAAGAGGTGATGTACTGGCCAAGAATCAAAAATGATATATAAAATGAAGTGTCAAACTGTACAATATGGTGGATACATCAAGCAAGCAATCCTGCAAAACCACTAAAGCCACACCCAGCACCATACAGACCTTACCAGAAGGTAGGCACTGACCTATTTGAATGTCAAGGGAAAGACTATCCTGTAGTCACAGACTATTACTCCCTGTATCCAGAGGTACGTAGACTAAACTGTATTACAGCATCCCACTGTAGATGCTGTAATAACAGGTATGAAAGCCATATTCTGCAGACATAGCGTCACAAGTGAGGTCTTCATAGACAATGGACCCCAGTTTTGCAATTTAAAGTTCTAACAGTTTGCAAAAGAGTGAGACTATGTACACACCATGTCAAGTCCAATGGTCTAGTGGAAAAATTGGTACAGACAGTGAAAAGACTGTTGCACAAGACAAAAGACAGTGGAACAGACATCTACCAGAGCATCCTAGTATACCGCACAATGCCACTTGAATGTAGTATCTCACCAGCACAACTCCTTATGGGACATAGGCTAAGATCAGACCTACCCATTTAGGAGAATGTCCTAAAAATAGAAGAGGGGGAGAAAGTGAGCGAGTTCAAAGAACAACAGAAAGAAAAACAAAACTATTACTTTGACAGAGGAACAAAAAACTTACCGGAACTCCACACTGGTGACGAAGTAAGGCGAAAAGGCAAAACAAACTATGGACTTAGTGAAGTCCAAACAAAATCATACACCATTTAGATAGGTGAAGGTGCTGTTCTGCGAAGAAATCATCGTGACCTTCAAATGGTACCAGCCACAATTGATGGAAAGACTGATACTGTTGAACAACCTGAATGCATATCTCAGAAGACATTGTCTGAGGCAACAACTCAGATTCAAGGTCAATCAATCAGCAAATCCTCAAGACACATGAATCCTGCTAAGAGACTCATGGAGAAAATTTAAAGACTCCTGTTATAGAATGGAGTGATGCTATGTTATTCGCTCTTCAAGTTTTAGTGTATGTAAATGTGAACACACAAAACAAGTTTAAAAAATGTTAATAATGTAGATAATAATGAAAATGTAATTTCTTGATGTTAAAGTTAAAATTGCAGAGTTATACAAAGAAAACATGTTAGTTAAAAATAAGCTACATATGTTTCAAGAAAGAGAGATAGTGATTATGGTTGCAAGGCAACTAGAAATACAGTTTGATGAGACTTGGCTGCCAACAGCTGGGGACTGACAAACTGTATGCAAATCTGTAATGGAGGCTTGCAGCCTTATGGTCTGTCTCATGGTGCTGTTTACAACAACTTTAGAGTAAAGAACCTTTTCCTTCATTCATGTGTTGTCTAAGAACTCGCACATATGAATAAAAAATGAAATACAATAAGAAGAGGGGGAGACAAAGGAAGTGGCCTAACGGAAACCGGAGAAGTTGACACCCCTCAATAACTTCTCCTTGAACAGAACTTGTTCTGACCCTCAATAACTTTTTTTGTTTATCAAAGGGGCACCCGCATGGGTCGCAGCTATATATACATATTATTTAAGGCTTATTTACACATAGCTTTTCCTTTGGCTATGTGGGCAATCCATCTTACGATCGTACACAGGCAAGACTCCTCATCTCCAATGCTGTAGACAGCTGCATCATGGTCTCAAATTTGGCACTCTTTCCACTACTCACCACCTGAGTCATCTCTTTTAAGAAACCATGCATCTGAAACTCCTTGGCCTCTCTCTTCTACAACACTTTCCTGCTACTTATGATGTAAGTCCACTTCACCCGCCACAAATTTAAACTCCATCTGCCACTGCTTGTAATCTAATCTGTATCCTGTGGTAAACTTAGGCATCTTTCCTCACTTCCCACTGTGCTAGCAATTTTGAAATGTACTAATCATGTCAATGAGTTTGTTCTTATATTCACGATTTAGATGGCAAACAGTAGTGGGCTCAGTGCAGACCACTGCTGTGCACCACTGCTCACAGGCCTCCAATCAGAAAAGTGACCCTGCAGGACTACTCTCTGTATCTTCCTTCTAAGTTGGTTTTGAATTCCACGAACCCAATTCTGTCCCATTCTCATTTGGAAATTCAAGGTCACATTTCCTGCGGATAGCAGGTCAGATAAAAGCAGCCTCACTTTTGCTGACTATGAAACTAAAACACAAGAAAGAGGAGCAAATTAAAGCTATATAGCTCCTCAAGCTGGCACAACTATTCAATAAGATATTTCAGACACTGTTCTTCTTCAATTTAATCATGCACTCCTAGATGCTTGGAGTCCAAATACTTATTGATCCCAGCTTTGCATATATTCAATAACACAGCCCTCTTGAGGCAGTGAATTATTAAGGTTTAGCACTCACTGCACAAAAAAAGTTTGTACTTGCACTAACAATTCTATTTATGATGTTAAGCTCTTAATCTTCTATATACAAGGCAGTACATGCTGCCTTCAACATTTACCCTTTTAGTCTCAATATTCATTTTCAAAAATCTTTTTAAATGGACTCATGACTGAACACCAGAAAATCAGGGGACTACAAGCTGACTTTAGATCAGAAAAGGACTAAATGGTGATTGCTCAGGTGGATAAAATATGAAAATTTATATTCAAGGCACCTTATTGTACGTTCTATAGCTGGTCAGGTACGTAAACAGACCACATGAATCAGAAGTATAATTTCAAAATTTGTAAAGCATCCAGAACAATGAGAATTGTGATATAAACAATAGAATGGGAAAACAACTTCAGTATAAATAAGGGGGATGACTCAATTTAGTGGGAACATTGCAGAAGTAATGACAGGGGATTAAAGCAGACAAGGCAAAGAATGATTAAAAAAAAATCTTTCTTCTCATGAGCAATGAGACTGCTGAACAACCAAAGGAACTGCTCACATCAACGATCCGAAACTCTCATATTCATGAAATAATATTTATTTATTTATTTGTATATATGAAGACTTGTCCTGCATGTCTATTGTTTGATGGTATGTGTCTTATATCTGGTTGTGTGTCTGCATGTTATGCACTGAGGACCAGAGAATGCTGTTTTGTCAGGTTGTTATTGTACCATCAGATGACAATAAACTTGAATTGTCTTCAGATTTCTGATTTATTGTCAGAGTACATACATGGCACCACATACAACCTTGAGATTCTTTATCCTGCAGGCAAGGCAGAATTACCACTTATTAGAGGTGCAAAAAAATCCCAGACTCAATGGACACATGAAAACAAACAAAAAAATTAACAGTGACTGTCCAAAAGGAAAAAAAAACAATAAGGTGCAAATTCCTGATTGAGTTTGTTGTTGAGGAGTCTAATGGTGGAGGGGTATCAGCTGTCTGGAATCAGGTGGTACGAGTCTTGTGGTGCCTATACCTTTCTCCTGATGGTGGCAGTGAGAACAAGGCATGTGCTGGGTGGTGTGGATCTTTGATGATTGCTGCTGCTCTCTGATGGTAGCATTCCCTGTAGATGATCTTGATGGTGGAAAGGGTTTTAGCTGTGATGTCCTGGGCTGTGTCCACTTCCTTTTACAGTGCTTTATACTCATGGGCATAGGTGTCCCTATACCAGACTGTGATGCAGCCAGTCAGCAGGCTTTCCACCACACATCTGCAGAAATTTGTCAGGGTTTCCAATATCATATCAAACCTATGCAAACTCCTAGACTTGACAAGATAGTCTAATATGATTTGTGTTGATGGGCAAAAATTATGGCATGGATAAGCTGGGCTGAAGGCTCTTTTTCCTGCTGTAAAATTCTCTAACTCTAAAAAGTCAATACAGAATTAAGCAAAGCAATGAAATAATATTAATATAGGTAAAATTTAAAACCATGATGTGAATAAGTGTGAGTTTATCCTGTATCAATAACAAAATCAGACAGTCATTAAAGCATTGTGTCCTAATATTGCACCAGAATCCAGTTTGGGTAAAGTCCCCAGAGATCACACTGTGACTCAAGAAGGCAGCAGGAGGATTAACACTTGGAATAATTTCTTAGCGATTATATGCTGTGAATATGCAAAACATTAATACCATGGGTGAACAGATGGATGACAATTCTAGATTTAGTACAATCTGTGAAAGCATGACTAACAATTGGTTCCATGAACCAGCTGGACAGTCTGAGGTTCCATGACAAAAACTGCTGTTTGTAATCTCCTTCTAAATCCATT
Organism: Narcine bancroftii; assembly: GCF_036971445.1. NCBI lineage: Eukaryota > Metazoa > Chordata > Chondrichthyes > Torpediniformes > Narcinidae > Narcine > Narcine bancroftii. The sequence continues at coordinate 55,502,581 of NC_091471.1, read as the reverse complement.
GATGGAAGCAATCTATAAATTTGACACAGTGTTTCTTTCAGGCTCATATTTGAAAATGTACAATTCAGATGTATCATGCATTAGAAAGTTTTGCAGGGCTCATATATTTAACATCTAAGAATACAAGCTTGATCATTTCCTGACCAGCATCTTCAATTGATTGCATTAATGTTCCCTACATTTTGCAAAGAGCACTTAAATGGGGATGTTAGGGAGCCCACTCAGCTCTTTGGTGGGAGAGGAAAATAAAGTTCCTTCTTTGCTTAGGAATGGGTGATAGAGTGTTTAATTCTGTGAACCTGACTGTGCCAGAAAGGCTATGATAAAAGTTGAGGGTATTGTGAGTTTCCCATTGCTGGAACATCTATCATACGACAGTGTATCCACAAGTGTTCCCAACATAGATAACAAAAGGTACAAATATCAGTACGGATATGTTCTACTGATTTGAACTAGTGGCCCTAGTACTAGAAGTTAGGTGTGGAAAAACATGCATAATACCAGGACATCACAGGCAAAACCTTCCCCCCATCAGGAACATTTACAGGGAATGTTGCCTCATAGAAGCAACAGCAATCATCAAGGATCCACACCACCCAGCACCTGCTTTGTTTTCATTGGTATCATTAGGAAACTAGACTGGCACCACCAGGTTCAGGAACAGCTGCTCCCCCTCCACCATCAGACTCCTCAACAACAAACTCAATCAGGGGCTCATTTAAGGACTCTTACTTTTGCAGTTTATTGATTTTAAAAAAAATTCTCTCTTTATTGCAGTCAGGTTGTTTACATATCTATCTGTTTACATTTTTTATTTGTTTTGCATGTGTATATTGTGTACATTTTTTGTGCACTACCAATAAAGGTAATTCTGCCTCACCTGCAGGAGAAGGAATCTCAGGGTTGTATGTAATGTCATGACATTAATGTTCTGACAATAAATCTGAAATATGAAATCTGATCATTTTCCTGTCATAACTGCTAAAACATTGAATTTCATAGCACTCTTTTGTGCATTGCATAATGTAATTTCAATTAAAAATACAACATAAAGAAAAATCAGGAACTTACTTCAAGTATACCTAGATCCTCCTTGCATAAAATGCCTTGCATCTATTGTGAGAAACCTGGATGTGAAGAGTATTGTTTACATGTGTGGGGCCTGCAAACATTCACAGTGCATGTGAGGCTGCTTCAACATTACATCCCTTGACCCTCCTCAGCTATTGCACTTCTAAAGGTAGTTCCTTCATTGGTCTAACTGCACATAGTCAAATGGCTCATTCAGTTTCTATGTAAATGATGTTATGGTATCTTAGTCACAAAATTCTGATCATCAAGCATTTTCTAAATCTTAAGTTAAAAGGCACCCATGATTTGTTTTCAAAATAATGAACATAAGGCAGAAAATTTAGATAGAAACACTAAATTACAGAGATGTCTGATTTCCGTTGCCTGTTGAAATTCATTTCCTTCGATTCTGAGCCAGCATAAAAACAATATACCTGTGTAATTTCAAATATCTTAGTAATATGGAAGCAGCCTGAATGTAAACTGAATGTAAACTGGTTGCACAATGGGTTCTGCAATGACATTTTGCCTTTTAAGCTAAAGTTAAATGAAAATGATGGAATGAAATTTTAAATCCTAAAACTGTTATTTTTTTTTTTAAATTTAGACATACAGCACGGTAACAGGCCTTTACAGCCCACAAGCCCCTGCCACCCAATTACACCCAAATGACAGAAATCTGTTTTTGAAGTGTTTTTCTTTTCTTTACTGAGTCTCTAGCATCTGGTGCATTTGGAACTATTCTCCTCCATTATGTCTGAGGTGAGCTGTTGCAAGCTTCACACCCCAGCAGCCTGGGAATGCTTGTGTGTGACATTGTATTTTTTTGTAGGGAAAGGTGTTTAATTTCCCAGTGCAAATACCCATCACCTTAATGTGCAAAAGTTCATTATCAATACCATGCAAGCTAACCCAGATAATCAGCATTAAACATAACTTTAATAAGGATAAACCTAAAAGAGGAAGCATGCTGGGCTGTGAAGTTCGTCTACAGGCACCCAAGAGTTGATGGATATCTAATCTAATATTCCAATTTAAGAACAGCACTAACTCAATTATCCTTGAACTTAAGCAGCAAGCTTAATAAAGCATAATGGTTTTAATCTTTATACTTCCATAAGACTCAGGCAGTGAGAATTTCCTATTTAATTAATCAAGATCAAATTAAACCAAATGTGTGTGTGTGTGTGTGTGTGTGTGTGTGTGTGTGTGTGTGTGTGTGTGTGCGTGTGTGTGTGTGTGTGTGTGTGCGTGTGTGTGTGTGTGTGTGTGTGTGTGTGTGTGTGTGTGTGTGTGTGTGGTGAATGGGATTCTTTTAAAAAATAATGTATGAATTATTGGAATGATGTATTTTTGTTCCTTTGCTCAAGAATTTTTCTATTGCTTCCTAAGTTCACTGGAGTCATAAATAAATGAATATATGATTTCCCTAACATTGTACAATATACATATGAATGATAAACTATCTGTTCCATATTTTTGAAGGGGAAATAATTGGGAGAGGACAACAACCTGTAACCTTTGTAACATACTGCCTGTGGTTTGGATCTTCCAAGAGGGAAATACTTGTACAGCCCCAGTTACCTGAACAAGAAGCTCCCCATATAATAGGAAACTGCAGATTCAGAGAAAATTACCTGGTTTAATGTGTCAATTCCAAAAGGAAAGAAGCAATCAATTATGTGTCTCCCCATAGGGGCAGCATGGGTTGGTGAGGCAGAAAGGCCTGTTATTGTGCTGTACTTCTGAAATTGTAAAAGTTAAACTTTCTTATATTTTTGTGAATTATTTCCCCTGCTTTATTTTATTTTCTGTTCATATATTTACTAAACTTACCATGAATCTAAATTATATGCATTTTGTTTCTCTTCAGTTAGAATTTTGTCACCTCATTCTGAAAGATTTTAGTAATTTACTTGCATAGGAAGCAAAATTCAAGTTAAAATATATTTCGGCATGATGTTTCGATTAGTAATATCAAAGGTTCTTTTGGACAATTCATAATATGAATGATTTGTAAATGTAATGCATATTATAAGGTCCCAGTCGAATTTGGTGATCAATCTTATGCTACAATTCAAGAACAAACTCCCTGTTCATCACAGCAAATTTGCCAGAAATGCAGTCAAACGTCCATTCATCCATATGTATTTCCAAAGAAGATTTGGCAGAGAATGTAAGAGCAAAATCCCAGATTTCTTTTTAATTTAACGCTTTGCAATGTTTGCTTTTTTTTTATATAAATACTGTATTTGAATCAACAATATACTGTCACCATTCAAATAATATAATCCATTAACATTAAAGAAGGCAAGCAGTTGTTGGTAGATTCACAGAGGGCAATGAGGAAGCGCCGAGGAGTTACATAGATCAGCTAGTTCAATGGTGTCACAACCACAACCTTGCTCTCAACAGCAGTAAAATTAAGGAATTGATTGTGGACTTCAGCAAGAAAATCCAAGAGAACACAAACCAGTCCTTATTGAGGGGTCAGCATTTCAAGTCAAATCAATCCAAGTCAAGTTTACTATCATCTGTTTGCACAAGTACAACCTGACGAAACGGCGTTCTCCGGTCCTCAGCGCAAAACCTGCAGACACACAACCAGACATAACACAGACAGACAAACAATACATATGCAGGACAAGTATTTTACCTCTAAATAAATAAATAGGTATTGTTTTGTGTTAATGAATGTTTCAGATGATTAGTGTGAACAGTTCCTTTTGTCATTCAGCAATCTCATTACCCATGGGTAATGATACCCTGCATCTTTTTCCTGACAGGAACAGTGAAGGATGCTGTGTGCAGGGTGGAAGAGGTCCTCAATGATTTAGCGTGCCCTCCACAGACAATGATCCCGGTTGATCACGTCATTGGAGAAAAGGGAGACTCCAGTGATCCTCTCTACCACTCTTATGGTCCTGTGGATTGACCTCTGATCCATTTCCCACAGAAACTGTACCACACTGTGATGCAGCCAGCCAGAATACTCTTGTTAGTGCCCTTGATGGTGGCTGGTAGCCTTGCCTGCTTCACTCTTCTCAGGAAGTGCAGTTGCTGTTACATCTTCCTGAAATGTTAAGTGAACTCCACTCTCCACTCTCTCTACTACAGAGTTGTTGATGGTAGTGGAGGGTTGTCTCTACTCTCTCTAAAACTCTCTTGTTGTTGTGTAATGGAGGGTGGTTCTCCTGAAGTCCACGATCATCTTCTTCATCATGCCCATTTGAAACTCAGGCTATTTCTCTTGCACCATTTCATGAGATTTTCCACCTCTTCTCTGTAGTGGGACTCCTCATTGTTGCTGATGAGACCAACTACTGTTGTGTCATCTGCAAACTTGATGACACTGTTGGATCTGGATCTGACGATGAAGTTATGGGTCAGTGGCATGAACAGGAGTGGGCTGATCACACAGCCCTGATGTGCACCAGAGCTCATTGGAGAGAGTAAGATACCCGATTCCCTTATATCAAAATCTCTAAAGACCTATCCTGGGACGAACATGTTGATGCATTCATATAGAAGGTATACTAGTGGCTACATTTTCTTCAGAGTTTGAAGAGATTTAGTATATCATCAAAACCTTGAAAATTTCTATAGGTACATGTGGAGAGCATTCTGACTTGTTGTATCACTGTCTTGTATGGAAGAGCCAATGCACAGGACAGGACAGGAACATACCAGAGAAATTTGGAACCATCATGGGCATTACTCCACTTCAATAAGGACATCTTTAAGAGGCAGAACCCTCACCACCCAAACCTGCCCTCACTGCTAACATCAGGAAGGGGATATAGGAGTCTGAAGTCAAATACTCAACATTACTGTGGTGCACTGTTAGCCAGAATCAGACACACATAAAGATAAAGACTGTACAAAAGGCTTTAATCCACAAAGACTTCTACAGAGCCAGGCTGGCTGTAGCTGCAGCAACTCTGAGTGAGGCCTCGGGAGGCCGGCACAGGCGACCAGGTGGGGTTTGATCCCTTCAGGCTGACTGATTGACAGCTGGCCAGGTGTTGTCCCTTACACTCCTGCAGGTACAGAGGTTTCCCCCTGCAGTAGGCCAGTGGTGTACCACCATAGTTACAAAAACAGGTTCTTGCCCTCCGCCGTCAGATTTCTGAATTGACAGTGAATCTATCTCACTTTTTCTCCTCTTTTGGACTTTTTATTTAGCTTTAACATTTTGTATTTACTAAATTGTCATTTATAGCAATTTTTCACCTTCTGCATAATACTGCTGCTGGCAACAACACATTTTATGATACTAGTTCATGAGAGTAAACTTGATTCTCTTTCTGATTTTGAAATTTCAGAAGCACTGGTTGTTATGGAGTGTTTATTTCATTAAATAGCAGCTGAATCTCAGAATACTTTTATTCTTTCACTGTAGTTATGGAGTCAACCAAAATAAAATAAATCATTTGTTGTGGCAGGGTATTTTTCCAAAAGAAACGCTGACAGTGATATGTGTTGGGTTCTCACTTTTGCCAAAAAGAACAAAAGAAGATGTTTCCTTAATTCGCAACAGGCTTAAGTATTTTTCACACTGTATTTCTAAATTTTTTTTCAGGATAACAGTTTTACAAAGTGAAACACAAAATCGCAAAGATGCTGGAAGAATTCAGCAGGACTTGCAGCGTCCATAGGAGGTAATGATATATTATCGATGTTTCACCCTGAGCCCTTCCTCAAGATATTATACAGCCAAAATATTAAATCTCAATGTAAAAAAAAACTGCAACTTGGCTGCTCAAAATTCTATCAATTCACCACCAAGACATTATGAAAAGCCCATCATTTACTATTTTATGCCAGTACTCAACATGGTCAGAAATCAGACCATGAAAGAGTTGTGTTAGGGAAGCAAAAGCATGCAATCAGGAACATGTTACCTTGAGATTTTGAAAAATGTTTTATCTGCTTTCTTTTCCATCCTGTAATGTGCAAATTCTGACTGTTGCTTTGCTATCATTTTTCCTCAATTTCAATGTTTAATGAGGCTAAACCAAGTTAATAATGGATGTAATAAGTAAGTGATGTGTCATTGTTGGATGCCCACACACTTGAAAGTATGCCTATGTCAAGAGATAGAGAGAGGGAGAGAGAGAGAGGGGGAGAGAGAGAGAGAGAGAGAGAGAGAGGTAAAGGGAGAGAGAGGGAAAGAGAATAAGGCAAGCAGACATAGAGATGGGGAGGGAGAGGGATAGAGAAAGGCGGACAGACAGGCAGAGAGAGGGGGAGATGAAAATGGAGAAAGAAAATAAAGAGAGATTAACAGAGAGAAAGTAAAAAGGCATCCTTTCCACACTATCGGTTCTGCTCTGTCAACTCTACTGCATTGTGCCACTCATCAATAACAAAAAAGCAACATGATTGATGAGTTCATTTAATGGAATTCCTTTGTGTGAACAGAAGCTTTATGAATCTACTCAGTGCTTTGACTTTTCCAGGACATTTGAAAGGATAGCTGGTGAACGCCTTCCATTTGTGCCCACTGCTGTCTGCTTTAACAACTGCCACTTTAATTCAAGTGTATAGCTTTAATTCAAGTGTACAGCAATGAGCTCTCTGAACCCTTCTCCATTAACAATGGCGTGAAGCAAGGCTGTGTTCTCGCACCAACCCTCTTTTCAATCTTCTTCAGCATGATGCTGAACCAAGCCATGAAAGACCCCAACAATGAAGACGCTGTTTACATCCGGTACCGCACGGATGGCAGTCTCTTCAATCTGAGGCGCCTGCAAGCTCACACCAAGACACAAGAGAAACTTGTCCGTGAACTACTCTTTGCAGATGATGCCGCTTTAGTTGCCCATTCAGAGCCAGCTCTTCAGCGCTTGACGTCCTGCTTTGCGGAAACTGCCAAAATGTTTGGCCTGGAAGTCAGCCTGAAGAAAACTGAGGTCCTCCATCAGCCAGCTCCCCACCATGACTACCAGCCCCCCCACATCTCCATCGGGCACACAAAACTCAAAACGGTCAACCAGTTTACCTATCTCGGCTGCACCATTTCATCAGATGCAAGGATCGACAATGAGATAGACAACAGACTCGCCAAGGCAAATAGCGCCTTTGGAAGACTACACAAAAGAGTCTGGAAAAACAACCAACTGAAAAACCTCACAAAGATAAGCGTATACAGAGCCGTTGTCATACCCACACTCCTGTTCGGCTCCGAATCATGGGTCCTCTACCGGCACCACCTACGGCTCCTAGAACGCTTCCACCAGCGTTGTCTCCGCTCCATCCTCAACATCCATTGGAGCGCTCACACCCCTAACGTCGAGGTACTCGAGATGGCAGAGGTCGACAGCATCGAGTCCACGCTGCTGAAGATCCAGCTGCGCTGGATGGGTCACGTCTCCAGAATGGAGGACCATCGCCTTCCCAAGATCGTATTATATGGTGAGCTCTCCACTGGCCACCGTGACAGAGGTGCACCAAAGAAAAGGTACAAGGACTGCCTAAAGAAATCTCTTGGTGCCTGCCACATTGACCACCGCCAGTGGGCTGATAACGCCTCAAACCGTGCATCTTGGCGCCTCACAGTTTGGCGGGCAGCAGCCTCCTTTGAAGAAGACCGCAGAGCCCACCTCACTGACAAAAGGCAAAGGAGGAAAAACCCAACACCCAACCCCAACCAACCAATTTTCCCTTGCAACCGCTGCAATCGTGTCTGCCTGTCCCGCATCGGACTGGTCAGCCACAAACGAGCCTGCAGCTGACGTGGACTTTTTTACCCCCTCCATAAATCTTCGTCCGCGAAGCCAAGCCAAAGAAGATAGCTTTGGGAGGAAGTAGGAAAGGTCACAGATTTGATATTTCTTTTTATGGTATGATTAAGACTCACAATGCTGGTATATTGGTGGAAATACATTTTAAATTGTTGTATGATTCTTTGATTCTAAATTTATGCATACTGTTCTTTTATCGTGTTACATCAAACTGTTTTCCTTAATATTAATATTATTCGAAATGAACACATCAAAATATTTTAAGAAAAGACTATAAATAAAAAGCAGACTGCATTTTCATTCAAAATTGGTGTGAGGACTTGCTGCAAAATGCTGACAAACTCTTTGAAATAATAATTAAATGAAGATAAGCTTTTTTAAATTGCCTACATTCTAATCACTTTCTGAAAAGTACTCCCAGAAACAGGTCAGCCATCATTCCACAGAAATTCGGCTCTTCTTTTAGTGGATGAATCCTCTCTCTGGTAAGAGTTAATGTAAAGTCACCCTTATCACTTGTTTTGTTTTGAAATAATAAATCAAAATACATTTTTGGAATAGGACAAATAGACTCTATCTTCATTTTTTTTTTAAAAATCTGCGCCAAAAGAAGCATCTAATTGACTCAATAACTTGTGTTGTCAATAACCTTCCCAGGTTCAGCAAAAAAAATTCTTAGGCTTTTAATATTTAATATTTTCCTATGTGTATTGATCCTATTATTATAGTGAGCAACACTCTTCAAAGTCTTGAAAATTTTAATTAGACCATTTTCTTTGCCAAGATTTAAAAAAAACTGAAGAACTTAATCTTCCCTCATACTTTATTCCGGTGTCCTAGAACCACTTTTGTGGTTTCCATACTCCCACAAAGCAAACATGCAGCAACCTGTAACTAATTGGTCAGAACTGAGCGTGAAAGAAGGAGTTCATGTGCACAGGCAGCTAATGAATCCTTTACTCTTTCTTCCTTCCTCCCTCTGGGGTACCAAGTCATTAGCTCTTTGAATCTTTTCCCAGCTGTTTCCAAGGATTATCCATGTGTAGAGCCTTTGGGACTATGTTGGTGTCCCTGGCATCAGCACCTCACTGCTTAGATACAAGATGAGTAAATGTACAAACTGCATTAACAGAGTCACTGACCACCAAGCGTTGAACACAATGATAAAGTAGTAAACTTAAGAATCCAAAGACAATTAGGATGGGGTGGGAGGGTTTATGGTTTTGACAATAATACTCTTTATGCTTCCACAGATAATTCATGAGACAAATTTGTTTTTCTTCCTGAAAAATGAACAAAATATCAAGCAGAAAATTTTGACTTGGAAAAATGCTCTTTACTGTATGAATGAAAAAAAAACCATTTATGTGTAGTGTTAAAAAGCTTATTATAATATCAACCATCAGAACTAACTGTGAATTTATTGCATGTGAATACGTTACTCTTAGAGAACCATTGGATCAACTGTTTGATGACATGGGCCAATGAATGACCATGGGCATTGGTATTGAACATTAATGTTAGGATGTGATATTTCAACTTTGTAAACACTGGATAGACTACATTTAGAATATAGGAAGAATGAGGTTGGACAGGAAATTCACCTGGATGTTATCTGAATTGGAGAACTTTAGTTCTGGAGAAGGTTTGAAGAGGCTAGTTATGTTTTCCCTGCAACAAAAGAGGCTGACGGACAGCCCTTCAGCCCACATGTCTGCGGCAAAAACAATTACAGACCTGTTGTTTGCACTTGATAGACATCCCTCTAATCCCTTCAAATTTGTGTGTTTATCCAGAAGCCGCTTCATAAAGTTTCCATGTAGAATTCAGAAAATGAAGGAAACAAAAAAAAAAGAACTGTATTGGGCCTTTCTTTCCAGCTAGTTAAATAAGCACTGGTAATCAAGAAAGAAGCCATTCACAAAGATTATATAGCCTCGCTTTCCAGCAGAGTGAAGGAGGGAGCCTTTGACTGTATAGCAATACAGAACACCACGATGAAGAAAAACTTTCCACAGAAGCCTCCTAAATCATGAACCCCAATTTTGGCAGAATGAATCTCTCTTCACTCTCTGCAGCAGTGACCATCATTGCAAGCTCAGATAACATACCATATATTTTGGTGAATAAGTCAAGTTGTGAAACCCCAAAAAATACCCCAAAAAATGGGGGTTGACATACACTGTTCATTATGAAAAGCCCATCATTTACTATTTTATGCCACTGTATATTTTTGAGACCATAAATTCGGATAAAAATCCCATCCGTGCTCATCTGGCATATAAGTCGACCCATGAAAAACAATTATGGTGTATAAGTCAACCCTTGAAAAACCAAAAAAATGTGACGGCAACAGATTTTCATTGAGAGTTTTATTGAAAACAACAGCACAATTGGAACCCTTCAAAATCGCTATGATTGTCATAAAACAACAAGACATTTAGAACCCTTCAAAATCACTCTCATTATCATCACATGAGGCAAAAATGGTGGCAAGCACACCCTAATGTTTAAACAGTCATCATATAGGCCCCAGTCTGTATCTGATAAGGTGGTTTCACCTTTGTTGTCAGTGTCCCACAATAAATCATCTTCCGTGCCATCAATGGCACGATACTGCACTTTTTAAATGATTTTATCAGTCTCTATTTTTGTCCCATGCCTCGAGCAGAAAGTTGCACAGCATATCAAGTGAATGAGCACGCATTGCCCCGCTTTTTGTAAATGACTTTTCTGCACTCGACATCCATGTATTCTACTCCTCGCGCACATGGTCTTTGAATGCCTTGTTGAAGCAAATATCGAGAGGTTGAAATATGGTAATCAAACCACCTGGGCTAACCAAGTATTATGTAGCAATAATCTCTTTTTTGTATTCTCGGTTAAATGGTGATGAAACATATCCCAGACCACCAATCTCTGCTCTTTGTGTAAACCATCTGTTCCACACATTGTCTATCCATAGTTTTACACCATTTTCATCCATCCATCCTTTTTCATGAAAATGTATAAAAATACCTGCAGGAAATTGTATTTTAGGTTTAATTTTGCATGTTTCTTATATTTGGCAAAGCAAATGTATTTCTGCCAGTTATGTATAATAAACTGGTGAAAACTTTATGATCAAGGTCTTTAGGTAGTTTCTATGAAATTTTTGTTTTTTGTTGTAATACCAGATTTTTCCTGCATCAGCTGACTGTAGCCTCAAAATCTTTACTGAGGTCTGGGTGCAACTTTGCCCATTTGCAGTGCAAATGTTCTTATTTTATTTTGGGTGAATATGTAGCACGTACCCATTCTGCAAAATGATTTTCCAATTCTGCCCAAAGAGTGATTCCTTTTCTCAACAAACATTGCCTTTTTGGTATTTTTCTTAAAGTATTTTCTTTCTTCCTCCAATCTCTTAACAACTTCTCATAAACATCATTTTTTTCTTGCAGAGGCATAGTTGTTGGTTTTCTTGGCCATTTTGATCACTTTCAACTTACAGCTCACTTCATACTTTTGTTGTGAGTTGTTTTGTGTCGATGGACCTTCCATGATAGCATATTCAGGATATACCTTAAAACCATTAAAATGAGGCTGAAAAATGGGGTTCTTATATGCTGGTCGACTTATATGCTGAAATATACAGTATTAATTCTAGGCAATAGGTATTTGTTTAATGGACTATGCAGTCTTTCCTTCACCTTAATATCTCTAAGCAAGACAAAAGTGCAGAAGCCTAGTGGTCCAGTTGGTGGCTAACATCAGAGATCTAGACTATTCATAGAGTCTGAATCCTTGTATAGCAGCCGGAAAATTAAAATCAAGTGATTAAAGATATTTGGAACTTCAAAGGTTCAGTCTTGGGAAAGCTAACGATCCAACTATTAGATTCAGAAAGAAAATCAGGCAATCAATGTGTTTGATTCTTAACTGTTTCCTCAATTCATGAGATAGTTAGGGGTGGATAATAAATGTGAATATCCTTTCCAGTTAAAGTAGAAAAACTGCACAGATCATAAGACTTCAATGATGAAACCCTGATCCAGTTACTGAAATGGCTCCCAACAATTGTTTGCAGAGCTATGTCGTTCAAACTGACATACTTAACGAGGACATGAAATATCTTGCTAACTTGTTCAAATGAGTAGGAATCACACCTGGAGGGGATCAATCAAGCTATCTCCTGCCATGCTGTCAATATGACAATCCTAGTGGGCCCCCTGTTACTCCAGACAAACTGGCCCTTTTTTAGCATTTACATCACTGATGAGAATATAAGGTCTACTTTACTAAAACTAGGGAGCGTCTCCCACTTCCTTTCAACTTCTCTTTACTCCAGGCCAAATGTGTTGCATGTTGCTGTTGTCTGGCTGCCATGGCAAGTGAGACAGCTGTGCAAGAGATCGGAAAAGCCTTTTGGAACATGTTGTGCTGTTCTGGTCACCTTACTGCAGGAAAGACCTCATGAAACAGGAAAAAGAGCAAAGATTTGTGAGGATGTTCGCGAGACTGGAAGCTTGAGTAGACATGGACTTTTTTCTCCTTTAAGTGAAGAATGATTGGGGTAATCATGTAGACGTACACAAAATCAAGAGGGGAGATCATGTCTTTGGCTTGGCTTCGCGGAGGAAGATTTATGGAGGGGGGTAAAAGTCCACGTCAGCTGCAGGCTCGTTTGTGGCTGACAAGTCCGATGCGGGACAGGCAGACACGGTTGCAGCGGCTGCAGGGGAAAATTGGTTGGTTGGGGTTGGGTGTTGGGTTTTTCCTCCTTTGCCTTTTGTCAGTGAGGTGGGCTCTGCGGTCTTCTTCAAAGGAGGTTGCTGCCCGCCAAACTGTGAGGCGCCAAGATGCACGGTTTGAGGCGATATCAGCCCACTGGCGGTGGTCAATGTGGCAGGCACCAAGAGATTTCTTTAGGCAGTCCTTGTACCTTTTCTTTGGTGCACCTCTGTCACGGTGGCCAGTGGAGAGCTCGCCATATAACACGATCTTGGGAAGGCGATGGTCCTCCATTCTGGAGACGTGACCCATCCAGCGCAGCTGGATCTTCAGCAGCGTGGACTCGATGCTGTCGACCTCTGCCATCTCGAGTACTTCGATGTTAGGGATGAAAGCGCTCCAATGGATGTTGAGGATGGAGCGGAGACAACGCTGGTGGAAGCGTTCTAGGAGCCGTAGGTGATGCCGGTAGAGGTCCCATGATTCGGAGCCGAACAGGAGTGTGGGTATGACAACGGCTCTGTATACGCTTATCTTTGTGAGGTTTTTCAGTTGGTTGTTTTTCCAGACTCTTTTGTGTAGTCTTCCAAAGGCACTATTTGCCTTGGCGAGTCTGTTGTCTATCTCATTGTCGATCCTTGCATCTGATGAAATGGTGCAGCCGAGATAGGTAAACTGGTTGACCATTTTGAGTTTTGTGTGCCCGATGGAGATGTGGGGGGGCTGGTAGTCATGGTGGGGAGCTGGCTGATGGAGGACCTCAGTTTTCTTCAGGCTGACTTCCAGGCCAAACATTTTGGCAATTTCCGCAAAGCAGGACATCAAGCGCTGAAGAGCTGGCTCTGAATGGGCAACTAAAGCGGCATCGTCTGCAAAGAGTAGTTCACGGACAAGTTTCTCTTGTGTCTTGGTGTGAGCTTGCAGGCGCCTCAGATTGAAGAGACTGCCATCCGTGCGGTACCGGATGTAAACAGCGTCTTCATTGTTGGGGTCTTTCATGGCTTGGTTCAGCATCATGCTGAAGAAGATTGAAAAGAGGGTTGGTGCGAGAACACAGCCTTGCTTCACGCCATTGTTAATGGAGAAGGGAGATCATGTAGACATACACAAAATCAAGAGGGGCATTATTCAGTGTGAATAATCACAGTGTTTTCCTCAAGGTCAGGAAGATTAAATCTAGAGGGCTTAGAGTTAAAGAGAAGGGGCAAAAGATTTAAAAGGGACCTGCTGAAAGTGTGTACAATTACTACATTTCAAAGATATCACCAAAGGATCATGGAAAGAATATTGTTAGTGAGTCTGAACCAAACACATGCCAATAGGACTAGCTCCGGTAGAGAATATGGTCAGCATTGATGAGTTGTTTGGGCTTGTTCCCATGTTTATAACTCTATGGCTCTGTGACTCTGTGACTCTTCCAAGATTGTTGAAGAATTATTCAGCTTAGCCTGGTTCCTTCCAGAACCATGTGAACCCCACCCCTCAAAGCTATAAGGACGTATAGGAGCAGAAAAACTGCATTTAATGCTGAATTGGAAAATAAATCTCATGAGGCAAGGTTAGCATAGGTCTAGGGCTTTTCTCTTTGGAGAAAAGAAGGATGAGAGGTGACTTTATGGAGATCTACAGATTCTGAGAGGCATAGATTAGGTAGACAGGCAGGCTTTTATCCCAGGGCAGGGGTAGCATTTGTTCAAAGTGAAGGGAGGAAAGTTTAGGGGTGAAAGCAGGGGTACATTTTTTTTTCACGCAGAAAGTTGTGGGTGCCTGGAATGCCTTGCCGGGGTGGTGGTGGAGGCTGAAACATTAGGGTCATTTAAGAGCTTCTTAGACAGGCATATTATGGATGTAGGAAAAAAATAGAGGGCTTAGCTTTTTATTTTGTCGGCACAACATCACATCACGGGACAAAGGGCCTGTAACTCCGCTGGAAGTGTTCTATGTTCGAGCAAACACATGTCTATTATCAAGAATAAATTGCTCAGAAATGTTCACATGTCACGCCATACAAATGTTCACCATCTAATTTAAACATAAATGGATTCACATAGTTATAAAGTTCATCCTCAGGACCTTACAATTGCACATGAAATTTTATGCACATGAATGATTGGACATACATTTTGCTAGTGTCACATGTAATACAGATCAGTTGAGGAGTGTAGGGTTCTTTCCCTTTGTTGCCTTGTGCTGCTTCAACTTCCCTTTTCTTAATATGAGACTTAATTATTTATTCATCTGTAATAGAATCATTGAATTAAAAAGAGAGCTTGGAATGTATGGTGGAATGCAGGACTGCAGGCATGTCCTCACTGGGCTGGGCAGGCTGGCCTGCCTTCTCTACCTGTAGCCTCTCCTTATAAGATCCCCTAATAAAGGCTGAGAGCTCTAGCATCCTTCCTCAATCCTGCCTTGGATGTGAGCCAGCAGAATGTAGAGGCATGTCTGGGTCTTCTGATCAATAAAGCCTTTGACTGCTTGCTTCGTGCCTGTGAGTCGTCATTGATCATGCTACAGGATGCAGGCCACATACCCATTTTTGATGAGTTTCTTCCATATGGTTACAATCTCTACACTTGGATGACTTTTCTTCTCTCTGCTGTTACAGATAATAGGCAAAATCTCCCAAAACTGGTTGTTGTGGCAACCAACCATCTATCGTGAAACAACATTCTGGATTTCTATAAAGATCTGTGTTCTGTCAGGGCCTTTCCAGTTCTCAAGTGTTGTTCCTATTTCTAATGAATTTTTCAAGATAGTGACAAAGACATAACTAATCAACTACCTATTTCATTACATTTCTCTTTACGAAGTACAGCTCAATCTGGCATATTGTTTTTTTTTATTTCCTCATCATATCAATTACTTCTTTATCTGAAATTTCTATTTCTATTTGTCCTTCTTCAATGTGCAGGATTCAACTTCCTGTCTTGAAATTCCTTTTTTGAAGATAAAAATGCTTCATGCATTTGCCATCATTTGGTCATTTGATATATAATTTCTCAAAACTACCCCACATTTTTACTTCTTATCTTCTTCCAGCAAATTGTTTTGAAAAAATTCACATTAATTTTAATACTCCCAAATATCTTAATCTCAATTTTAATTTAAGGCCCTGACTTATTTTGATTTGGATTTCTTAAAAGCAGAATCTATTCCACATTTGTTCCCACAGACACCACAACCAGTATAATTTCCTGAGTTTATTTAAAACATCCATGTAAAAGTTGTTTTCGCTGATCTAGTTGTTCTCCCTGTCAAGTCAAAGAATCGTAAATGAGGAATTTTGTGAGCTGAATATACACTGACCAGTATTATTGTGGTAGATTTCAAAGAAAATTGTGAACCACGTTCTTTGTATTTTTAATCATGAACATCTAACATTTATCTAATCCTAATTGGCTATCTCTTAATACAAATCCAGATGAATTCATAAGAGAGTCATCTTTATTTACTGGAAATTCATTTTGTGACATACTAATTAGGAATGAACCCTAGTTTGTAAGAGATAATAGAATTGACAATTGAGATTACTGTGTATTTTGGTGTACAAGTCGACCGGAAAATAGGTTGATTCCCCCCTTTCTTGTAGCCTGATTTTAACGATTCCATGTTCTATCTGGTTTATAAGTCGATGCCCATTTTTCTGGGCTGTCCAGACCTCCTAGGAACAAACCAAAACTTTTTAAAACACCCCAATCACAAGTAACAAAGATGTAAATTAAGAAGTAAAAAAAAAACTTTGGTCTACCAGACAGCCGTGGTGGCGGTCCATAGAGCTTGAGAGGCAACATTGTGCACCTGGTGGGAGCAGGAACCTTGGCCTACCCAGCAGGAGTGGCAACGGTGACCTCAGGGTCCTAGGTAGGAGCAGTTATGGTGACGCCCAACAGTGAAGAGGTGTCGGGGAGTGGCAGAGCCAGTGGTGGGGAGGTGATTTTTTTTGGTGAATTTAAGGTTTCAAAAATATCTCCGGCATCATAGTTGGTCCCCCTTTTTGATAATTTTTTTTGGGTTTCATGACTCGACTTACATGCCAAAATATATGGTAGATCCATTTGGCCTGTACTCACTGAAACACTGAAGAATGAGAAGGGATTTCATAGGTTTTAATAAGACTAGGGAGGCTGGAAACTCCAGAATGAGGGATCTCCATCTCAGGATATGGAATGTGCCATTGAAAACCAAGAACAAAATCAATTTCTTCTCTCAGAAGATGATGAATCTATAGAACATCCAAAATATTTTCTGACTCTGAATTGCTAAGGTTCTAACTATCAGACTCTAATACAATTTCTGTCTGTTACTGCTTTGCTGGGCATTAGGGAGTCAGATGGGCTTTCACAACAATCTGGTCATTTTATATTGAAACTGACTTTATTTCAGATGTATTCAGTGATTTGACTATAGATTCCCTGTTGTCTTGGTAGGGTCAAAGCTCACATCCAAGCAACTTGAACTGCTTTTGTACCCATTGATCTCCAGACCTACTCCTGCTTTGGTTACTTTTAACTCTGAAGATCTTTATTTCCTTCCACCATTTTTTTCCCCATTTTCCTCCACTGGTTTGTTCACTTTTTCTTTTCCTCTGTGTGATGTGCTGCACTGCGAACAAACAAAGTCATACTATGAAGGCTGTACTACAGGCTTTCATTAACTTAAAACTTGCACACAAGTTTCAGTATCCCTTCTAGTTCCATGTGCTCTACTGCCTACACAAGGGGTGGCGTAAGCCTTTATATAGGGCCGGTGATTGGCAGGGAGTAGGTGGAGCCAGCCTCCCAGGTTATATCCCTGCAGTTACAATGAATTGGCCCCTTCAGTAAGCAGGTAGGAATGTAGACAGGCACAGGCAGTCACAGACAGTCCAGTGGTTGTGTCACCACAATCTGCAATTCTATTAATGTGTACCTGAGGTTGCTTGATAAGCAACATAAACAGAGGTACAAACTTTTTAAAATTCACTTTGCAAACTTAAGAATTCCATAACAGCAAAAGCAGCCATTCTCATCCTAAGAGAGTCTCCCCTGTGCCTTACGTTGTATATTTATGCAGAAAAAGTTCCAGTTTTCCAGAACATTCAAACAAACTTCCAGCATATAAGTACATCTTTTTTAGAATTCTTTTGGGATTCATTAATCAGTCTTTGTGGTAAACCACTGATCGGCTGCTACCAGCTGGACACACCTCCCGAGGCCAATCCTACACATAGCCCTTTGGATGCTCCCCATTCACTCTGCCTTGATCAGTCAATGAGGGTGATGGCTGTAGAAATCTATAGTTACTCAAAAGCCAGTCAGTTTCACAACTTCAGCCTTTTTGACAACTAAGGAGTTCATAATCATCCCTAACCTTGTTGAATTCTAAACAAGAGAATGGTATGCAGCTTGTCTCTCTTTCCAAGTCAATATTTTAAAGCTCACATTCTCATCCTGTTTACCATGAAATTGCATGGCACTTACTGCACAGAAACATGTTATGTTCAAAGAAATGAAAGGGGTCAGCACTGTGGTAGATCCAGTAGAACCGCTGTCTCACAGTACTGGAGACTTGGGTTCAGTCCTGACCTCAGGTGAAGTTTGCATATTCCCCCTTTCACCCTGTGGCTGTCCTCCAGGTCCTCCTTTCAACATCTTAATGATTTGCAGGTTGGTTGGTTAATTGGTCTCTGTAAATTCCCCCTTGTGTACAGATGAATGGATGGAGAGTTGGTGAGAGTGTGCAGAGTATTAAAAAAATGGGATGAAAGTCAGATTGATGTCTGGAGGTGGCTGCTGATCCATGTGGACTTGATGGGGTGTAGGTTCTGTTTCTCTTTGACAATATAACACAATGAAAATATCCTTTATAATTTATTTCTTTATTCCCCAATAAACATATCTTGAAGAGAAGGTGAAGAAACTATGATGTCTAAAAGTACTGTTTTTTTTTTCGATCAAACATAAATTTACGAGCACACACATTTTATGTGTACAAGCATCTTCAATTGAAACTCCAAAAATGTGCGTTATGAATCCTGAGGCACAAAGGATCCAACCAAAGTCTTGGTTGTTTAAAAGCCTGATGTGGTGCATTGTGCTTCTGTAAGGATAGTTGTCTGTAACTATTTTATTGGTTTATTTGTTAAGAGTTGGAGTCAGGAGACTGCAAAGACAGTCCGTGAGTGAGTAGCCATTTTCATTATTTTTAGAAGTCACAAAATGAGAGGGCAAACTGCGCAGGCGTTTGACAGCGGCACAGCTGAGAGGAAGGTTTGAAAGGTAAGGAATTCTTACCTTGCTTCTTTTTGTGTTGGAGTCAGGAGGCTGCATTAAGTTAATTTATTAGGTCTAGGGAGCAATTGAGACAATAGCTAAGGACATAAAAAGAGGGACAGTTATTAAAGCAGCCAGTGATAGAGTTGCTCAGAGACAGACATTGTGGTTTTGTCTCTAGTAGCTTTGTCAAGTAGTGGCTGAGGAGGAGTTTGCTCCCAGAAAGGTAAGAGAGATAAGTTTCTTTAATAATGTTAGTTAATTAACTGAGGAATTGGGTAAATGGGAGTAGTTGTTAGGGCAGTCCAGTGTTCTGACTGCAGGATGTGGGAAGTCAGGGACAACATATTTGTTGCTCATGACTACACCTGCAAGAGGTACACCCAGAAGCAGCTCCTAATAAACTGAGTTAGGGAACTGGAGCTGCAGCTGGATGAACTTTGGATCATTTGGGAGGCCGAGGCAATGATAGAGAGGAGTTTTAGGGAGGCAGTCACCCCTAAGAGTCAGGAGGCAGGCAGCTGGGTGACTATCAAGAGAGGCGAGGGGAAAAGGCAGAAGGAGTAGAGCTGTGACTATTCCCATTAATGATGTGTAAACTGTTTTGGATACTGTTGATGGGGATGAACTACTAGGGACAAGTTGTAGTAGTCACGTCTCTGGCACTGAGACTGGACCTTCAGCTCAGAAGGGAAGGAGGGAGGAGAGGAGTGCAGTAGTGATAGGGGATTTTATAGTAAGGGGGACAGATTGGAGGATCTGTGGGAGAGATCAAGTATTTAGGATGGTCTTTTGCCTCCCTGATGCCAGCATCTGAGATATCTTGGATCGGGTTCACCTGATTGTAAGGAGGAAGGGTGAGCAGCCAGATGTGTGGTCCACATAGGGACCAATAATGTGGGTAGGAAGGGTGAGGAGGTCCTGCTGGGAGATTGAAGTCGAAGGACAGGACCTCCAGGGTTGTGATCTCAGGATTGCTACCTGTGCCATGTGCTTGTGAGGCTGAAAACAGGAAGATAATGGAGCTAAACATGTGGCTAAAGAGATGGTGGAGGAGGGAGGGTTTCATGCTTCTGGATCATTAGGCTCTATTCCAGGGAAGGTGGGACCTGTTCTGACAAGATGGTTTGCACCTAAACTGGAGGGGGACTAGCATCCTTGCAAGTAGGTTTGCTGGTGCTGCTCCAGGGGATTTAAACTAGATTTGAAGGGGGAGGGGAACCAGAGTGATTGAGCAGATAGTGAGGTGGAGGACAGTAAGGGTAATGCAAAGACAGAAAGCAGAGGTTTGTACATGATAAAAATGATCTCGAATATATCTATTTCAAGGTGAGGAATATTGTTAGTAAGGCAGATGAGGCTTAGGGTGTGGATTTGCATGTGGGATTATGAGATTATTGCTATTTGTGAGACGGTTGCAGGAGGGGCAGGGCTGGCAGTTCAATGTTCTGGGGTTCCAATGTTTCAGATGTGATAGAGGGGGAGGGAAGAAAGGGGAGGAGTGGCATTGCTAGTCAGGGAAAATATCACAGCTGTGCTTTGACAGGAGAGCACTGTAGACTCACCAACAGAGGTTATATGAGAGCACACTAATGAGCTTGCATTATAGACTGCTCAATAATTCAAGAGAATTGGAGGTGAAAATCTGTTGGGAGATAGCAGACCATTGTAAAAAAGAGAAAGTTGTGGTAGTAGGAGATTTTAACTTTCCACATATTGAATGGAGTTCACATACTGTAAAAGGATGGGTTAGAGTTTGTCAAATGTGTACAGGAAAGTTTTCTAAATCAATATGTAGAGGTACCAAAAAGAGAGGATGCAATACATTATCTCCTATTAGGGAACCAGGCAGGTCAGGAAGGTTTAGGAAGGATATACTGGCTTTGGAGATGGTCCAGAGGAGGTTTACTAGGTTGATCCCTGGGATGAAGGGGTTGACTTATGATGAAAGATTAAGTCGTCTAGGATTGTATTCGCTCGAGTTTAGAAGCATGAGAGGAGATCTTATAGAAACATATAGGATTAAGAAGGGTATGGATAGGATAGATGTAGGAAGGTTTTTTGAGCTGGCTGGGGAAACTAAAACGAGAGGACACAGTCTCAAGACTCAGGGGAGTAGATTTAGGACAGAGATGAGGAAAAATAGTTTTTCCCAGAGAGTAGTGAATGTTTGGAATTATCTAACCAGGGAAGTGGTTGAGGCTGCTTCATTAAACATATTTAAAATTCGGTTAGATAAATTTTTACATGATAGAGGAATTAGGGGATAATGGGAGAAGGCAGGTAGGTGGAGTTAGGTCATAAATTAGATCAGCCATGATCGTATTGAATGGCGGAGCAGGCTTGATGGGCCATTTTTGGCCTACTCCTGTTCCTACTTCCTATGTTCCTAGGTCAGGTGGCAGAAGTCTGTGTAGGCGAGCATTTTGGGTTCAGTGACCATAATATCATTAGTTTCAAGTTACTTATGGGTAACAATAGTTCTGGTCCTTAAGTTGAGGTTCGAAATTGGAGAAAGGCCAATTATGTGAAAATGAAAAAGGATCTCAGAAGAGTCGATTGAAATGGTTGCTTCTCAGACTGGAGCCCTGTAATGAGTGGTGTGCCTCAAGGATCTGTGTGGGGGCCTTTGTTTGCTGTCTATATCAGTGATCTAGATGATAATGTGGTAAATTGTATCAGCAAGTTTGCTGTTTATGTGTAGTGGACAGTGAGGAAGATTTTCAAAGCTTGTAGGATCTGGGCCAATAAATGGATGATGGAGTTCAATGCAGACAAGCATGAGGTTTTTCATTTTGGAAGACCAAATCGAGGAAGGACGTACACTGTAAATAGTAGGGCACTGAGGAGTGTGGGTGAGAAAACAGACCTGGGGATACAGGTACATTGTTTGCTGAAGGTGGTGTTGCAGGTGAACAGTGTTGTAAAGAAAGCTTTTGGCATCTTGACTTTATAAATAAAAGTATTAAGGAAGTTGGGATATTATGTTAAAGATGTTTAAAACATTGGTGAGGCTAAATTTGGAATATTGTGTGCATTTCTGATCACCTAGGTACAGGAAGGATGTCAATAAGATTGAAAGAGTGCAGAGAAGATTTACTAGGATGTTGCTGGGTCTTCAGAAGTTGAGTTACAGGGAAATATTAAAAGGTTAGGACTTTGTTCCTTGGAATGAAGAAGAATAAGGGAAGATTTGATAGAGGTTTACAAAATTATGAGGGGTATAGACAGAGTAAATGTGAGTAAGCTCTTTCCACTGAGATTTGGAGAGATAAATATGAGATGGCATGGCTTTAGGTTTGGGAGAAAGGTTTGGGGAACATTAGGGGGAGCATTAGGGGGAGCATTAGGAGGAGAATTAGGGGGAGCATTAGGGGGAGCATTAGGGGGAATATAAGGGGCAACATTCACTTCGTGGGAGTGTGGAGTGAGCTGGCATCTGATGTGGTGGGTGCAACTTGATCTTGAGTTTTAAGAATAAATTGGATAGTTACATGTATGGGAGAAATCTGGAGGGTTATGGAATGGGAGCAGGTTATTGGGATTAGATGAACAATGGTTGGCCCAGACTAGAAGGGCCAAATTGCCTGCTTTCTGTGCTGTAGCATTCTGTGGTTCTAAAGATAAATAATGGACTAACTGAAGACTTATGATGGCCGTGTTACTGCACAGAAAATGTTCAGAGATATGAAGAGAAAATGAAATTTTGGGACAAATATTTCCTGTAATAAAGGTAGAAGAGGAAAAGTAAAAACAAATGGTCAAAGATATAATTATTAACAAGACAATGTAGACCACAGTCTTGATGAACTACATGCAATGGTATTAAAGCCCAGGATTATTCTAGTTGCATACTATCTCAATTTTGTCACAAACTCCCCTATCATTGGTTTAAACAAATATAAGAGTAAGAATTTAAGAATGGAGGTGAATTACACAGATACAGAAATGCAGGAAATTATTAATTGTCCTTTCACCAATTCCTTTGGAAAAAGATTTTTTAATGTCATTATTCAAAATAATGTGATGCAATGTGCTGAAAAAGATTGGGCGATAAACATTGTTAAAGATGCTAGCAAGTCTTACATATCAGTCAGACCCTCTATAATATATTTTATGATAGATTAACATTTTATAGCTATTTTGCAATGGAAAACGCGCTTACATGCTGCAGACTGTAAAGAAAATATATTGCTCAGGGGTTTAAATAACCCTAAATAACTGTGATATAAAAGAATAAAACATTAATTAAATACAACAGAGCACATGTAGTTACCAATAGCCTAGGTGAAAGCACCCCATAGAGAAAACTAAGAGGCACGATGACTAGGAACAGAAGGTAAAACATAACTTTGCAGAAGGAAATTATGATGAAGCTCTCATATATTCAATCATTCGAAATTTTAGTCATGAGAGCAAAAGAAATTGCATTTGAAATTCCAATAAAGAGCCCTTGGGTTTCCACATAATCAATGGCTATTTCTGAGAAATCATCATTGCTGCAAATTCAGACATGGGAGAGGTTTATCCAAAGAATTGATTTGTTTATTTCGACCCTTTGAATAGTCGCTTAATGCGCTAAATTCAATACAGTGATTCATTTGTGCATCTCCATGCTTTAATCCAAATGGTCGCTGCACCTGCCACCAAACAAAATTCCCAGCAGATCTAGACAGGAATCCACAATCTAGTTTCAAAAATAATTTAATTCCCCCCCAGGATTAATTTTAATTTATTATTGATAGAAATTTACAGCAATTTTATTTCCTTTGCATCAAAAAAGGCTTTTGTTTGCCTTTTCTGGAGCACATCATCTAAGCTGACATTCTATGCAGAGTTGCACAGTTGGAGGCGCTGTCCTGCAGTAGCTTAAATGAATGTCAAGGATTGTATGCTTAAAGAAGATCAGAGAGCTATCTCAGTGCCATATCAAATCAAAAACAAATCAGAACCATTTTCAGATCTTCCTCAGAGATTGAGGGAAACAGGAAGAAAATGTTGGACCATTGGCTGAGATAGTTTCACCATTATTAGCTACTGGTGAACAGCTGGAAGAGTGAAGGGTGGCTAATTTTGTAGTTTTATTTAAAATGGGCTGCAAGGATGATTCAGGGAACAACAGGCCTGATGTCTGTGATGGGCATTTTACGGGAGGGAATTATGAGGGGAACGATCTACATGCACTTGGAAAGGCAAAGACTGATGAGGAAAGGTCAGCATGCCTTTGTGCACAGGAATTACTGCCTCACAGATCTGAAAGAGTGTTTGAAGAAATCTTCAAATGGATTGACAGCAGCAGAGCTGTGGATATTGTCTATTTGGACTTTATAAAGGCATATGACAAGCTCCCATATAGTAGACTGGTCTGAAAGAATACATCAAATAGAAAACCAATTGGATTCCAAATTGGCCTGGTGAATTGAGGCAGAAGGTTGTAGTGAAAAATTGTTTTTTTTTAAATCTGGGAGGCCTGTGAGCTTTGATGTGCCACAAGCATCAGTACTGGTCCACCGTTGTTTATCATCTTTGGGAATGGTTTGGATTACAAAGGAGCTGACATGGTTAGTGAGCTTGTGGAGTACACCAGAATTAATGGTATAGTGAACAGCCAAGGTGGTCATCTACATCGACAACAGGATCAAGATCAACTGCAGATGTTGGGCAAAAAATGCCAGATGGAGTGTAACACTCAGATGACAGGCACTCAAAGACTTCTCTCCTTTTGAGAGATATTCAAAATCCATCATCTCACACTCAGGTAAGTGTAAAATGATGCAAATTGATAAGTCAGACTATTTCAATAGATACATTGAGAGGAATGTCTTAGACATATGTCTTATGCCATATTCAGCAAATAGGACTAAGTCAGATAAACAACCTGGTCAACATGGATCATTTGAGTGGAAGGGCCCATTTCTTCATGAGAATCTGAAGATGAATTCACAGGGAAGCCAGTTAAGAACATGAGAGACAGGGCTTTGTGAAATGAGTTTGCAAGAGATTTCTGAATTTTATAATTCATGCACTGTCTCATCTAGGCAAAATGGCTGGTTTATATTATAGTTTTACATGTCTATTATATATAGAGAGATCACAGTACAGGTAGTCCCCAATTTATGACAGTCATGGAGTCTGAAGAATTGGTCATATCTTGGAATGAACGTAGGTCAGAATTGTGCCCTCATGTGTGGAGTACTGAAGTCTTAAAGCAAACTATTTAATTGAATATTTTTTCATCGTATATTTGATGATAACAATTTAAAGTTTCTGAATCTGTCGATCAATCTTGGTGAATCTTTCCACATTCTGGACATGCTTACCTTGTTAGTTGGCATGCTGGGCATGGCCGTCTTGATTCCAGTGCACATGCATGAGTCTTCGGTTGGCACATGCGTGACCTTTGGTGGGTTTGTGTATTGGAGTTCGGTTGGTGCATGCACGGGAGTTAAGCTCCATGACGATATTGAAATCACATCCTTAACTCTTGCACAGTCACCAACCAAACTCCAATACACATGCACCTACCAAAGACTTGTGCATTTGCACAGGAATCAAGATGGCCACACCCAACCCCGGGAACCCAGAATGCCAACTAACAAGGTAAGTATGCACATTTTGGTCTTGTTAAATACACTGTGACATCAGCCGCAAACAAACTAATTTAGTGTTCTTTATTACCTATCTCAAATTCCATAATTTCTTTGTCATTTCTAATTATTTCTGCCAATGGTTCTATTGCTATTGCAAATAAAAAAGGTGACAATGGACAACCTTGTCTAGAGGATTTTTCTAACAAAAAAGGTTTTGATATTTGTCTATTTGAAACCACTTTTGCTTTTTGCTGATCATCTAGCACTTTTATCCAATTTATCCAATTCGGTCATATGTGTGGATGATCATAAGTCAGGGACTACATGTACAAGATGGGCATAACTGAACCTTTAATTCTGTGCCAATTCTTTCTTGGCTCAGCTACAAAGTAATCAGTGCCCTATTCCCTCTTCCTATCATTTTCAATATCAAGTGTTTACCCTCCAAATATTTTAAAGTACAATGGTTTCTACCTCAGCAACCCCTTACAGAATACTTTCAATGCTCTAACAATTCACAATAAAGAAGGCTTTCCTCACCCATCTCCCATCTTTATTTATGATCAATTCAAATTACTGGGTAATGTCTTTCTGTCACGAATTTCCCAGAGCAAGTAATCTTACCTCTTTTCACAAATGAAATCCATTAAATCTCATTTTAATATTCCCTTAAAAGAATGCCTGGGCTTAATATTACACCTGTATAAATTTAGAAATGTAGATTTGTGGAACAAATTGCCAAAGTATCTCCATTGCAAGGAATGCCTTCTAATAAAACAGATTGCCTAATTGACTAAGAACCTGACATTTTTGTACAATCACCCAAGAATATAATAGACTAATCATTGCAATGTTTTCCTCATTGTGTAACATTTCTTATCTTTGAGTGAATATTTACTGTTCAAATTTATTTGTATTAATAGGAATGTGTCTGAGATACAATTTAGTTGCTGACCATTTATTATCAGTTTCATTTGTTGCAATTGTATGTGGGTCATTACACGAGAGCATACTGCCTAATGAATAATCAACCCTTAAGTACACAGCAAAATCAAGGACATGTACTGTAGATGGGAGAAAGATTGTTGGAAGAAGAAGGAACAGAGAAATAGGGAAAAAAATGAAAGAATAAAAGAAAATAAAAGGGCAATCTTTTCCAAAGCATTTTCTGAATAAAGTAAGGGCAATCGAGTGTTCTAGTAACCAGAAGGGTTTCTTGGGGTCCATAAAAACACTTACAAGAGAATCAGAGAGTATTGGTCAGGTCTTAAATTCTCTGAATTCCCCAAGGGGATAAACATTGTGGACCCTTCATATTTGTGATATGAATTAATGATTTCCATGTGAAAGTAAGAGGTAAGATTGCTAGGAGTGTTGATGACCCACAAAATGGTGGGCTTGTTGATAACAAGAAGGATAACCCAAGGGTACAGAATGATCTTGATCAGATGGTAAATTGGGCATATGGAAATTAATAGGTGATTCCATAGTGTCAATTCTGAGAATCACCAAGGCATAGAAACTATGGACCAAGAGCTGGTAAAAGTTATTAGTAGAGATGGATACTTTATGGTTGGCATGGAAATGGGAAACTAAAGGTCCTTGTCTTTGCTGTATTTCTTTGACTATGTAAATCAGGGGACTGTGTGATTTGTGTGTCAGAAAGATTGCAATTGTGGCCTCCGTTGGTTGTGATCAACCATGGATATTACACCTCTGGTAGTCACTTAACTGGAGTGGACATTCCAGGCTGAAAGCCAATGCAGAGTTGATATGGAGATCCATCTGTTGCTTATGCAGTGCCCCCCAACCCCCACCCATGATAATGACAGGTCCAAAGGAATGACAAAGTCAATACAGTTTGGTTCCAGCAACATTGCATGCTGGGTATAGCATTCAGCCACCTTCAGGACTCTGAATTTTTCCTCAGGGTTTACTCCCAAAGCCTTTCCCTTGAGTGGGTACAGCCACACGTTAGTGGAGATTTGAAATTAGAGTTTTCCCTCTCCTAGATGAATTGCCATCTGTAGTTAACAAGCCCCATCTGCCCAGAGCAACTGGTTTTAAGGCAACTGTGGCCTTCCTTTGTGCCAATGGCCAAATTTGACCATCCTCTTGTCAGTGAGAACAGCTCTGTCAAGCATAAGAACTAAGCCGCCAGGAGTTAGACTTGGTGGTCAGAGGCTGTTTGAGTCACACGCCATGAAGAGCATTTGTGTAGCAGTTGGAGCTCATCCCCACTACCACCCTTCGGCTATGACAATATTTAGAGCTCAAAAAGGTTAAGTTAGAAGAAAATGCAAATGAACACTTTTCATCACAACCCACATAATAGGTTTGCACTGTGGATCCAGATAGAGGTGGAATAGTGAAGCAACAAATAGAACTGCTGGCATCAAGTGCTCTCTGTGCTGAGTTTGCATGTTCTCTTCCTGTTGGTTTCCTTTGCATCTTTCCACATTCTAAAGATGGGTGGGTGGTTTGGTAGATTAGGTAGCAGCTGTAAATGGTTCTCAGATGAGCAATGGGTCTGGGGGTAGTTGATGAGAATGTGAGGAGAATATCTAAAATGGGATGAAATTAGAGCTTAAATGTTGGTGTGCAGCAAGGGGGCTGAAAATCCTGTTTCTTCCCTATAAGACTTTATGTCCATGAAGATGAAAAGCAATCTGGCTGGACTCAATTGGAAGCTATTTTCATTTTCAATATCTGATGTTATTTTTAAATATTATTTGGTCTTTGTGGTTGATTAAATCTGTGACTAAAATTTTAGGAGAAAGGTGTTCAACAAACTTTGGGCCATTACTGAGCAGTTTTGGCTTCATGGAATGTAGAATAAAATCCAATGTGAGACAGGCCAAATCAAATTTGGATAATCAGCATGAAGCAACCGCAAGCAGATGGATTCACACTTTTTCAGCTTTGCAACAGTTGTAATTTAACTGGGCCTGAAGGCATTTCCAGGCTACCTGAATATCCAACTGAGCATGGTCTAAATTTGGCATAGATCAAAGTGCATCTAATACATTTCTAGAAGTAAAAGGAGCATCCAAGTCTTTAACATTCATACTACTCAAAAAATGAAAATTAAGGACAGATTAAGAAATTAAAAATTTTAGCTTCATCTTCCTCTACTTCAGATGTATACGATTTTACATAAAATTTCCAAAACACATCATTAATCTCCTTAGTTTTATATGCAATCATTGAATCTTTCCTAATAGTGTTTATTGTTCTTGAAACTTGTTCCGTTTTTAATTACCAAGCTAAAACCTTATGAGCTCTTTCCCCTAGTTCATAATATATTTATTTAGTTCTCTGTAATAACTTCTCAAACTTATAAGTTTGTAATGAATTGTACTGTAATTTCATATTTATCATTTATTTTCTTAACCTTCATGGATTCTGCTGTAAATCATTTTCAAAAATCCCTATCTCCTTCTCTAACTTAGTTACTTCATCTACCTGTTATTTCTTAATTTTAGTAGTAAAACTAATAATTTGTCCCCAAATATGCTTTTAAAGCATCCCATAAAACAAATTTTATATTAACTGGGTCCATATTTTTTTCAAAAATAATTGTATTTGAACTCATTAAATTACAAAATTCTACATTTTTCAACAACAGAGAATTAAATCTCCATCTATAAGTAGTATCAATCCGCTCTGAGCCTGTACATGTTATTAATAACAAAGAATGATCAGACAAAATTCAACTCAGCTGTTAATACACAACCTTGCAATTGTGCTAATAACAAAAACAAATCTATTCTAAAATAAGAATCATGTCAAAATGAATAAAATGAAAAAAATCTTTCTCTTTAGGATTGAATTACCTCCAAATATCAACTAAATTAATATCTTTCATTAATAATAATAGTTGTCTTGCCACTTTTGTCCCAATTACTGTTTTTGGAGATTTATCTAACAATAGGTCTAAACAACAATTAGAATCACCACCAGCTATAACTTTTTCATATGATTGATTCAAATTTGAAAAAAAAGAATCCAACATAAATTTCTCATCTTCTATATTAAGAGCATAAATATTAATCAAAGTCCATGATTCAGAAAAAAATTAACATTTAAAAGTCTACCAACTGACTCAGTAACCGATTCCAATTTAAAAGATAACTTTTTATTAATCAAAATGGCTACACCTCTTGCTTTGGAATTAAACATTGAAGTTACAACTTGACCAACCCAGTCTCTTTTCAATTTCTGATGGTCCTTCTCAGTTAACTGTGTTTCTTGCAGAAAAGCAACATTAACCTTCAAATGTTTAATTTACACCCATACTCTTTTTCTCTTAATCATATTATTGAGTCCATTAGCATTAAAAGTAGCACAATTTAAATTAGCCATAATTTCAGTTTATCTCAATAAACACTTTACCACACATGGTGGGACTCCTTTCCATGGCAAATACACACACAAAACACAACAGAAAATCTCCTCAGGAAGAAAAAACCCAGACAAAGAAAGAAAAAAAGGAAAGAAAATACTGTACTAAAGTATTATCTCCCTTAATTGTACAGGCGTGACCAATGCCACAAAGTGGCAAACAACTTTGAAAGGAGTAGAAGCCAAACCTCTCCCAACACAACAAAAAATAATAATCAACAAATCATTTCAAGTATATTAAGCTTCCTCCAAGTTTCCATTAACTTTCAACCAACTGTTGAGATCCCTTCTCTTGTTTACCATTCTTCTCCTTCTGAGCTGGTGCTGGTTCAGTCAAGCTTTCTTGACTTTTCATCTGTCTGTCAGGTAAAGAATTAGCAAATGTAAGAGCTTCAGCGTCATCACTAAAAAACACTGAGATTGAAAGTTTCCATTAAAAATTTTAAGAATGGCAGGATACCAAAAAACAAACTTATATTCTTTCTTCCACCAAACAGCTTTAGCAGAATTAAACTCTTTATGACTTTGAATGACAGCTTGACTCAAATCAGCATAAAATAAAACTCTATTATTCTTAACTACCGGGGTCCTTGATTACTTCTCGCATTTTGAACTGCAATTCTTAAGATTAATTCTCTATCCTGATAATGCAAAAAATGTAATCAGGATAGAGTGTGGCAGTTGACCAGGAAGAAGTTTTCTTCTTATGAGCTCTATCAAATTCCAAACCATTCGGGAAATATTCTTTCCCCAAAACTTCAGGAATCCACCTGAAAAAAAATTGAACCAAATCAGGACACTTAAAATCTACTGGAAGATCAACAATCTTAATATTATTTCTCTGACTTTCATTCTCCAAGGTGTCAATCTTCTTCAGTTATCATTCCTCTGAATTTCCCATCCAGTAAATGAATCCTCTATCTGTCCATCTTTTCTTTACATTGTTCCACATCATCTATACAATCATGAAAATCTTCTTAAATTTATCTTGTACTTTATCCACCAGCTTCACACACTTTGCAACATCCATCTTAATTGATGACATCTCTTTATACCAGTGAATTGAAGATAGATGAAAAATCTTGAATCATCTGACTTGCTATGTTCTTTATTAGTTTAAATAACATATCAAATTGACTTGCCCAAACTTCTGACACATGCTTTGATATGGGCCGACCCTTATATATTACTGTATCTTCATTTTCTGTACCTGGTAAATGTCTTCTTCCTCCAGCCCCTCTCCGATTTCTCCTTCTTCCTCCTCCATCAAAACCGATGGCCATGTATCCTGACTCCTGTCCTGTCGGTCCAGCATGGCGTGAGAAGTTGTGTCCCCCCACCGCATGGGAGAAACTTGATGTAACATGTATGCGTGAAATTTCACACATGCACAGTTGCTCACACCCCTAACGTCGAGGTACTCGAGATGGCAGAGGTCGACAGCATCGAGTCCACGCTGCTGAAGATCCAGCTGCGCTGGATGGGTCACGTCTCCAGAATGGAGGACCATCGCCTTCCCAAGATCGTATTATATGGCGAGCTCTCCACTGGCCACCGTGACAGAGGTGCACCAAAGAAAAGGTACAAGGACTGCCTAAAGAAATCTCTTGGTGCCTGCCACATTGACCACCGCCAGTGGGCTGATAACGCCTCAAACCGTGCATCTTGGCGCCTCACAGTTTGGCGGGCAGCAGCCTCCTTTGAAGAAGACCGCAGAGCCCACCTCACTGACAAAAGGCAAAGGAGGAAAAACCCAACACCCAACCCCAACCAACCAATTTTCCCTTGCAACCGCTGCAATCGTGTCTGCCTGTCCCGCATCGGACTGGTCAGCCACAAACGAGCCTGCAGCTGACGTGGACTTTTTTACCCCCTCCATAAATCTTCGTCCGCGAAGCCAAGCCGAAGAAGAAAAGAAGAGAGTTGCTCCTTATAGTTGGAAGGAGGATGTCTTCGGGCTCTGGCGTCATCTCTCCTGACGCTGCATGGTGTCGGCGCAAGAGTCAAATGCAACTTACCCAGGGACTGCCATTGCAGTCTTACGTGAACAGGAATTGACTCTCCAGGCTCCATCTCAAACGTAGGCCCAATTTCTTCAGTGCTTGAAAGTTGTTTTGAAATCATTTTTTTAATAGCTTGTGCCTTTGTTTTCCTCATTATTGCCTTCTAAATGTATTAACTGTCTATCCAATATTTTTAAAACATTTTAAAAACTTTAAAAGTTGGGTTTTTAATAGTTCTGTTGAGAGAGGTGTCTACCCACGTGTCTCACCTATGCCATCATGCCACACCCATCAGCATGGTCTAAATTTATGGCTAACTATAACAATGCTGGCAAGAAGGTAGGATTCTTATTTCTCTCCATTTAATATTCAGGCTGACCTACTAGAATTGCATTAAATTATTCACCATAGAAATAAGGCATTAGGTCGGTGTTTTGTAATTATGCTTCTCACAAGTTCCACCCAGCCATTTTAGTCTCATTCTGATAGAATAATCCTGTTATTTTCCTTCCTGTTGGACTAAACTGTATTTTTTTCTCATGAATAATGTGCCATTAAGCATGCAGCCACCTGTGCACAAAATGTGGTGCTGTCTGCCAGAGAGCTAAGATCATCAAGTAGTCTCAGTCTGTGATTAGAATGGTCATTATCAAATGCCATGATAAATGCAATAAGAAGAGCTATGTTTCTGATGCACCATCAATGACTTCAAATGACTGAAGTTGACCAAAACAGATAGGCTTTTATTTGAAATAGAATGAAGGCACATCCATGCTGGTCGACTGTCCCAAACTGAGGAAGGGGGGCTGAGGACCAATCACCTTTATTCAGTAGTCTGTGGGAGGAGCCACAGGTACAGTCGGCTTATGGGTGTGTCCAGACAGATAAATATATTCATACAGCAATTTACCACAGTTTCAATTTATTTATATGGCAGTTTTGAATCTTTGCACATAGACCCCTGAGTAGGTATTGTGTAGATATTGGCCAGGAAATATAATTGCAGCAGGTAGAATTACAATGTTCAAATGACATTGGACAGATATATGGATAAGAATGTCTTAGAAGGATGTGGACAAAATGCGGGCAAATGTGACAACCCCAGAGGTCCAAAGATTCATTCAGACAAAGAGCCTGTTCCGTGCTGCATTTTGCTGAATTACGTATTTTGTTATAAAGTGGGATCATTTTGTCAACATTGCAGGGTGGTGACTAATTTTTGTCCATGGACTAAGATTATTACCCCCTTTGAAACAGTAACTTTCCAAGAAAGATGCAGAGCTGCTCAGAGGCTGTTGAAGGAATGCAACTTTGGGAAGTATAATATTAAAGAGAAAGCTGATTATAATCTTTCTAAGTCAATCCTCAACAGATTTCCTATCGAAAGAAATGAGCTCATGAATTTGTCTGAAAAGCACGACTGAAGTAATTTCTACTATATCAGTCTGGGCTAAACTATCACTGTTTTGACATTAACATAATACAAATGATTGGAATGTTTCATTTTTTTTATAAGCTTTGCAGCAAAATAGCATAAAAGGATCATATCACCAAGACACGGAGACAGAGATGCATAAAGCATTGTAATAATATGTACTGAATAACTTGCAATTTCTAGTTTATCACTTTCCAGAGGCAATTGATAATTTTTTTCAACAAATACTTTATTTACAAGAGTGAAGCAAAATTTATCTGCAGTACGCAAATTTTATCGAAAATAGGTCTCAATGAAATGGACGAGTAATCCAACGTTAGGTTACTCATCCATTTTGTTTCCAACCTTAAAATCCTTTTATTCTCTGTTCTTTTCATGTCTTCCTATTTCACTACCACTCTCTTTCACACAAACACCTTAAATTGCCGGCAGATGTTGGTTTGTGACCACCCAACTAGCATTTGTTTCACAAATCTTTGCAATAATATATTTTTAATTTGATTCATTGAACAGAAGTTTCTTTTGCTACCTCAAATGTAGTTTGAGATTTTCTTTTAAACGAACATTAGATACGTAAAATATAATAATGGATTTAGTTTTTGATTGGGTAAATGGAAGAGACTGTTAAATAAGCAAGCAACTTAAAATGAGAGACTAACTTTTCCATCTGTCAACAGTGGCCATGCAACAAATAGTTGTATATTTCAGCTCATCAAAACATGTACCATTTGCTCTTAGTTAACCCTCTCCTTACAAAGGGCAGATTGATTAATTTCTGACTTCTTTTCTCACCATCCAGAAGGCATCCAAAATTTCAAATCTTTACTGTTTCCTCTTCATAACCACAGGATTCTTTGGGAATTTAACCCCTTTGTCAACTGCTGGCAAACTGCATGCAATTTTGCCAATGTTTGAGACACCCTGATGACCACAATGTATTGATGGTCAACAAGTCATAGAGTTTTACAGCACAGAAACAGGCTCTTTCACCAACTCATTCGTGTTAACCATATTGTCTACTTGTGCTGTTCTATTTGCCTGCATTATGCCTACGTGGCTCTCAATTTGTCTAAATCTTTTAATTGGACCCATCCCTTCCATTTCCTCTGGTAGCTCACTACCCTCTGTGTGGAAAAAGGCACCCCCCAGGTCCCTGATAAATCTTTCCCCCTTTTTTCCTCAAATCTATTCCTTCCAAGGTTGGAATTCCCTACCCTGGAAAATAATAAATAAAATTAAAGCAAAGTACTGTGGATTCTCTTATTCCACAGTAGAAATGTGTAACATCTGGAAATATTCTCAATGAATTTATTCATAAAGAATGGAGTAAACAATGCAGTTTGAAAACTTTCATACCTGATGATCAAATATCAACATGTGAAAATATTTCTGACCTTAAAATTTAATTAAATGCCATTATGTGAGATATGAGTAGGTAAATGAAAATGCACGAGTTCAGTTGGACTCATGGTATTTAAAGAATCCTCATACATTTCATGAAACCCAAGGAAGAAATATTGTTCTTTAATTCTATCTGTGTTCTTGGAGGGAGGTAAAATCTCAAATCTCTTGGAATATTGTGTGCGGTCCTGGTCACCCAGCTACAGGAAATATGCCATTAAGCTGGATAAGTGCAAGAAAGACTCATGGGGATGTTACCATGACTGTTGGGCTCACTTTATAAGAAGGGACTGGTAAGACTGGGACCTTTTATTATGGGGTACAGAGGGCTAAGGGGTGACCTTATGGAGGCTCATAAAATAATGAGCAGCATGGATAAGGTGAATGGCTTTTATTTTCTTTTCAATAAACGTTTAGAGGATACTTCCAGATTTTATGTTTCTTTCCAATTTACAGCAGGCCCGGTATTTTACATTTTTTTGTTTGGATACATTACCAGTAATTATGAAGTAAATTGAGATTCAGATGCAGTATCACACCATCAACTGAAGGAACCAAATGCAATATTCCAGGTTTGCTATTGGTGTAAAACTAGGCAGGATTGTGACTAGGGAGGGAGATGTAAGGAGGCTTCAAGAGGATATTTTAAAATGTATTTTATTTTAAATTTTTAGTAATTCCTGCAGTGAACTGGAATTCACTGTCTGTGTATTGTTCAGATGGTTGGCTCCTCCCATGGCTCAACCCTCGCCTACCCCAATATAAGCCTTGGTTTTCCCGCCTTACCTCAGATTCACCTGAGGACTATTGTATCTACCGGCCATTAGTTGCAAGCAATTAAAAGTGGGTTTGTACTTCTCATTTATCTTTGAGTGCAATTAGTCATGTTACAATTTTAAAAGCTTAACTTTGAAGTAGGATGGAAGCCCTGTTGAAGCCAGGCATGCTGCCCCCAGAGGCCCCGGAGGAATTTGCTTATTGTCTGGAGTGCTTCTAGTCCCACCTAACGGCCACACAAGATGTCTTCAACTCCGATAGTCTCTGGAGTTCTGCACTTCTCCCTTGAGTGGTTTGCTGTCATCAGGGACTGTGCTACTTACGAGTCTGCCATAGAAGGCTTGAAGCCTCACCACATGAGGCCTCAAAACATTGTGCTGGTGAGGAACCAGCTCTCTCAACATTGTCAATGCCCAGGTGAGTCGCTGGATGATTATGTCCTTAAACTGTGGGCCCTTATTAGAAAATGACACTATGAAGCAGTCACAGCTCGGACGAGAGAGAAGGAACAAACCTGGGACATCCTCGTGGCAGGTGTGAGGTTGAGGTACATGAGGCAATGAGTGCTAGAGTTGGGGAAGAAAGAATTGGCCAGCACTCTAGAGCTGGCACAAGTACTCGAACAAGCCCATTTAAGAGCTGAAGACCTCACGGGCAAAAGTGGTGGCTTTTCAGAGAAGCAGGTCATTGGGGAACTGGCAACTCCCGCAGTCCCAGCACCAACTACTGTGGCCACGTAGGACAGGGGATGCGACTTCTGTGGACAGGCGCATCACTCCCTTGTCTAATGTCCCCCAAAGGATGCCGTGTGCTCAGGATGCAGTAAGTGAGGACACTGGGTGAAGGTCTTCAAGGCGAAGTGGAACCCAAAGATGGTCACCGCATGTGTGACCCCTGAATCGGCATTTAACCTGTGCCCGAGTCCCCAAGTACCGTCCTCAGCCTCTACATGCTGCTCACCACCACCATCTTGCTGTGCCTTGTTGTGCGACCCTCCACCGGAAGTAAAGCATCACAGGAAGCAATGGTAGCCAACTTGCTGTGCCTCAATATTGATGCCACCTAATCCTCCTTCAGATCAAGCTGTAGGGCGGCCATCTTGCAGCACCTTGTGATCAACACCATCTTGTCTGCATGCGGGCCAAAGCACATCGGCATGGGGAGCAATGAGGTTTCCGCAGCACTGGCATCAATCATCCTGGATCAGGCAATACCTCACCAATTGAATAACTCAATGATGGAGGTGAGAGTAAATAAACACTTGACTGATTGCTTGGAAGACACTGGCTCCACTGAAAGCTTCATAAACTCTGCGACTGCTCTGTGATACAACTTCAAAGTGTACCCGATTGACTATCATATGTTTCTAGGTTCACACTCTGCGATGATCCAGGGATATTGTATAGTACATCTAACTGTAACAGGGAGGGGGGAGTTTTGTAAGTTCCAACTGTACCTACTGAAGGATTTGTGTGCTTCTGTGTTGCTGTTGTTTCATCTTGTATTCGTATGTGTGAATTCTTAGACAACACATGGATGAAGGAAAAGGTGCTGTTTACATCAACTTTAAAGTAAAGAACCATGAGGCATGCCATGAGACTTCAAGCCTCCATTACAGATCTTGCATGCTGTATCTTGCTCTGTGTCAGTCCCCTGCTGGCAGCCAAGTCTAATCAAACAGGAACTATAATCAAGGCCTTGCTAGTGGCCATGCAAACATGATCACCATCATTACGGCTGTGCCTTGTTGTGCGACCCTCCACCGGAAGTAAAGCATCACAGGAAGCAATGGTAGCCAACTTGCTGTGCCTCAATATTGATGCCACCTAATCCTCCTTCAGATCAAGCTGTAGGGCGGCCATCTTGCAGCACCTTGTGATCAACACCATCTTGTCTGCATGCGGGCCAAAGCACATCGGCATGGGGAGCAATGAGGTTTCCGCAGCACTGGCATCAATCATCCTGGATCAGGCAATACCTCACCAATTGAATAACTCAATGATGGAGGTGAGAGTAAGTTCCAACTGTACCTACTGAAGGATTTGTGTGCTTCTGTGTTGCTGTTGTTTCATCTTGTATTCGTATGTGTGAATTCTTAGACAAC
Source organism: Narcine bancroftii (assembly GCF_036971445.1). Classification (NCBI taxonomy): domain Eukaryota; kingdom Metazoa; phylum Chordata; class Chondrichthyes; order Torpediniformes; family Narcinidae; genus Narcine; species Narcine bancroftii. Next base: position 55,465,086 of record NC_091471.1, on the reverse strand, counting down.
ACATGGATGAAGGAAAAGGTGCTGTTTACATCAACTGTTTACATCACCCCAAAAGTGTGACCACGGAGTACTCTGGCCCACTTCCTCCAATTACGGTGTGGAATGGAGGGTCTCAAAAGCCAGGCTCCACAAGCGGTCTCTCTACCTTAAATATTGATTCCCCCCCCCCTCACTGTTTCCATACCTGACTCCTGATTGCAAACCAATAGGCACAAAGAGCAGGCGATACAATGCAGGGGATCAGGAATTTATTAGACCTGATGCACAGCAGATGCTCAAAGTAAATATTATTAAGCCTAGCAACAGCCCATGGAGAACCCTGGTGGTAGTCGTGAAAGGGGAAGAAATGTCCAGGTTAGTGATTGACTATAGCCAAACAATTAATCATTGCACACTCCTGGATGCGTACCCCCTCCTTTGAATTTCAGACATGGTAAATGAAATTGCGCAGTATCGGGTCAATTCGATCATTGACCTGAAAGCTGCATACCATCAGTTACTGATCTGTTCAGATGACTGCCCCTACACAGCATTTGAAGCAGACTGATGGCTTTATCAGTTCCAGAGTGTCCCTTTTGGTATCAGAGACAGATGGACAAAGTGGTTGATGAATATGGGTTGAAGGCCACCTGTTAGAAGACACTTACCAAGTTCTAATATTTTTCCAATTTCAAAATGTTATCTTCTATGAAACTTAAGCTTCGATATTCTGAATTACAATCTTATCACTCCAATAAACCAAACTTCATATTTTCAGCTTTATGTTGCCTTTAATTAGTTTTAATCTTTACACCACCTTCCCTTAATTCGACAACGTCACCATTTGTGAACATTCTTTGGAAGACCACAACACTAACTTCCAGAAGTTTCTACACATGTCGAGGCCCTGAATCTCATATACAGCTCCAATAAGTGGGTGTCCCAGACTAAACGTCTGGTGATTCTGGGCTATGTGGTGGAGAATGATGTCATTGGCCCTTACCCCGATTGAATGAGCCCCCTGTTAGACCTCCTGATCCCAAAGACCATAAAGTCCTTAAGAGATGCAGATCAGGACTATCTCCCCATTAGGCCTCTGTCCTAATGCTTCCTCCCCTTGGTCCCATTCACACAACTTATGCCTTAATCCTCCAACTAGACCTCTGCCTCCAAGGGTTTACACACTGGAATCCCCAGCACCTAGTGAACTGAGCTATTTTCCTTTCAGCACTCTGTAAGAGAGCGAGTAAAAAATACAGTCAAGTCAAGACCAGTTTTTTTGTCATCTGATTGCACAAATACAACCCAAAAAAAACAGCCTTCTCCCATCCTTGGAGAAAATACGCAGACACACATCCAGGCATTACATACATATAGGCAAACAATAAATATGCAGGACCAGTATTCATATATACAAATAAATAAACAAATATTGTTTCATAAATTTGGGAGTCTCAGATGGTTAGTGAGAGGAGTTCCTTTGGTCGTTCGGCATTCTCTCTACCTGTATGAAGCAGCTGCTCCTGGTGGTGTTTGCTCTGATACTCCTGTATCTCTTTCCCAACTGGAGCAGCTGAAAGATGCTATGTATGAGGTGAAAGGGGTCCGCAATGATTTTAGGGGTCCGCAATGATTTTAAGTGTCCTCTTCAGACATCTCTCCTTCCCACATCCCTCATTGCTTGAAGAATTCAATACAGCCTAATGATTTTTTTTAAGACGTGGATCATGCATAACATTTTCCTGTTCATTTCAAACAATTTCTGGACCAAAATTCCTGCTGTCTAGAAATCAATTTATCCATGCTCCTTGAAGGAATTCAGTGAATCAATATTTACCTGATATTATTTCTACAGATTTTTGACAGAACATGCTGGACAATTTTAACATTCACCAGAATAAGTTTGGTGAAGCTCTTTGTTGCTACCAGAATATGTTTTAACACACAACTGATCGGCATTGAAAGATCTTTCCAAAATACTTTAATTTAATGTCAGGGTCAAAATGATTTTCTGAAGTCCATTCTTCATCGACTACTGTGTTCAATAAACACAGCCACTTGATTCTCTTAAATCAGTGCCCAAGTCAGTAACTTTGCTTTGGTTTTAAACCTGTTCTCTATTTTGGTGACTTTTGTCATTAAAAATGTCCTTTGCTTACAGTGGCATTAATAAATATTTTAGTATTGATAGTCAATTTTAGGGATGATTCTGCCACAGTTGTTCATGATGACTTTCCCACTCATTGAAATGTAACTACATTGCAAGGATTGTGAAAAGCCAGAAAAAAACTGCAATATTTTGAATTATCACCAAGTCTTTCATACATAGAAGGTACATGACAACAGGCAATAGTGCGTGGTTATGTACAATATTGGACCCATAAAAAATACATCGCAGGTGCCACAGATGAATTAATTGTGTTTTTATTGCTTCTTCTTGGTCTTCAGTTTTGTAAAGATCTTCAAATGAACCAATCAATTTTTAAAATCATGAACAGATTTCTAATTGTTTGGTAAAGGAATGTCAATAGTTGTATATTATTTTAAAATATTGCACTCATTTAAATGTTCACAACAAGCCTATAAATGTCTTAATGCAGCACCAATACAGGGTAAAATAATTCCATTATTTCTACAATACTATATGTATTCACCACAGGTTTTCCTGAAGTAGAAAGTAGTCATGATCTTTTGATTCATTTTTTCACATATTCATGTTACCTAACATACTATATAACTGTATACTGTGGTCTTTTCAGTTAAACTGGAATGATTTTAGATTTGTATTTTAAGTTGCATACCCTTATCAAGAGTAAGTTTACAATTAGCATATCCTTTGCAATGATCACTAGTTATCTTTAATTGGCATAGTCACTGCGTACTGCTACCTGCCACTTATCAGCTTGTATCTGGATATTGTCAGGATCTCGCTGCATGCAAACATGGGCTATTCCATTTACTTAGGAATTGAAAATAGAATTGAGCATCCCAATTTCATTGATGAAACAAATGCAGATGGTTGGGCCTCAGACTCTGTCCCAAGGAATGGCTCCAGTCATTCTTAGGCAACAGCTACAATCATTTTGATTCATAAGACCACAGATGTTGTTCATGCCCAGTGAATTCAGAACTCCTTCAAGCCACTTTTGGCCAAAGGGTACATTGTTAGCAAATGCAATTACTCTCAACATAAACTTGAATTCAACTTGGGTCAATATTTGGATCAAATGTGTGATGTGACCTGGAGCCAATGGTTTTGGCACAATGCAAATCTGAGCATCAGTCATCAGGTGATTGCTGAGTATAAACGGCTTGATTGTTTTGTTGATGACAACTGCCAGCATTTTTGATTAAGAGTAGTCAGGTTAGGTGGTAGTAAGCTGGATTTGGAGAACAGGACATAGATGGACAATTTTACTCTTTGTAGCAAGTGCCGTGGAATAACCTGGCCCTAGCTGTTAGTCACTTCTCAGCATCTGATGCTCCATGGAAACATATCCCTTAGTTTTTCCTGTACCCACTGATCTCAGTCTTTCCTTGATGTCATGTGACCTGAATCTAAGTGAATGGAGGCTGGTTTCTGTGATCTTGGAGATTTCACGAAGGAACAGAGGGGATCATCCAGTTGGCACTTCCGTCTGAACATGACTGACAATTCACTGTTCATGATAGGGATATTCTTGATGTCTCCTTTCCCATTTGTTATTTCACAACTAGATGCATTAGGACTGCAGAACCTCAATTGGATCCATTGGGTGTGAAGTTGCCACACTCCAGCTGTTTTTATTGTGCAGAACAAATGTGGTTCTGTGTTGCAGCTTCACTTGTCTGATACCTCACTTTTTTCATAAAATCTCTGGCGCTGCTCCTGGCAAATCCTTCTTGTTAAACCTGGAGCAACACATGAAGTTCTGTAAGAACTTAGCTGGTGAGGCAGCACCCATGGAAGGCCAAAGACAATATTTCAAGAAGAGCAAGAAACAGACGGAACCCAGAATAAAAAGTTAGGGTGATGGAGGGGGAAGAGCACAGGGTGGCAAATGATCAGTGAATACAGATGGGAGAGGGAAGGAAGAAAAGAAAGGAGTTGAGGTGATGGTAGAAGGGGCAGAGCAAATATGCCCTCCAATAGAGGGAAGTAAGGAAAGGGATTGGGAGGTTGGGAAGGGTGCTGGAGGAATGAAGGTGAGGGCGATGGGCAGGTAGAGAGTGCAGCCACATGGTTTTTGCTATTCCTGATAAGGGTTTCAGCCTGAAACAACAACTGATTACAGCTTTCCACTTTGTATGTTTCCCCAGGTATCAAGCATCTGCAGGCTTCTTATTTATCTTATTGAACCAGAGTTATGGCTTTCCCGTAATGTTCACTGAAAGATAGGCTGTGCCATTGGGTTACAGATAGTCCCGAAGTATGTTTGTGCTGTTTCTGATGTTCCACACTGTCACAATGCTGTACCCTATTGAGCTTCCAGGTCTGTTCTGAATCTTCAGTATTTAGATCTACTGCAGTTCTGACAACACAAGGGAGATCTAGAGATCCAGAACACTGCATATGGAGCAGGTACTTCCTACAAAAAGCCATCTCCTGGGTGAAGTATGGATTCCAGACATAATTAGAAACGATGAAAAATACCTAACAGCGATGGCAGGGCCTAAATGACATAACCTGCTACAAAACCAAATTAGATCTAATAGGAGGCACCAAAGCTTCACTTCCAGATGAGCTCAATGCCTTCTACAGCTGATTTGATCATCAGAACAAGGAAGAACAAATGCACACCCCTATGTCTTCCGATGATCCTCCACTATCAGTATCCAAAGATGACATATAGACTGGCATTAGATAGTGAATCCAAGGAAAGTATCCAGTCCAGAAGGACTACCCAGGTGAGTACTGAAAACCTGCTCTGACCAACAGGCCAATGTTTTTTGTGGATATCTTCAGCATCACACTCTGACAGGCCATGTTACCCACCTGTTTCAAACAGGCCTCGATCCTACTAGTAACGAAGAAGAGTACGGTAACCAAGAAGAGTATGGTAACCTGCCTAAATGACTACTGGAGTGGCACATATATCCACAGTGCTGAAGTGATTAATAGGCTCGTGTTGAAGGATATAAGCCCCTGTCTGAGCAGCAACATGGATCTATTCCAATTTCCCTAGAGCAGCAACAGGTCTATGGCACAAAACACTGGAACACAAGGACAGCAAAGATGCATCTATCAGGATGTTCTTTATTGACTACAGTATGGCATTTAACACCAACATCTCAAAAACATCAGTAAACTCCAAGACCTTGGTATCATTACCCCACTGTGTAGTTGGATTGCCTCACCTCTAGACCACATGATTTTCAAGAACATCTCCATCACAATTGCCAATAGCATCAAAGCACCGCAGGGCTGCATACTTAGCCCCCATCTTCTTTATACCTATGATTGCATGGCTTGGTACGACAGCAACATCATCTGCTAATTTGTTAATGATACCACAACAGTGGGGTGCTTACAAAGGGATGATGAATCAGTGTACAGGAGTGAGATTAAAAACTTGGATGGCAACACCCTCGCTCTCAATTCCACCAGAATCAAGGAGCTAATTGTAGACTTTAGGAAGGGAAAACCAGAGGTGTAGGATCCAGTGATCATTGTGGGATTAGGGGTGGAGAAGTTGAGCAAATTTCCACAATATTATTGCCGTAAAGTCACAAATTTCATGGCATGTTTCTGATAATGGTCCTGAAGTCAAACTTCAGTTGCTGGGAGTTACTATTTAGGAGGGTCCTTTCCTCATTCCCAACATACCAATCCCATCATGAAGAAAGCATGATGGCACTTCTGCCTCCATGGAAATTCGCGGTGGACATCAAAAACTTGGCAAATTTCGACAGATGACTGGTGTAAAGTGTGCTGACTAACTAATATAGGGTTGTCAATACCTCTGAGTGGAAAACCCCATGAAAGGTAGTAGACATGGCCCTGTACATCGAGGCAAAACTCTCCCCACCATGAAAATCTGTGTGGAGCACGGCCATCGGAGAGCAGTGACAATTATCAAGGATCCACACAACCCAGGATGTGCTCTGTTCTTGGTACTGCCATCAGTAAAGTGGTTCCACACCTCATACCACAAGGTTCAGTTGCTACCTCTCCATCAGCAGACTCCTTAACAACAAAATTAGAGACTAATTTAAGGACCTTTACTTTTCATATTATTTATTACTGAATATTTATTTCTGTATTTGCACAGTCAGTTTGTTTACATTTTTTTTTGTTTGCATTTCTCTCTTTTGTATACATATCTTTTGAGTACAGTTTACACTACAGGTTAGTAAAAGTTCTGCCTGGCTGCAGGAAAATGTATCTCTGGGTTTTATGTAATATCATGAATGCTCTCTGACAATAAATTGGAACTTGAATTTGATCTTAAATTTGAAGGAGTCCTCAGGGACTTAGAAGGAACATTGTCTGCTCAGGGACTGTGCATTAGTCAGCCCTATCATTGTTATTTTGGACAAATACATCAGTTGGTCAAGTAGGCGTGTGCCTTGCATTTGTTTGCATGTGACTGCCTGCAGACCCAGTATGGAAGTCTTGTCCTTCAGAAATGAGTGATTCTCTTGCTACTGGTTCTTCAAGGTCATGGACATAGCAATCCCCTATCTATGGTGCATTCTCTCCCTTTACTGCTTTCAATTTTCCCTCCAAGTGCTGTTGATTCATTAACTAATGAAGAGTATTATAGCTGGTAATCAGGACAAAAAAAGACTCCTTTGCTCATGTTTTTCTTAATGTCAAAAAGTTTATAGTATCAGACTGATGTTTGACAAGTCTACAGATCAGCTCTCCCTACTCCGATACTAGTTTGCAGACATTTGTGAGGACTTCAAAAGGTTGATTTTGCCATGCCTGGCATTACTGACACTAGACTGTTAATTTTTTGAGTATATTAACTCAATTTAAATTACACAATTCCAATGGTAGGATTTAAGTTCAGAACTCTACATTGTTAATTCATTCAACTGTATAAATAGTCCAGTAATTTAACCACCATGTCATTATTGCACCTTCATCTAGATTGCCGTCCACATTGTTGCCCTTCTTATTTAGGAAAGGATGTTAATGAGTTGTAAGAAATACATAGATTTATGCCTGGTATTGATGGTTAGTCTTATGTACGTTTACTTATGGTGAAATCTTATATTGAGACTTGTACCTTGAGTATTTTTTTATTGTCACATGTTCTGGCATTGATGAAAAAGTTTTGTTTTGCATGCTATCCAAGCAAGTCAAATTATATAGCAGGTAGTGCAATAACAAATTAACAAATAACTTACCAAATTAATAAGACAACAATGTAGGGAGTGACGCTCAAATAAGTCAAGTAGTGGAAAGTATATATAAAAGTACAGTAACATAGTTTAGGATATAGAGAAAAGTACAGTTAAAAAAAAAACAGTTCAAGGGCATCATCTGTTGTCGGCATGAGATCCAGTTAAGAGTCTGGTAACTCTGGGAAAGAGACTGTTTTTGAATCTGGAGGTCCATGTCTTCAAACATGTGTATCTTCTGCCTGACAGAGGGGAGAGGTGACCGGAGTGAAATAGGTCCTTTAAATGTTAGTAGCTTTACTGAGACTGCTGAAGGTATAGACCGTTTAAGCATGTTTCCTCTTGTAGAAGAATCTAGAACTGGGGTCACTGTTTATAAATAATAGCTCAATATTTCAGGCATAGACAAGTTTTTTTAAATGTTATCCATAAAACAGATAAGTGAAACTCAGCAGGTCTAGCATTGTTTATAGGAAATAAAGATATACTATGTACAATAACTGACACTATGGGCTTAATACCTTCCTCAAGATCAGAGTAAAAATCAGGCAATCATCTGAATTAAAAGGATGGGGAAAAGGAAAGAAAGAACAGGGGAAGCAACGCAGTCCAATAGACTGTGATAATTGGACATAGGTAGGAGGACAGGAGACAAAAGGTGAGAATTGATTGGGGGAAGGGGTGGCTCTATGAAGGAGAAGCTGGAGAGAAGAGAAAGGGGAATAAGAAAGAGAGAGAGAGAGAAAATTAGAGGCAAGGATAAATTGGGATGGTGGAGGACTAATTGAAACAAGATGAATCAATGTTAATACCATCCGATTGGAGCATGCCCAGATGGAATGTGAGGTGTCGTTCGTCTAATTTGTGGATGGTCTCTGGCTGCCAGTGCATGATAACATGCACAGACATGTTAGCATGGGAATGAGGTGGAGAATTGAAATGGTTGGCCACTGGGTGAACCCTGCTATTCTTTCTTTGGCTTGGCTTCGCGGACGAAGATTTATGGAGGGGGTAAAAAGTCCACGTCAGCTGCAGGCTCGTTTGTGGCTGACCAGTCCGATGCGGGACAGGCAGACACGATTGCAGCGGTTGCAAGGGAAAATTGGTTGGTTGGGGTTGGGTGTTGGGTTTTTCCTCCTTTGCCTTTTGTCAGTGAGGTGGGCTCTGCGGTCTTCTTCAAAGGAGGCTGCTGCCCGCCAAACTGTGAGGCGCCAAGATGCACGGTTTGAGGCGTTATCAGCCCACTGGCGGTGGTCAATGTGGCAGGCACCAAGAGATTTCTTTAGGCAGTCCTTGTACCTTTTCTTTGGTGCACCTCTGTCACGGTGGCCAGTGGAGAGCTCGCCATATAATACGATCTTGGGAAGGCGATGGTCCTCCATTCTGGAGACGTGACCCATCCAGCGCAGCTGGATCTTCAGCAGCGTGAACTCGATGCTGTCGACCTCTGCCATCTCGAGTACCTCGACGTTAGGGGTGTGAGCGCTCCAATGGATGTTGAGGATGGAGCGGAGACAACGCTGGTGGAAGCGTTCTAGGAGCCGTAGGTGGTGCCGGTAGAGGACCCATGATTCGGAGCCGAACAGGAGTGTGGGTATGACAACGGCTCTGTATACGCTTATCTTTGTGAGGTTTTTCAGTTGGTTGTTTTTCCAGACTCTTTTGTGTAGTCTTCCAAAGGCGCTATTTGCCTTGGCGAGTCTGTTGTCTATCTCATTGTCGATCCTTGCATCTGATGAAATGGTGCAGCCGAGATAGGTAAACTGGTTGACCGTTTTGAGTTTTGTGTGCCCGATGGAGATGTGGGGGGGCTGGTAGTCATGGTGGGGAGCTGGCTGATGGAGGACCTCAGTTTTCTTCAGGCTGACTTCCAGGCCAAACATTTTGGCAGTTTCCGCAAAGCAGGACGTCAAGCGCTGAAGAGCTGGCTCTGAATGGGCAACTAAAGCGGCATCATCTGCAAAGAGTAGTTCACGGACAAGTTTCTCTTGTGTCTTGGTGTGAGCTTGCAGGCGCCTCAGATTGAAGAGACTGCCATCCGTGCGGTACCGGATGTAAACAGCGTCTTCATTGTTGGGGTCTTTCATGGCTTGGTTCAGCATCATGCTGAAGAAGATTGAAAAGAGGGTTGGTGCGAGAACACAGCCTTGCTTCACGCCATTGTTAATGGAGAAGGGTTCAGAGAGCTCATTGCTGTATCTGACCCGACCTTGTTGGTTTTCGTGCAGTTGGATAATCATGTTGAGGAACTTTGGGGGACATCCGATGCGCTCTAGTATTTGCCAAAGCCCTTTCCTGCTCACGGTGTCGAAGGCTTTGGTGAGGTCAACAAAGGTGATGTAGAGTCCTTTGTTTTGTTCTCTACACTTTTCTTGGAGCTGTCTGAGGGCAAAGACCATGTCAGTGGTTCCTCTGTTAGCGCGAAAGCCGCACTGTGATTCTGGGAGAATATTCTCAGCGACACTAGGTATTATTCTATTTAGTAGAATCCTAGCGAAGATTTTGCCTGCAATGGAGAGCAACGTGATTCCCCTGTAGTTTGAGCAGTCTGATTTCTCGCCTTTGTTTTTGTACAGGGTGATGATGGTGGCATCACGAAGATCCTGAGGCAGTTTACCTTGGTCCCAACAAAGCTTGAAAAACTCATGCAGTTTGGCATGCAGAGTTTTGCCCCCAGCCTTCCAGACTTCTGGGGGGATTCCATCCATACCTGCTGCTTTGCCACTTTTCAGTTGTTCGATTGCCTTATATGTCTCATCCAGGGTGGGAACCTCATCCAGCTCTAGCCTTAGGGGCTGTTGAGGGAGCTGGAGCAGGGCGTAATCTTGGACTGAGCGGTTGGTACTGAAAAGAGATTGGAAGTGTTCTGACCATCGGTTGAGGATGGAGATCTTGTCGCTGAGGAGGACTTTGCCGTCTGAGCTGCGCAGCGGGCTTTGGACTTGGGGTGAGGGGCCGTACACAGCCTTTAGAGCCTCGTAGAAACCCCTGAAGTCGCCAATGTCCGCGCTGAGCTGTGTTCGTTTGGCGAGGCTAGTCCACCACTCATTTTGGATCTCCCGGAGTTTGCGCTGAAGATGGCTGCATGCGCGACGGAAGGCTTGTTTCTTCTCTGGACATGACGGCTTTGTAAGGTGAGCCTGGTGGGCAGCTCGCTTCTTTGCCAGCAGCTCCTGGATTTCCTGGCTGTTTTCGTCAAACCAGTCCTTGTTTTTCCTGGAGGAGAAGCCCAGTACCTCTTCAGTGGATTGCAGTATGGTAGTCTTCAACTGATCCCAGAAGGTTTCAGGGGACGGGTCCGTGAGGCGGGTTGCAACGTCGAGCTTTGCTTTGAGGTTTGCCTGGAAGTTTCCTCTCGCTTCGTCTGACTGCAGTTTTCCAACATTGAACCTCTTTCTGGGGGCTTTATTGTTCCTGGGCTTTGGCTTGAAGTGAAGGTTGAGCTTGCAGCGAACCAGCCGGTGGTCAGTGTGGCATTCCGCGCTAGGCATGACCCTGGTGTGGAGTACATCTTGTTTGTCACTTTCTCGCACCAGGATGTAGTCCAGGAGGTGCCAGTGTTTGGATCGGGGATGCATCCAGGTGGTCTTAAGGCTGTCCCTCTGCTGAAAAAGGGTGTTTGTAATGACAAGCCGCTGTTCTGCGCAGAGCTCCAACAGGAGGCGCCCATTGTCGTTGCACTTGCCGACGCCATGCTTGCCCAGGATTCCTGGCCAGTGCTCAGTGAAGTCCGCCTGGCAGATGTAGGCAGCTTCCAAGAACGCGGCGCGGGCTACACACTCTACTGGTCTGGCAAGCCTTCGGATGAACGACGCCTATCTGGTGTAGGCTTCATGGTCAAGAGCTTCATTGCCTCCAAACTCGAAAACCTTCCGACAGGCCTCTCGGACCGAATCATGTCCATGCGACTCCCACTTCAAAACAAGCGTCACATCACCCTCATCAGTGTCTATGCTCCAACCCTCCAGGCGGAACCAGCAGAAAAGAACAAGTTCTACACCGACCTGCGCAACCTCATCCAACGTACCCCTACAGCCGACAAGGTTGTCATCCTGGGCGACTTCAACGCTCGTGTCGGCAAAGACTCAGAAACCTGGCCAGGAAACCCTGCTATTACGGTGGACAGAACCGACATGCTCATTAAAGCAATCTCCCAGTCTACACCCAATCTCTCTGATGTAGAGGAGTCCACAACAGGAACACCGGATGCAATAGATGATCCCTGCTGATTCACAAGTGAAGAGTTGCTTCCCTTGGAAGTACTGTTTGGGCCCCGAATGGTGGTGAGGGAGGAAGTGTGGGTGCGTGGAGCACTTCCTGTAACCACATGGGTAGGTGCCAATTGGTGGGAAGGGATAAGTGGATGAGGGAGTCATGAAAGGAACTGCCTCTGCAGAAGGCAGAGTGGGGAGGAGAGGGGAATGTAGGTCTGGTGAGGAGATAACATAGTAGGTGGCAGGAATGGCAGAGGATAATATGCTTGACGCAGAGGCTAGTGTACTGATAGGTGAGCACAAGGGAAATCCTAGTCTTTGTTGTGCTTGGGGGTGAAGCATGTAATTGAGATTATGGGGGTGAGGGCTGATCTGATGGTGCTAGAGGGAGAACCATGTTTTTTGAAGGAGTACATCTCGGATGATCTTGCATGGAAAATCTCGTCCTAAAATCAGATGTCACAGAGACAGAGGAATTGCAAGAAAGGAATGGAATCCCTACAGGGGGACAGGGTGTGGAGGTATAGTCAAGGTAGCCTTGAGGCTTTGGTATGAGGGATGAAACTGTATAGTGATCTGATGTCTATGGTGAATATAAGGTGGATGAGTTCACGGAACTGAAAGTCATTGAAGTAATGGTGGATATGTGAAGAATCGCAGATATAGGTGAGGATGGACTGGACTATGGGGGAAAAAATGGAGATGAGGTAAGAGGATACCAGTTGAGTGGAACAGGAGTATGTGGAAACAATGGGTCTACTGAACTATTGGGTTTGTGGATCTAGGGTAGGAGGTAGAACTGGGCATTGCAGGGTTGGAAAACAATGAGGTTGGAGGCCATGTGAAGGAGATGTCTGGAAGTGTTGAGATCAGAGAAAGTGTGTGAAGGTGGTTTGATGAGTTTTAATGGTGTCTTGTTGAAGGGGTAAGTAAGAGGAGATGTCTGAGTTGTCATCTGAATTTGGCCAGATCAAGGTGAGTGCACCAGACCACAACAGCACTACCCTTGTCTGTGGGTTTGATGGTGATCTTGGGATTAACATGGAGAGACTGGAGGGAAAGATGATCTGAGGGGATGAGATTAGAATGAGTGAGGGAAGTGGTGAAATTGAGATGTCTCGGCAACAGTTGGAAATACAAAGACCCAGAGCAGCCAGAAGGCCAGAATGATGTGTCCAGCAGAGGAAGGTTTCAGATTAGAGAAGTAGTCTGTAATGGGAGTGTAGAGAATCCTGAAAAAGAGCATGGAGACAGAGCCAACAGAAGAAGAGTTTGGCATCATGGCATGTGCAGAACTCATTGAGGTGTGGGTGAAAGGAGATGAAAGTGAGGCCCTAACTGAGGACAAGTCATTCCATTTCCATGATGGAAAGGTTGGATGGAATGGTAAAGACCAAGCAGGGGCTGGGGTAGTGGGGTCAATAGGGTGGGGAAGGAGGAGGATAGTTTGGATCAAGAAATGTAAGATATAATGGTTACAAGGGAGGAAGGGATGGGCTGGGGAATTAAGAGCAGGGAAGGGTAGGATGAGAGGGGCCAGAGTGAGAATTTGCAACAGACACTCAATTTTATTTTTCTCAAAGGATTGTGAACATTTGGAATTCTGTTCTTTAAAGGACAGTGGAAGCAGAATAAATGATTTTTTTAAAAGATGTGTGTAAACATATATTTGATGGGTGGGGGAGAGATGAATGATTATCAAGAATACAGAATGGAGATTACAATCAGATCAGCCATGATCTTTTCAAATGGCAGACCTGGCTTGAGCAGTTCGTGCTTGTAATTCATATGAATTACTTGTGGTGTAATGGTCTGATCAGGTGCATATCCATATCTATACATGCCAAGAGAAGCATGTAATTTTTAGGTATCCCTTAAATAATGTTTAAGGCTCTCAAGTATGCATAGTAGAAGTTTCACATCAAGTGAAGGATCCCTCTTCCCAACAATCGCTCCCTTGACACCTACCCCTGTGACTGCAGGAGATACTTCACTATGCCCACACCTCCCCACCCTCCCGCCCATCGCCAATCGAGGCCCCAAATAGTCTTTCCAAGTGAAGCATCTCTTAACTTGTGAATATGCTGGGATCATCTACTGCATCCAGTGCTCCTATTGTGGTCTCCTCTACATCGGCGAGACTAGACACAGATTGGGTGATCGCTTCATTGAGCACCTTGCCTCTGACCACCACAATGGCATGGATTTTCCAGTAACCACCCATTTCAATTCTCTGCCCCATTTCCTTGCTGATGTGCCTGTCCATGGTTTTGTGCACTGCCAGACTGAGGTCACCCAGAAATTCGAATTACAACAATTAATCTTCCTTCAGGTCACCTTCCAACTGAATCGTATTAACATTGACCTCTAATTTCTGTTAGAAACATCTCCACCATCTTCTTCCCCTATTTTATTTCCTCTCACCAGTCCTTCTTGGTTTTGTTCCCTTTCCCTTCTGCCTCCTTTCACAGAGCCAAAATCAATTATCAATTTTCCTTTTATAATATACAATTAACATTTTTTGTCTGCACTCCTCCCCCTCCCATATTCCACAGCCTTTAATTCAGATATGTGACAGATTATGTTATTTTTTATATTGTATATAGATATTCTTTTGGAAGATAAATTGTTTGGGGCTTTTTAGTTAGGTCACACACAGATACTAACATTTCAAAACAGATGTCATTTAAAATGCTGGAGCTCTACTCAAACTAGACAGTTCAGGCTCCAAGTGCATTTGCAAAAACTTTGAAGAATGCCTATAATCACATGCTGTGGAGTAATAGATTATTATTTTATAAAGCAATAGATGAACAAACTCAGATGCCACAGTTTGAGTGCAGTTTACTGTTCTAAGAGGGTCATGTAGTTTTCTCTGAGAGAGAGAGAATTCAATTCTACAGTTCAGCAGCTGGGACTGGAATGTAACAGGCTGACAAGCTTGTGGAAAAACCCCATTTTGAAGGCAGGTTGTGAGTTCTTAGTTCAGCCTGGTCAAAGTCCTTGTGGTCCATACAAGAGGAGATGGCTGGCTGTATAATGTTTCACTTGAAATTAGTGAAACATAAAGGAACTCTGTGGTGACCTGAAGGAAAGAGGTTAACCCTGCAAAACCCTGATAAGTTAAGTTTTTTTGGCAAGACACTGAAGTGGCTGATCAGAAGGAATCAGTTTGTGTCCAACTACCAACAAATCTTTCTCTGAAAACTGACAAGAACCTTCCTGAGCTGTAACCATTTACCTTTCAAGCTCCGAAGCCTGGTGAAGATTCATAAATGCTAAATTCTGTGCACAGTATAAGAATTGCTTGATACTGGTGAATTTGATGGAGTGAGAAGAGAGATTGGACTGTGAATAAAAGAACTTTTCTGAACTTACACATTACATACATGTACGCTTAGTATTAGAAGGAGGTTAAGCTAGGTTAAGTTAAGTTAATAGTAATAAGTTAAAGTTTGATCTTGTTTTCATGTTTAAAGATAATTCAAAGCAACTTTTGTTTAAGTAACCATTTCTATTGTTGCTGGGCTTTGGGGTCCTCTGGGCCCATCACAGATGTCTGTCTTTTTTTTCACTCCTGCCTCGAGGAAGGGCTCAGGCCCGCAACATTCGTAATATATCTTTATCTCCTAAGAATGCTGTGAGACAAGCTGAGTTCCTCTAGTATTTCTGAGTTTTGAGTCAGTAACTGGCTACATCAGAAAGTGAATTGAGGATGTCACTGAGATCAAATGCTTCACAACCAAGGCTAACTGGAAACCATGGTAGGATGCAGGGGTTTGGGAACTTTTCAGAGCTCGTGGTGCTGCCTTCAGGACAGGAGACAAGATGGCATGAAGATTGGCCAGAGGTTGAACAGTTCCATGCAATTTGGAAGGCAAAGCAAGGGTATGCACAGAAGATCCATAAACAGCTGTGCACATGAGGCACATGTGGCAAGGGTTGAAGACCATACAGACAACCTTGTAAGTTAAAGACAATGATGCCATCCTTCCAGACAGACTGAACATCTTCTATGCACGGTTCAATGAGAACAGGTTAACACCAAAGAAAACTCTGTATCCCCCTGATGAATGGGTTCCCTGCTCAACCATGGCCAAGGTGAGGAGAAACTAACCTACTAACCCCCGCAGTCTCTACTATTTCTTAAAATTTTTTTTTTTTTAATTTAATTTATGTACTAAATTTGTATTATTTGTCTCTATGTGTGTGATAGTTGGTTGTCTGCTTACATGTTTTTACACTGAGGATCGGAGTGCCTTGTTTCATCAGGTTGTACTTTTACAATCAGATAATCATACACTTGAACTTGAAATGTGGGGCAGTGTATCATTCTGCACACCTATTCTGGTCTAATTAATAGTTTAATTACTTTCTACACTGAATGTCTAATATTGTAATATGTCCGTACTGTTAACTACCTGGGTGACCCCAATCCATGCCTATATTACATTTGTGGTAGTTTCTTTCATTCTATGGAAACTGAAAGGAACATCCAGAGAGGATTTCTGAAATGAAGTGGAACATCCATTGCACAAAGTCCATCCCACATACATACATTTAATATGCTTGTTTGGTATCCTTTTGAATGCCAGAATTGCAATGGGTCTCAAGTTCAAGTTTATTTGTCATCCAATTGTACCAGGACAACCCGACAAAAAAGCATTTTCCGGTTCACACTGCAAAACAGTCTGTACAGGTACAAACCATGCATATACATAGAACATATCTACTGGTACACATATTAAAAATAAGTATAATTAATAAATAGTAGGTGTCAGAAATAAAACTGGCTTCCCTTTTTATGATTAATCATCACATTTTAACTTAAGTCATTTTAACCTAAATTCTCTATATAACAGTAGGCATGGAGTGTTATTTTAGCAGCCATTCAGAAGTCTCACTGCCTGTAGGAAGAAGCTGTACCTCAGTCTGGTAGTTTGGTTCTTTTTCTGTATCTTTTTCCCAATGGGAGTAGCTGAAATATGATACTTTTGGGGTGGTAGAGTCCTCCCTAATTTTGTCAGTCCTCTAAACAATGATCCCAGTAAATAGCATTGATTATGGGGGAAGGTAACGCCAGTTATTTTATGGTCTGTGGATCAACCTCTGATCCAATGTTCTACAGCATCCATAATAGACAGTGACACAGTTGGCCAGAACAATCTCGCTAGAACTCCTGTAGAAATTTGGCAGAGCAGTGGCTGATAGCCTTGCCCACCTCTTCCTTCAATGGAAGAGCAGTTGCTGTTGCGCCTTCCTGGCAAATGAGGAGATGTCATGTATCCAGGATAAATCACTTCTTAAATGACTCTAATAATGATATTCTCCAATATTGAGCTATTAATGTGTAGTGGATGGTGGTCAACACTGGTCTTCCTGAAGTCCTAAAGTCCACAATCATCATATTGTACCAGTTGAAGTAAATAAAAATAGTGGGGAGATCATGAATCATATAAGGATAACTGAGGAGGTCGTGATGGCAGTGTTAAAAATGATAAATGTGGACAAATCTCCGGGTCCGGACAATGTATTCCCAAGGACACTCAGGGAGTGTCATTGGTCACGGGGGTAGTGCCAGAGGATTAGAGGATGGCTCATGTTGTTTCGCTGTTTAAGAAAGGGTCCAAATGTAAGTCTGGAAATTATAGACCTGTGAGTCTGACATCTGTCGTGGGTAAGTTGATGGAAAGTGTTCTGAGGGATGGCATTTAGAAATATTTGGAAGAACAGTGATTGATAGGTAGTAGTCAGCATGGTTTTGTCAGGGGTAGATCATGCTTAACAAACCTTATAGAGATTTTCAAGGTGGTTACAAAAAAGATTGATGTTGTCTATTTAGACTTTAGTAAAGCTTTTGACAAAGTTCCCCACAGGAGGTTAGGAAAAAAGGTGGAGGCATTAGGTATAAATAAGGAGGTAGTGAAATGGATTCAGCAATGGTTGGATGAGAGGTGTCAGAGAGTAGTGGTAGAAAATTGTTCGTCAAATTGGAGGCCGGTGACTGGTGGAGTTCCTCAGGGATCGGTCCTGGGTCCACTATTGTTTGTTATATATATTAATGATCTGGAAGAAGGGGTGGTAAATTGGATAAGTAAGTTTGCAGATGATACAAAGATTGGTGGTATTGTGGACAGTGAGGAAGATTACTGTAGTTTAAAAAGAGATATAGGAAAGCTAGAGGAGTGGGCTGAGAAATGGTTGATGGAATTTAGTACAGATAAGTGTGAAGTGTTGCATTTTGGAAAGGCAGATCTAAATAGGTCCATGGTAGACAATTGAGGAGTGCAGAGCAACAAAGGGATTTAGGAGTTATGGTAAATTGTACCCTCAAAGTTGATACTCAGGTAGATAGAGTGGTGAAGAAGGCATTTGGAATGTTGGCCTTCATAAATCGGAGTATTGAATTCAAGAGTTGGGATGTTATGATGAAATTGTACAAAGCATTGGTAAGGCCAAGTATGGAATACTGTGTGCAGTTTTGGTCACCAATTATAGGAAAGATATAAACAAAATAAAGAGAGTGCAGAGAAGGTTCACGAGAATATTGACAGGATGTCAGGGTTTGAATTACAGAGATAGGTTGAGCAGCCTGGGGCTTTTTTCTCTGGAGCGTAGAAGATTGAGGGGGGATTTGATGGAGGTGTTCAAGATTTTAAAAGGGACAGAGAGAGTCAACGTGGATAGGCTTTTTCAATTAACAGTGGGTGATATTCAAACCAGAGGCCATGGTTTAAGATTGCAGGGGGAAAATTATAAGGGGAACATGAGGGGAAATTTCTTCATGCAAAGGATGGTTGGGATGTGGAATAAGCTTCCGGCAGAGGTGGTTGAAGCAAGGACGTTATTTACATTTAAGGAAAGACTGGATAATTGCATGGAGGGGAGAGAATTGGAGGGGTATGGACCAGGTGCTGGTCAGTGGGATTAGGAGGGTGGGGATTTGTTCCGGCATGGACTAGTAAGGCCAAACTGGCCTGTTCTGTGCTGTATATGGTTATATGGTTATATCTCATTTGTCTTGTCTACGTTGAGATTCAGGTTGTTATTCTTCCACAGTTTCTCGAGGTTTTTCACCTCTGTATTGTGGCTCATCATTCATTGTTGCTTATGAGGCCAACTATTGTCAAATCATCTTCAAACGATGATTCTGTGTGAGCTAGATCTGACATTGCAGTCGTGGTCAATAGCATGAAGAGGAGTGGGCTGAACTCATAGCCCTGAAGTGCACCAGTGCTCAGCAAGATGGTGTTCAATCTTCTGCTGCGGACCTGGGAAAATTGCAGTCCTTTCATTAGCAAGTCCAGAATCCAGTAACAGAGAAGAGTGTTGAGTACCAATGAGGACAACTTCTCTATGGGCCTCTGGGGTATGATTGCATTAAATGCCAAGCTGAAGTCAATGAACAGCAGCCTGGTATGAGAGACATTGTTTTCCAGGTGGTTTAAGGAGTAATAAATCTGATATAAATTGTAAAGAAAACACTGAAGTAAAATAGCTAATCTGAAAAATAACTGCTTTTCATTTACTCCTGGTCTCCTGTGTATTCATGGGCCCAGTCCATGGACAAAATAAATTCAATGGAGTGAATCCACTTTTTTTTACTTTGGAACAGTTCTTTAACAACATGGGATGAGCTCTTATGACTTTCTTCTCCATCTGGCAGAAAATATTTCAGACATCGAAATTCAATATTTAATTGTTTCAGGCTGATGACAGGAGTACTTTCTCACTACGCACAACAAAAATGTGATGGTCCTATAACTATGCAAGAATGATTCATTCTGTGAACGACCAGCAACATAATGTCACTACAATGCCTCTCTCTGTCTATCAAACAGTCCCAAGACAGCTCACAGATTTCAGCTATTTTTTTTTCTGAGGATTGTCCTTATTTTATTAGCTTCTCCTGTTCATAACAGTTAGTTGACACTATTTTCTAATCTAACCTGAAAGTCTGTGTTGATTTTGCTTTCAATGGAAACATGCAGTAATTGATACAATTAGTTTAAGCACATCTACACCTTTCATTAATACAGGAATGTGAATTCAGATAATGAAGGCAATATGTAGGTTCAATATGGTGGTGTGGGCTACGAACAAGCAAATGACCAGAAGCACACAAAATGTTTTGAAGTGCACCTAAGCAAGCATTTCGGAGAAGATCACAGCCAAACTTAGTAATGTGTCACTGTGAACTTCAGTTCAATTTTGCTGACAATTGCATCTCACTCATGCAAGATAAATGATTGATTGGTCTGACATTAGTTGGTTTCAATTTAATATTTAAAATTAAACTTCAGGGTCAGAATTATAAAAACTGGATATTTATAGCAAGGAGAAAATGATTCAGTTTTTCCTGGAACTTTGTAAGTACAGTATATTCAAACCTCACCTCAGTGTTTGTGTTCTTAACACCAATTATTTATTTGCATTTGTGTTTCAGATGGTGTATTGTTGTTACAGCAGTTTTTGAGGCAAGAATTATCTGGTGTGTTTTTAATTCTTGGGAGCTATGTATTCCAAATTGTGAACAGTAAACCCTCTGAAAGACTGTTCTGATTGGGTAAGTTACAGATTGATAAAAGGTTAGATGCTTTTATCAATAGCCAAGGGACTATATAAATGTTTTTGAAATTCTATGTATTGCCACTATTTTCACTCCGCTTAACTCCCCATGTGATGGCATTGCAAAGTTAAGGAAAAAATACAAATTTCAGATTGTTTCTGCAAGCTAAAATGTTTATCTGTCTTCCCTCTTTTCTCTTTTCTCTTTAATTCCTGAAAGACCTGCTGTACCTTTCCAGGATTTTACAACATGAGTGTTAAGTTGATTGAGGACAAACATTTTAAAAAATCTTTCAGGTTAAATAAATAACATTGCTATTCGGGTGGTTCCTTAAAACCTCACAAAGATAAGCGTATACAGAGCCGTTGTCATACCCACACTCCTGTTCGGCTCCGAATCATGGGTCCTCTACCGGCACCACCTACGGCTCCTAGAACGCTTCCACCAGCGTTGTCTCCGCTCCATCCTCAACATCCATTGGAGCGCTCACACCCCTAACGTCGAGGTACTCGAGATGGCAGAGGTCGACAGCATCGAGTCCACGCTGCTGAAGATCCAGCTGCGCTGGATGGGTCACGTCTCCAGAATGGAGGACCATCGCCTTCCCAAGATCGTATTATATGGCGAGCTCTCCACTGGCCACCGTGACAGAGGTGCACCAAAGAAAAGGTACAAGGACTGCCTAAAGAAATCTCTTGGTGCCTGCCACATTGACCACCGCCAGTGGGCTGATAACGCCTCAAACCGTGCATCTTGGCGCCTCACAGTTTGGCGGGCAGCAGCCTCCTTTGAAGAAGACCGCAGAGCCCACCTCACTGACAAAAGGCAAAGGAGGAAAAACCCAACACCCAACCCCAACCAACCAATTTTCCCTTGCAACCGCTGCAATCGTGTCTGCCTGTCCCGCATCGGACTGGTCAGCCACAAACGAGCCTGCAGCTGACGTGGACTTTTTACCCCCTCCATAAATCTTCGTCCGCGAAGCCAAGCCAAAGAAAAGAAGAATGTAAAAAGTATAAATGATATGCAAATAGAAAAACTTGTATAGCCACTTTCATTAGTGATGGAAAACTAATAATGTATGAATGGCAAATTCATCAGTGAATTATCAATATCTTCCTCTTGAGTGGAGTAAAATGTTTACTTCCTTGAGCTCCAAGTGTTCGTTCAGCAAGAATGGATAAAATTTTGTTGAAGCTAAAATTGTGTCGAATTTATATTCTTCAGTTTTAAATTGATGGTGATATGTTGTGCACTTTATTTCTAGCTCGTGTTTTCCTCTGAGACACAATTGAATTTTTTACTGATAAATTCTAAAGTTAGGAATCATATCATCCACAGATCTACAACTGTCCAAATTAAGCTGATTTATGATCTGGTACTTGTCGGCAGGTGAAAGAAACACACTTTCAGTCAATGCTTTTCATCCCCTCATTTTGAGTGTGTAACAATGTTCTGACTGTGAGTAATGTAGATTCAGGAGCAGCAATATAGTAGTATCAGCCAATCCAACACACCTGCAGTAATGATCTTTTCATGCTTCTGAAGCAGCTAATGAGCCACATGTCCCCCTATAAATTTTGAGTCCAGGAAGCTAGCCACAGAATGGAAAGTAATGGCAGAACATAACTCAATGACAAGGCCACAAGCCAATTTCAGCAAAGGGTAAAGCCTGTGTGGGTCACGTGGTTAAGGAGAGAGGTAGGAAAATTTGCGGCAGAGAAAGATATGTGGAAAATTACAAAGGAAGCTCAAAGCCAAGCAAACTCACATTGGTGTAAAAACAGAAAATGCTGGAAGTTCTTAGTAGTCCAGCCAGCACCTGGAGGGGGAAAAGGTTACAGAGAAATAAATATCAGAATGAGATTACTCTGTGATCTGGCATAGACTTCACACCCTCCTTGCTTCTCATGAGGAAATACAAAAAAACATGAAATACCATCAGAGGACATCTCATATTGAAGAGCCCTTAATCTGTGACTAACTTTCTGTCGATGCTACCTGATTCACTGCATATTTTCAAGCTGTTCTGTTTTTAATTATGATTCCTAACATTGGCATTTTTAAAAAAAGATCAAACAAGTTCCCATTTTGTCGGCTGGTCCAGAAAATAAGGGCACATGGGGTCATTTGACCAACTGCATCTAGAACAGGCTTCATGATAAGAGGAGGGTGGTGGGGCGGGGGCGGGGAAGGTGATATCGCCTCAAACCGTACATCTTGGCGCCTCACAGTTCGGCGGGCAGCAACCTCCTTTGAAGAAGACCGCAGAGCCCACCTCACTGACAAAAGACAAAGGAGGAAAAACCCAACACCCAACCCCAACCAACCAATTTTCCCCTGCAACCGCTGTAACTGTGTCTGCCTGTCCCACATTGGACTTGTCAGCCACAAACGAGCCTGCAGCTGACGTGGACATTTACCCCCTCCATAAATCTTCGTCCGTGAAGCCAAGCCAAAGAAGAAAGAAGAGTAGGTTTTGTTTTTTTTTCTGACTGGAGCCAGTGTTGTAACTCAAGGTTATTTGTGTTTTTGTCATGAGTTGGATAAGAATGTCTGTGGTCTGATCAGTATGTTTGCTGATCATGCAAAGATTTATGGAGCTGTTGATAGTGAGAAAGATTGTTTAAGGATATAGAGAGGCATGGATCAGGGGAATGTTGGGTACAGCAGTGACAGATGGAACTGAATACAGAGACGTGTGAAGTAATCTATTACTAATATTGACTTTTCTTTTTTCTTCTTCTTCTTTTCTTTGGCTTGGCTTTGTGGATGAAGATTTATGGAGGGGTATGTCCACGTCTGCTGCAGGCTCGTTGGTGACTGACAAGTCCGATGCAGGACAGGCAGGCACGGTTGAAGCTGTTGCAAGGGAAAATTGGTGGGTTGGAGTTGGGAGTTGGGTTTTTCCTCCTTTGTCTTTTGTCGGTGAGGTGGGCTCTGCGGTCTTCTTCAAAGGAGGTTGCAGCCCGCCGAACTGTGAGGCACCAAGATGCACGGTTGGAGGCAATATGTGGCAGGCACCAAGAGATTTCTTTATTTGCAATAAACAGCAGGGACCTTACAAGCACTGATGTTAATGGAGTACTTTGTAGTGCAAGTTCATTGTTCCCTGAAAATGGTGACACAGGTGGCAAGAGTTGTGAAGGAGGCATTTTAACTTGTTTGCCTTAAAGAGAAGCTTGAGAGACTTAACAGATCAGTTCACATCCTTGGACAAAAATAATCAATGTTTCTGGTCAGAATCTTATAAAAAATATTCACTGTCTTTTTCTCTTTATGAATACTGCCTGACTCATTGAGTCTTTGCAGATTAGTTTGTTTATTCAATGTTCCAGCAATTATTGAGTTTGGGTCTTTTGGTTGCTTGACTTCAGAGGCAGGGGTATTGAACACGAGCTGGGTCTTCACGTAGCAGCTGTGTAAGGCAATAGCGAAGCTATACTTAGAAAATTGTATGTAGTTCCAGTTATCATACTATAGAAAGGATGTAACAGTGTGTGAAGGAGTGTAGAAAAGAATACCCAGGCCATTGTCTGGACTGGATGACTTAACTTACAAGGAAAGATTGAACAGACTGGAATTGTTCTCAATGAACAGGAGGCTGAGAGGTGATTTTGAAGGGTTTATAAAATTATGAACGTCATAGATAGGGTGAATAGTTACAGTCTTTTTCCAAAGTTAAGGAAGCTTAAAATGAGATGACACAGTTTTAAGATGAGAATGGAAATACTTAAAGGAGATATGGCGAGTATGTTTTTACAGAGACAGTTTTAGGTCCATGGAACAAGCTCTCAAGCGAGATGGTCGGTGTAGGTACAATCACAGAATTTTAAAAAGTGTTCAGATGGGTACATAGATAGGAAAAGTATAGAGAGATCAAGGATGAATGGAGGATAATGAGATTAGCATGGACAAGTCAGGCTGAAAGACCTGCTGTATCTATGCTGTATTTCTCTAGAGCCCGACACTTAACTGACAGTTGAAAATTTATACTTTAATTATTATAATTACCATTCAATCAGACATATTTTAAAAAAAATACATTCACAGGATCTGAGCACATGTTGGAATCCTCTGAATGGAGTGCCTTTTGGGACATTTTACACAATGTTATGAGTCAATTGGTACAAGCAATTTATAGATCAGATTAGGGAAAGTCAAAAGATATTCCTCACCAGAAGACAATCATGACCGTTTGGTCTTTTCTTAATCATCAGTACTGAAATTAACTGACAAATTTTTAATTATTTGATTTTAAGATCTCCTCTAATTTCTCCATCAAATGTCCAGGCCTCTGGATGCAATCTACTGCCTTAACGGATACATAGATTTAACAAATTCAGTAAATGTAAAGCAGAAGGATTTTTGTGAACATGAGGCAAAGTATCTGTGAAACTATATCTGCTAAAATGCACTTTGAATAAACTGTACAGAAAGTGGGAAGTTAACAGTCTGTACCAAGTAAGGTGTTGAAATGAAATTAGCAGGGTTATGCAAAACACATTTGGTGTGTTATGGAGTAGAAATAAACACATTTTAAGTTGGAAATTCAGGAAAACAAATCATTCTGTCTTAAACATGAGTGTTTGTAATGTTTAATATATGAAACTAAAGGAAATATGCATAAAAGGCACTCATGCGCTATTTGAAAATAAGTGTCCCATAAAGCACTTTGAATAAGTCTGTTATGGATATACAGTATTATGGTATTATTCAATCCACCATGTTTGTACCAGCCCTCTATAGATGTGCTGCTTGATCAACTCTCCATTTTTATTAACTCAAATTTAACATATATCTCTTTTTTTTAATTACCTTATTTCCATTGAAAGTTTATTTTAAAGCTATTTATAACACCCTTTGAAACAATAAATTCCAGAACAGAATGTTTCATATAGTGAAAAACAATGTTTTTCTTTTTTTTATTGAAGTGGTCTTCAAATCTTCAGTTTGTGTGTCTTATTTGAAATTTTTCAAGCCGACTTTATATTTATTTGTTAGTCTATAGTTAAGAAAATAATAGTTAAGAAGAGCTGTCAGATTCAACTGAAACAAAAATCTTTACTTAAATTGCCAATCAATTTACATCAGTTGAAAATCAATGGTTCTTTCAATGCAAAACCATCATCTTCCTAACTGTGGCAAACTCCAGATGAGCAGCAGACCAGCGCAGGGCACCAACAGGGAGAACACCCACCATTGAGAAGGAGAAGCATAAGGGATAACCCTACGGGATGATGACCATGACAGCAGACCAATGAGAGGATCAGTGGTTAAACAAGTGGCATTACATTCTCAACAATAAAAAAAATTTGGAATTCATGCTGTGGAAATATGCAAAACATTACATTTAATTTTACATATCAAATTTTGTATGTTGATTCTCCAAATTCTGCTCCCTTTAGGTTGCACCAGATTGCTGATTTAATGTGTTTTACAACATAAATATGTCTTGGTACAGGTCATGAAAAGTGAATGAAATTTAATGAGCACTTTACAAAGACTGAACATGATGGAAATACTCAGCTGCTCGGACTACATCCATGGGGAGGAAGAGAAACAGAAAATTATTAATGATAAAGCACATAAGAGGCATAAGCGAGGAGAGAAGAAGAGAATACAACTGCAAAACAGGTTGGATTAAATGACAAAATTACTGAGAGTGCAAGGTAAATGAAGGTGGTAATGAAACAAAGTGAAGGAGAAGGAAGGTTATGTTACAACTCTACAAGGTGTGGTGAGACCATACTTGGAATATTGTGCATGGTTTTTGACTCCGAACTCCAAAGTAGAATATACTTAAATTGGAAGGATACTGAAAAGATTAATGTGAATGCTGCCTGGAATGGTAGACTTAAATTAAGAAGTGGTTGGATAGCTGGGCCTTTTCTTCTTGGAAACTAAGTGGGGGGGGGGGGGGGGGGAATCCATAACATAGATAAATTTAATAGTCATTGGCTTTTTCCAAAGGTAGAGGAATCTAAAACTATGGATTCAAGGTGAAAGGGGGGCAAATTCAAAAAGAACCTGAGGGGCAACTTCTTCAAACAGTGAGTGGTGAGGACATAGTATGAGTTTCTTGGGGAAATGGAAGAAGTGCGGAAATTGTAATGTTAAAAATACATTTAGAAAGCTACATAAATAGGAAAGGTTCAGTTGGAAAGTTCAAACACAGGCAAATAGGACTGTTTTCCTGCTATTTATGATTAAGTAAGAGTACTGGGAAGGAAGGAAGGAGAAGCAGCTGATTTATTAAGCAGGTTCTTAGGAGGTTCAGATCCTCTTGTACATTTTGTGGAATCTTTTAACTATATATAAAAAAATCTCTACTGGAGGTTCTGTGAAAGAACTCCCAGTAGAGTCCCAAGGCTCGTTAGGTAGTCCAGCACCTCTTTTTGCCCCAAAGTTAAAAGGCTACTTTATTTTTTGGGACCATCCATATCATTCAGAGTGGCAATGACTTCTGGTAGATTGTCCAATAGATTTGTTGCAGGAACAAGGCATCTGAGTGAGAAAAAAACATTAGTGCTTGGAGTGAGATCTCAGAAGCTACAATTGTTTTTTTTTTCTTGGAGCAGAATTAGTTAAATTGGAAATTTAATATAGCAATGTCCAAAACAATGAAGAACAAGTGAATCTGATTTAAGATGATTGGCAGAAGATTTGGGAAGAAGGTCAGCAGAGATTGCTTAATGGAATTCTATTGTTTTAATCTTGAATGCTTCAGGAGGGGAGAGCAGATTCACCAGTAATATCAAAGGGAAATTGAATGTATTCTTAGAAGGGGAGTGGGACTAACACAGACATGATGGGGTGAACAGCCTCCTCTTTTTTGTATCATTCGACTATTTAGTAAAGAATACATTCATGTAGTTAAAGAAGCTAATACTTTAATGCATACCATTAAATGAAATGGAAAGGATTTCATTCCCTTGATGTCCTATTAATATATAACTACAGGCACGGGTTTCTACAGCAGGTGCCTCATAAACAGAAATCCTTCATCTTGTCTTCATATGCTGGTACTCTGATGTCCCTGAACTCATTCAAAATGAACAATAAAATAATGCCTGGCTTCTTGGTGACAAGGGTAGCCAATTCTCCTGCAGCCACTGAATGTTGAAAAGAAACATTGGTGAAGTGTCGGCAGGCTACACAGAAGCTCAAATCTACACTTAAAATTCAAATCAAATAGGCCATCAACATGTTGCAGGGAAGTTTTACGTGTCTCTCTATTGTATTCCCAGAACTATGTCTTGAATTGTGATGATCTGCTCTGTGCTTCATCATTTACTTCAGAGGAACCCAAAGGAGAATAAAGCACCTGCAGCTGAACTACTGAGACCAAGGAATGTGGACAGGAAGAGGCTTTAGGGCCTTAAACAGCAGCCACAACAGAATTTGATGACAGATGCATTCAGGACACATATGGTACAGCATAATCTAAATCTTGTTTCACCACTTCTGTAATATTCTAATTTTCCTCAGAAATCTTTCCGGAGACAGTTTATGCCATTGAAAACAGGGTCATATCAAATCTGAAGACGACAATGTATTGTTCCAATTTTTCACTTGGATTAATTATAAACATGATCCATATCTCCCAAAATCAAGAATTCCGAAAGATGTCCAAGTTTAAAAAGTTTGAAGGGAACATTTCACTTTAAAGCACATTGCTCCCCCATTTATAAATAACATTTTTCAATGCAGTCTGTAGGTGCAAGATCTGCAACGTGTAAAAAATTACCATGACAAGATGGAAGAACCTGATCATTTGCAGATTATATAATGGCAGATGGTTATATACTCTGATGACTATACTTTCAGTAACAGTAAAATAAATAGAGCTAAATGATCGGAGGCGAGTATAACCGTGACCTGTTTTGTAAAATAAATGCAAACCCTAGAAAAATCTGTGGTCTGTAGGTCCACGACCAAGATTATGGTGGCTGTGCTAGGCAGCATGTCACAAGGGGTGCAAACTCCAGAAGAGCAGCAGACCAGCGCAGGGCACCAACAGGGAGAACACCCACCATTGAGAAGGAGAAGCATAGGGGATAACCCTACGGGATGATGACCATGACAGCAGACCAATGAGAGGATCAGTGGCTGAAGGACCCACGCAGGCTCTGAGCTAATGGGATCTTGCAGTCAAAAGATGTGCCCAGGCCGCAGGCTGCTTGCTGCTCATAGAAAATAGATATCGGAACTTGGATTTGAGAGGGTGCTGAGGGAAAGGAATGGCTCCAAATGGGCATCGGGAGTTGGAGGCTTCTTGGTTGTATTGGAAGTTTGGGCTTGGAGCTTAGGTTGTCAACGGTTTGAACAGGGGTCTGTGTGGCCACAGAGGCTGCGGGAGTGCTAGCAGTAAATCCACGGACACTTGATGTCTCTAAAGTGACTCTCTTTAGCTTCTCTTTCTCTTAGTTAGGGGTGCCGGGCAATATCATGGTGACTCTTGGTTTGCCTAATGGCAGGAAAAGGTTGAGTATATTATATATATTACAATGTTTTATATTATAAAGTGACAATACAAAGAATTTAGAATCTTGAAAATGGCATGTTGGCCTTCATCACCAAAGAGATTAAATTTGAGACCAGGAAGGTTCTGCTGCAAGTGAACCTTGAGCCTTGAGGAAGTGGAAAAAATAAGAGACCAAGTTCAGAAAATCTGACTGAAAGAAATCATTCAATCATCCTCAAATGAGTCATGCCAGCCCTGAAACAAAACAGATAACTGCAATGGTATGTTTAAACCCTTCCTAGCATTTGACACATACAGTGTTACATCATTGTTCACAGAATTGCCGGTTCTATCTTCACCCACACCACATGGAGGTCATGACTCAGCACCGTGACCATGATGGAATGGTCTTGCTCACACTGGGTGCACATTACATTAGTTTGTTACCTTTTTTTACTTTATAAAGTAATATCTGGAGAACTAAGTGTCCTGTTTCAGAGCTCAGTGAATAAGGCTCGTATATTTCCCAATGTTCACAAAGCGCGCTCAAACGAAGTGGGAATACTTTGTTCAGCATTTAATAGCTGAGTTACTGAATCCAGGGGTGTACCAGTATTGAGACTGCTGAAGAATTACAGGAGGCATCATTAAGGCCATGGTTCTGATGGGGTCAGGGACTTTGGGGTTTGCCAGGAGTACTGGTTTCCTGCAGATGCATGCGGAGCTTGTTTTCATTCATATGTTTGCCCTTAATTATAAAGACATTTCATTTAAGGAAAGCAAAGATTTCAATTTCCTCAATATGTAGCTGAGACTGGATTGTGTGAAACAAGGATATGAGAGGCAGCACCTCTGGACATTTTTCAGCCCTTATCCTCTTGGGAAGTATTCGGAGACAGTTGTGACTATATTACATCAGCTTCGGGGTGTTGCAAACGATGAACTCTCAGCTCCATGAGATGGGATCACCAAACTAAAAAAAAAAGCAGTCATTGTCAAAGGAAGAGCAGAGATTCAGAAAATGGGGTCCATGAAAAAGAGGCTGAAAATCAATCAAGTTCAGGAGGAAGAAGAGAGATATAGGTGATAGTCGAAGGGAGAGATTTGTTCCTGTTCAGATTTTGTCTGATTTTGTGATACTTTGCAAGGGACTTAATTTTGTATTAGTGCTAAAAGATTTTACTGCATGATAGCATAAGAAATAAAAATAATGCGATCACACTCATTCTTCCAACCCATTCCATTTAACCTCACTGCATAAGACAAACCTGCCACCCTAAAAATCAATCTGGTGAATTTATGTAGTCCTTCCTCATCACAAGTCAATCCTTCCTTGAGAAGGGAGAACAGTATTTCATTTGCAGTCTCACCAGGGATATAAGTAATTGTGAGAAGACACGTCAGCTCTATCAAAATCAAAGCTAACATAGCATTTGTCTTCAGAACTCCTTGCTATATATGCACATTAACTTTCAGCAATATGTGTACAATGACAACCAGATCCCTCTAAAACTACATTAAAAAATAGGCTCCGTAATTTCATGGAAATGATGTTTGAGTCATAATCATAAAGTTACACATTGGAAACACACCTACCGGTTCAACTCATCAATACCAACTAAATTGCCCTCTTGAGTTGGTCCATTTGCCTACATTTAGCCCATATCCTTCAAAACTTTCCCGATCCAATGTTGCAATCACTTCCTCTGGCACATTGTTCCATCCACCCACCACTCTCTCCACGAAAATGTTGAACCTTCGATCCCCTTTAACTCTTTTCCCTCTTAACTTAAGCCTGTGTTTCTCCTGACCCTGGGGGGAATAAAATGGTAACCACCCACCTTATTTATTCCCCTTGTCATTTATAAACTTCTATAAGGTCACCCTCAGTTTCCTTTCATCTATGGAGATCAGTTCCCGGACAGGAATAGAGATGTGACAATTTTACCAGATATTTACCCTCTATCATGAGGATGAAGAACTAACACTGTGCAAGAAAATAATCTCCCCCTGTTTATTCTTTTCTCCATATGTGATAGAACTTTTATTTGAAAATTGGGCATGATCTTTTCCTGAATGACAAAATAACAGAACTGATTTGATACTGATAATTTTCTTTTGGGAAAATGTTTATTTCCTGTGATCATACAGAATATGCTGCAACCTTACTAATGTAGTGTTCTGATGACACAAAAGGTTCTAGATGCTGAAATCCACAGCAAGACACAAACTTCTGGAGGAACTCAGCAGGTCAAGAAGCATTTGAATGTGGGGAAAGGAGTTGCCAATATTTTAGTTCAAGATGCTACAACAGGACTGAAAAACTGGAGATGGAAGGTAGCTGGGACAAAGAGGCCAGTCAGTGATAGATGGGCTGTGAGGAATGATGGGCAGAAGGAGCTAGATGGGGAATGAAGAGGCAGAGATGGGAGACTGGAGTAGGTGGGTTATAAGAGAAAAAAGGCAATGGAGTAATGTTAAGGGTGGGTGAAGTTGGAAACAGCTGTTGAAGGGTGATAAGTGGGGACAAAGGATGCAAGAGCTCAAATCAAATGTAAAGAAGGTGATAATGGGAACCATTAAGGAAGAGATGAGGTGCAGTTGGAACCAGATTGGGGAATGCTAGGATGCCCTAAACAGGGCAAACCAATCATCGGCAGGAGTGGGTGTTACTGGTTCTCTGGACTTGAGCCTTCAATCAAATAATCCATTCACACATATGTGTGGTGGTTTGAGAGAGGTCCCTCAGGACCAAGAGGATTGTAAATGCTGTAAATAATTTTCTAAAT